>NC_064642.1:540855267-541228600 GCF_023864345.2 Schistocerca serialis cubense | reverse complement strand
CTGGCAGAGTTATTTAAACCACTCTCAAATGAAATAAGCATTACTGCGATAAGAGTACATGATAAAATGAGTATGGCTCTGTGGAAAGATGAAATGAACTGCAGAGTCTATGTATACAATTTGTCGTGAGGTATCCTGAAATTCATTTACATTGTAATCTCCACAACAAAATAATTTCCTTCCTGGAGAAACCTTAGACAGTAATTCAAAAAATGTTATGCATACATCAAAAAAAGTTTTACATCACCCCCGTTCCCAGAATTCCTGAAGATAGATGTTGACTGTGGATATTGTATCAGAGACGCAGTACCTTGAACTTTTCAGAGATGTCACTAAACCCACCCAAAGATGTAAACAACCATGCATGAGCAGCGCCTGTTAGGCAGAGGACGTCTGACAGCCAATCAGTTCCAGTCATTCCACCAGGAAGGAGGTACAGACTCGTGTTGTCTGCAGTTCAATCATGCCTAGACGGTCAATAGCACAGTTCGATCACATTCACATTGTTACTTTTTGCCAGGAAGGGCTCTCAACAAGGGAAGTGTCCAGGCGTCTGAGTGAACCAAAACGATGTTGTTTGGACATGGAGCAGATACAGAGAGACAGGAACTGTCGTCGATGACATGCCTCACTCAGGCTGCCCAAGGACTACTACTGCAGTGGATAACCACTACCTAGGGATTATCACTCAGAGGAACCCTGACAGCAATGTCACCATGTTGAATAATGCTTTTCATGCAGCCACAGGACGTCATGTTATGACTCAAACTGTGCACAATAGGCTACATGATGCGCAACTTCACTCCCGACGTCCATGGCGAGGCCCATCTTTGCAACCACGATACCATGTGCAGTGCAGTACAGATGGGCCCAACAATATGCCATATGGACTGCTCAGGATTGGCATCACGTTCTCTTTACTGATGAGTGTCGCATATGCCTTCAACCAGAGAATCGTCGGAGACATATTTGGAGGCTACCCGGTCAGGCTGAATGCCTTAGACACCTGTCCAGTGAGTGCAGCAAGGTGGAGGTTCCCTGCTGTTTTGGGTTGGAATTATGTGGGGCTGACATATGCCACTGGTGGTCATGGAAGGTGCCGTAATGGTTGTATGATAAGTGAATGCCATTCTCCGACCAATAGTGCAACCATATTGGCGAGGCATTGCGTTCGTCTTCATGGACGACAATTCGCGTCCCACTCGTTCACATATTATGAATGACTTCCTTCAGGATAATGACATCTTGAGTGGCTATCATGTTCTCCAGACATGAACCTTATCAAACATGCCTGGGATAGATTGAAAAGTGCTGTTTTTGGACAACATGACCCACCAACCATACTGAGGGATCTATACCGAATCGCCATTGAGGAGTGGGACAATCTGGACCAACAGTGCCTTGATGAACTTGTGGATAGTATGCCACGATGAATACAGGCAAAATAAATGAAAGAGGACTTGCTACTGGATATTAGAGGTACTGGTGTGTACAGCAATCTGGACCACCATCTCCGAAGGTCTCTCTGTATGGTGGTACAATATGCAATGTGTGGTTTTCATGAGCAATAAAAAGGGCAGAAATGATGTTTATGTTGATCTCTATTCCAGTTTTGTGTACAGGTTCTGGAACTCTTGGAGCCGAGGTGGTGCAAAACTTTTTTTGATGTGTGTACATCAGTACCATGTAGTTCTTGATATTGTAAGATACGGAAAGAATGATATACATGTCTACGAAAACTGTGCAGAAAACTTATTTAACTGGTATTGTCTCTCCTTACTTTATTCCAATAGTTGCAAGAACAAAAGTTCTTCCTATTAGAATTGTAACATTCATAATAAGAAAACATTCTTGGGGCAAAATTTCCAGTCTCAACCTTTGACAGTTATGATGACATTGATGATGGTGTTGGACTTAGGTTGCTCCAGTGTGGTAATCAGTGCCCTTACTGCATATCAGTACATACATCTAATGGCTTGACAAATGTCTATTCTCAAAAGTGAAATTGATGCAATGATTCCTCTGCTTGTTCAATGGATGGGTGACTACTTGAATTAAAAACAGGGGCTGAACAATCTACTCAGGGGTCATTGCTTTCCTCTCCCCAATATTTTGGGTAGGAGAATTGACACTTTACATACTTTAAAATACCTGTTACACAGTTGCCACTGTCAGATAGAATGGGGAATAAGTCTCCAGCCAAGCAGAAGGCTGCCCTAATGTCAGTTTATGAAATGCATATTAAAATTGTTATAACTTCAAGTTGAACAAATATATTTCAAGGAAGATGCAATACACAGATCAAGTAAACAGAGTAAGACATGTGTACACTTTAACAGTCAAATCATAACTGAGTCCGAGTCTAGCGGCTGCGGGCTGGCTAGCCGCTTAGGTGGCGCTGCTGCTGCATGGCTGGCAGACAGCGCCGCATGTAGAGGATGCACGTAACCGCGTGGCGGCACTTTTAAAGATCGGCAAGTCACAACACTTTTCCCCCCTTTGAAGTTTTTGTACAGGTCTTGATGGAGGTGGCCTGTAGATTGCTAACATCCATAGGTGTTGTTTGACTGGCCATCAATTCTCATGGAGGAGGCTTCCCGTACAGATGGAAGTGTCCCCGATGATAACGGGTCGAGATGACAGGAGACGTGGGGGTCAAATCTGCTGGGGCCTCGTGCACCAATCTGCCCATTGCGGCAAGTCCGGTTGTTATGACAGGGGACATGGGCGATGTGTCCACGTCCATAGGAGGAGGCGGCGGCTAGAGTTGCTCCGACAGATGATCGTCATCTGGTTCCTGCATGTGCACGTCTCCTGGTGGCGTCAGTTCTTGTGCTGGCACCAATATGATGGTGAGAGGACTGTGTTGTGAGTAATGAGAGATTCCAGTATCCCAAGCGTCAGGTAGAGCCGAAGGTGGTGTAGCGGCATCCAGAACAGGCGTTGCCGGCACACGAGGCCAAAGCTGGTATGAATGACGCACTGCAACATCCATGTCCATCTGGATTTCATACAGGCTTTGGCCACGGTGTCATAAGATGCGGCCAGCACTCCATTTTGGCCACCTGCCATATCCCCGTATCCATACAAGGTCATCGGCGGTGAACTGGCCAAGCGAAGGCACCCACGGCCGTGAGGTGAGCCCACGCGGCCGTGAGGTGAGGCCACAGAAGATGAAGTAGCGTGCGGGGCTGTCAGCCATGTCAGAGCTCAGCCAGGCTGTGGTTGCCCATGGGGGTGAAACGGTAAGAAGCCAGAAATTGGAGAAGCGCGTCATCAGCAGCAGAAGAAGTCAGCAGTTTCCTCATCTGAGCCTTAAATGTGTGGACCAATTGTTCAGCCTCACCGTTTGACTGTGGATGGAACGGAGGGGCCGTGACATGCATGATGCCGTGATGGGCACAAAAATCCACAAAATCAGAAGAGGCAAATTGCGGACCATTATCAGTAACAAGAGTAGAGGGAAGGCCTTCCAAAGAGAAAATGCGAGCTAGAGCATTAGTGGTTGCCGCGGTGGTAGGCGATGTGCAACGGACAATGAAAGGAAAGTTAGAGTAGGTGTCAATAACGAGAAGCCAATAAGTACCTAAAAAAAGGTCCTGCGAAGTCAGTATGAATACACACCCAGGGCTTCTCAGGCAAAGTCCACAGTGACAAAAATGACTTCGGGGCGGCGGCCTGTGATGCACAAGGGCTGCAGGCAGCGACCATGTGTGCGATTTCAGAGTCGATGCCGGGCCAGTACACATGACGGCGCGGCAGAGATTCTGTGTGAGAGACACCCCAGTGCCCTTGGTGAAGGAGGTGCAAGACCGAAGCATGCAAAGACGCAGGTACCACAACACACGGCGAAGCATTTTCGATGGAAAGGAGGATAACACCATCCCTAGCCGTGAGTCGGTAACGCAAAGCATACTAGTTCCGCAACGGATCAGAAGTCTTAGCGGATGGACGATCTGGCCAACCCTTCTGAATACAGCGTAAAACCCGGGAGAGGGTAGGGTCAGAACCAGTAGCAGCCACCAGCTGGTCCCCGGTGATGGGGAACCCATCCACAACCCGCTGCTCGGCAACATCCAGGTGGAAACACAAAAGTTCGTCCCTATCGAATGCCAGATCAGCACCCATGGGAAGGCGAAACAGTGCATCAGCATTCGCATGTTGAGCTGTCAGCCGGAAATGAATCTCATAATTGGAACGAGACAAGTAAAGAGCCCAATGCTGGAAGTGGTGTGCAGCCTTGTCGGGAAGTGACATTGATGGATGAAACAAGGAAACAAGTGGTTTGTGATCCGTAACAAGATGAAATTGTTGTTGGATCCATAGAGAAAAACACCAAACTTATGAAGAGCATAAATAATGGCCAAAGCTGCTTTTTCAATTTGAGAATACTTTTGTTGGGCATCCGTAAGGGTTTTAGAGGCATAAGCAATGGGTTGTTCAGAACCGTCAGAAAAACGGTGCGCAAGGACTGCACCGACCCCGTATTGAGAGGTGTCCGTGGCAAGAACAAGTTGTTGGCCAGGTTGATAAGTAGCCAGGCACGGGGTCTGTTTCAGCATAGTCTTCAATTTCTGGAAAGCTGCATCGCATGGTGCGGACCAGTGAAGAGGCACGTTTTTATGCAACAGGCGATGCAACGACTGAGCCACCGAAGCAGCAGATGGTAAAAACTTGTGATAGTATGCAATTTTCCCCAAGAAGGCCTGCAGTTCCTTAACAGATGTAGGGCAAGGAAGGGCATCGATCGCAGCGACAGTTTGCTGAAGCAGACAAATACCATCCCGAGAGAGTTGAAACCCCAAGTACGTGATAGGTGCCTGAAAAAATTTTGATTTCTGAAGATTACACTTAAGAACGGCAGTCTGTAAGACATGAAAAAGTGTGCTGAGATTTTGAAGATGTTCATCAGTGGTGGAGCCAGTGACAACAATGTCATCCTGGTAATTTATTCACCCAGGGACAGTGAGCAATAATTGTTCCAAGAATCGCTGAAAGAGAGCAGGGGCGCTGGTAACCCCAAATGGCAATCGTTGGTATTGATAGAGGCCGAAAGGCGTGTTAAGGACCAGAAACTGCCAGGAAGCAGCGTTGAGAGGAAGTTGATGATAAGCTTCTGACAGGTCAAGTTTAGAAAAATACTGGCCTCCAGCAAGTTTAGTGAACAATTCTTCAGGTTGAGGCATAGGGTACATGTCAACAAGGCATTAAGCATTTACAGTGGCTTTGAAATCGCCACAGAGATGAATATCACCATTTGGCTTAGCAATGACAACGACAGGAGAGGACCACTCACTGGAAGTGACAGGAAGCAAGACCCCTGAAGCAGTGAGACGATCCAACTCCCACTTGTCCTGATCACAAAGGGCCACAGGAATGGGCCGAGCCCGAAAAACTTAGGCCGAGGAGTGGGTTTAAGTGTGATATGAGCTTCAAAGTCATTTGCATGGCCTAACCCAGGAGAAAAAAGGGACGAAAACGTCATCGACAAGGAATCCAATTGAGGATTAGGAATAGCATCAGAGATGATATTGACAGTCATCTATGGAGAACCAAAAAACGTGAAAGGCAACAAAACTAAAAAGATTCTCCGCGTTACTATGGTCGACTACAAATATTGGAACAGTGTGAACGACAGGTTTGTAAGATACCTCAGCATCAAATTATCCCAAGAGAGAAATCTTCTGTTTATTGTAAGTCTGTAATTGCCTAGTGACAGGTGACAGGATTGGAGAACCCAACTGAAGATATGTCTGAGAATTGATGATAATGGCAGCAGAACCAGTATCCACCTGCATGCAAACATCTCAACCAAGTATTTGGACAGTGAGGAATAACTTCTCTGAAAGGGAAGAAGTACAGTTGACAGACAACACAGAATCAGAATCAGCGTCATGTTCACGAACATCATGTATAAAGTCGAATTTCCAAACGGATGACACATGACCCTTTTCTTTGCATTTGTGACACACGGCCCAACGTTGTGGACAATCTCCTCATGAATGTACCGTAAAACGTGAAGGAAGTTGCCGTGGGTTTTGCTGCAGTTTCTTAGAGGCTTGTTTATGGTTAGGCCGAGGCTGTGCTTCGAAGTGTACTGGGGCCATGTCGGCCGGCGGGGACACACCACACGCTTCGTCAACATTGCACAGAGGTTGTATTTCCCCGACGTCACCCCATGCCTCTATTTTCGCTCCAGCGCGTGAGAAATTTCAAAAGACTGAGCGATGGATAGGACTTCATCTAGAGTTGGATTTGCCAACTGAAGGGCATGTCACCTAACTTCTTTGTCGGGCCTCGATCGGATAATAGCATCCCGTAGCATGGAATCGGCATAGGATTCTTTGTGAACTTCAGTAACAAATTGACACTTTCTACTGAGGCCGTGAAGTTCAGCAGCCCAAGCGTGATAGGATTGATTTGGTTGTTTTTGACAATGATAAAAGGCAACACAAGAGGCTACCACATGCGTTTGCTTTTGAAAATAGATGGACAGAAGTGAGCACATTTCAGCAAAGGACAAAGACGCAGGATCTTTCAAAGGAGCCAATTGCGACAACAACTGATACATTTGAGGTGAAATCCATGAAAGGAACAGAGACTTACATGTTTGTTCGTCCGCTACATGAAATGCCAAGAAGTGCTGTTGAAGACATTTTTCGTAATTAGACCAGTCTTCCGCCGTCTCATCATAAGGAGGAAAAGGAGGTAGAGATGATGACAAGAGACACTCCGCATTTGATGCCACGACGAAATCACAAATCGCATTTGTGAGAAGTTGCTGTTCTATAAGACCTTGCAATAGTTGCCCTAAAGTAGCCATGGAAACATGGGGGTCAACGATGGAAAAGAAAAATCCCATCCTCATTGCAAATCGTTACAACTTCAAGTTGAACAAATATATTTCAAGGAAGACGCAATACATGAAAGTCACAGATCAAGTAAGCAGAGTATGACATGTGTACACTTTAACAGTCAAGTCATACTGAGTCCGAGTCTAGCGGCCGCTGGCTGGCTGGCCCCGTAGGTGGCGCTGCTGCTGCATGGCTGGCAGACAGCGCCGCATGTAGAGGACATGCATAACTGTGCGGCGGCACTTTGAAAGATCGGCGAGTCACAACAAAAATAAACTGTATCAAAGGTGGAATTCCACAGGCTTCTCATATTGATATATCATACAACTGGAGGAGGAGACTATGGATCAATGGCCTATTCTTAACCTGTTGAGCATCATTTCCTTCCACTGGTGTGGTTGGCATGAGGTTCACCATGGCTAGGTGATTGATTTGATTAACTGCAGCTCATTGTTCACTACTTCCAATCACTCATCTTCCCACTGATGCATAATATCCCTGTGACACAAGACCTACCTGTCCCAAAGTGTGATGATAGCATGCACTACTGAACACCGAAATCACATTCTGTCCAGGAACATGAAACATGGTGATGGGCAGTGTAATGCATGGCAGGATTCACATGGTGTACTACATGGGTTTCATTTGATTCAACAACAGTGGCTGCAGGTAAGTGGACAGCAGGCTCCTTGGACAAGAAGACAGAAGCTGCAAAAATTGCCAATGGGTGTTCAAGGGACATTTCCAATTTCCAAGGACCACTGCTTTATTGAATTGTAAAGTTCTTAATTTTTCTTGATGACAGTGCGACCCCCCCCCCCCCCCCCCTCCTGCGTCTCTCGCTCTCTCTCTCTGTCTCCCTCTCTCAAAAATGTTATTCATAAACTCCTATTACTTTACTTCCACACACATGGCCAGTATCTTTAATAACCAGATATTCCATTGGAATGGTTTAGTACAGTGTCAGTTTTTTAATTTTCAAATCTTTATTTGCCTGGGATGCAGAAAGAGTGATACTTCCTCCCCATGTTGTTGTGCAATGTTAAGAATGTTATGAATGGATTATGGTCTTTGGTAAATGCAATTGCACTACAGGAACAAATCAGTAGAAAGTATCTGCTTGTATCTAGACATTACCAGGCTGGCAGCAAGCAAGATATAGGAACAAATCTCATTCAAACTATGTTCTGTTACATGCAATGTAGGTAAGGTACACACAGTCTTTGGCAGCATAGGATGAGATTTATGTATTTTAGAAAAGCTTCCAACCCACTATTTAAAAACTTAAGTATTATCAAATCTTATCTTCTCTATGTACATAAATTGAAATTTTCTGCTTGCTCCTGTCAGTGAGTGTATGGGCTAATCTCAGGTATTTTGAGCCAATTTTGAGTAATAGATAGACTGATTCATGAGGAAGGTTCATGTATATAATGTGTAAACATGGAAATTGGCAGAACTGTGAATAATTAAAGTCTGCTACCACTGTGTGAAAATGATGGAATTGCTGTCTGGTGGTACAGCTGTCATACCTTCAGACAACAGTGAAGCTCGACCAGAATCCAAGAATACGAATCTGGCCTGGTCAGAACATGGATTTTTCAGTGTCTTGTAACCTAGCGTTCACCTTTTGATGATGTGTACATTTCATCAGAAGTGATACGGGCATTAGATTCCATGTTAAATTGTAGGTCTTATTTTCTGAAGACTGAATCAAAGTGGGGTTTGGTGGTCTAACAGTAAAGTGTGGGCTTGGTTAGCGTAATATCATAGAATCAAATCCTGGTCAGACAATGGATTTTTATCTCTGTTTTTCAACCTACCAATCACCTCTGAATGATGTGGAGTTTTGCCAGAAGCAAAATGTGTTTCAGATTTCACATTAAACTGTAGGTCACCTTTCGCGATTGGATAACTGGGTAGCCACTGAAGTGATATCTAATTGAAAGACTTCCACCAGAACAAGATCCACACAAAATTATTATTGTGTATGAGGCATGTTTTTTAAGTAAGTACTGTTTTGAAATAAAAATAAAACAATGTAGAATTTTCTTAGCAATTTTGTTTTTACTTAAAAGCCTGTAATTTAATATATTTTTCTACACAATTTCCATCTATATTAAGTCATTTATCATATTATACAACCAGCTTTGAATTCCAGCCTTGAAGAAAACTGCCACCTGAGCAGAACTTTTAATAATTTAAATGTTCTGTAACAATTGCATAAAGCACACTTCATAATACATAACGACATTCATCACGTAATGTCGAAATCATAAAGCATTTGTTCTCTCTCAGTTTTTTATCAACTTTCTCTTCAAAATCGTCAATAATGACTGAAGGTCATACACTTCACTTCATTTCTAATCATGCACATTCCTACAGCCATCTTCAAAAGATCTCAGCCATTTCTGTACCATCCCATCACTCATAAATGTCAAGAAATGTGCTTTATGCAATTGTTACAGAGTGTTTAAATTATTAAATGCTCAGGCAGCAGGTTTCCTTGAGGATGGTATTCAAAGCTGGTTTTATGATGCAACAAGTGCTCTAACCGTCTTAGGAATTATGTAGAAAAGTAGATTAAATCACAGGCTATCATGTAAAAATAAAATTACTACAAAAAGTCTACTTGTTTTACTTTTATATCAAAATGATACATACTTCAATGGATTTAACAAAAGCATTTGATCTAATAGACCATGAAATTCTCCTAAGAAAGTTAGAGTGGTATGGTGTAAGAGGCCTGCCACACGAGTGGCTGAAATCCTACCTAGAAAATCGCTCTCAGATAACAGAGGTAAAACACATGGGAAAAAACGAACTCCAAGCTTATCAATCGAAACCTTCCACATTAACCCACGGTGTACCACAAGGCTCAATTTTCGGTCCGTTTCTCTTCCTAATTTTCATAAACGACTTCCCCCTACACGTTCAACACTCCGAACCAGTGCTATTTGCAGATGACACAAGCATATTCATTGAAGGTGAAAATGAAATGGCTCTAAGTTTAAATGCTAAAGTCACAAGTGAAAATGTCTCAGAGTGGTATATGAGGAATAAATTACTGATAAACCCTCAAAAAACAGTCGTCTTACACTTCCATACACAACAAAATAAAAACCCACTAAAACCAAACATGTCAATGGAAAACCAAAGAATTAACAGTGTCAGTGAAGCAAAATTTCTTGGCATCTACTTACAAGACAATCTTAAATGGAATTCCCACATCACTTCATTAAATTCTAAACTATCCAAAATGACTTATGCGATGAGGATTATATGGAACAACACAAGTCCTGAAACAGTTAGAGCAGTGTATTACGCTTGCATACACTCCCTATTAAGATATGGCATCATATTCTGGGGAAATTCTCCTCATTGCATAACCACATTCCGGAAACAAAAAAAGATTGTGAGGGTAATGAAAAATGCCAACAGCCGAAAATCATGCAAACCATTCTTTACAGAACTGGGGATTCTACCCCTACCATGTATCTATATACTAGAAGTTGTAATGTTCCTAAAAAAAAAGCATGCTAAAAAATGGAAATGTATTTATTCAAAATAAATCTGTACATGAACACCATACAAGGGCAAATAGTGACATACACAGACATCATTGTTATACCACACTGTGCAAGAAAGGTGTATATCACTCAAGTTCACATTTGTTTAATAAGCTGCCAAGTAACCTAAAGGCCATAAACAAAATCCATAGCTTTAAAAAATCTGTAACATCATATCTCTTGGAAAACTGTATTTAATCAGTAACACAGTATCTTGAAAAATAAGTTGGTTGTAACAATATAAAAATGTAATGTAACAATATAGCAATATAAAAATGTAACAATTTATAAATGTAATGTATACACCAATGTAACAGTATATTAATGTAATATCATTTTGTCCAACATCTAAGGTATGGTATATGTACCACAAAGATTCAGGACGTAAATAAATAAATAAATAAATAAATAAAAAGCCTCATATATGCATTGTCCTTGTATAAATGTTATTAATTGCAGTCTTCTGTTGCTTTTTTCTGCCTATGTGAGGCAAATCACAGGAATTATTGTAGGTATTCTGATAACATTTTCAGAAATAGATATATTGCTTCACGAGGAAGGTTTGTGTGCATAATTTATAAATACAGGGTTATTACAAATGATTGAAGCGATTTCACAACTATACAATAACTTTATTATTTGAGATACACTCCTGGAAATTGAAACAAGAACACCGTGAATTCATTGTCCCAGGAAGGGGAAACTTTATTGACACATTCCTGGGGTCAGATACATCACATGATCACACTGACAGAACCACAGGCACATAGACACAGGCAACAGAGCATGCACAATGTCGGCACTAGTACAGTGTATGTCCACCTTTCGCAGCAATGCAGGCTGCTATTCTCCCATGCAGACGATCGTAGAGATGCTGGATGTAGTCCTGTGGAACGGCTTGCCATGCCATTTCCACCTGGCGCCTCAGCTGGACCAGCGTTCGTGCTGGACGTGCAGACCGCGTGAGACGACGCTTCATCCAGTCCCAAACATGCTCAATGGGGGACAGATCCGGAGATCTTGCTGGCCAGGGTAGTTGACTTACACCTTCTAGAGCACGTTGGGTAGCACAGGATACATGCGGACGTGCATTGTCCTGTTGGAACAGCAAGTTCCCTTGCCGGTCTAGGAATGGTAGAACGATGGGTTCGATGACGGTTTGGATGTACCGTGCACTATTCAGTGTCCCCTCGACGATCACCAGTGGTGTACGGCCAGTGTAGGAGATCGCTCCCCACACCATGATGCCGGGTGTTGGCCCTGTGTGCCTCGGTTGTATGCAGTCCTGATTGTGGCGCTCACCTGCACGGCGCCAAACACGCATACGACCATCATTGGCACCAAGGCAGAAGCGACTCTCATCGCTGAAGATGACACATCTCCATTCGTCCCTCCATTCACGCCTGTCGCGACACCACTGGAGATGGGCTGCACGATGTTGGGGCGTGAGCGGAAGACGGCCTAACGGTGTGCGGGACCATAGCCCAGCTTCATGGAGACGGTTGCGAATGGTCCTCGCCGATACCCCAGGAGCAACAGTGTCCCTAATTTGCTGGGAAGTGGCGGTGCGGTCCCCTACGGCACTGCGTAGGATCCTACGGTCTTGGCGTGCATCCGTGCGTCGCTGTGGTCCGGTCCCAGGTCGACGGGCACGTGCACCTTCCGCCGACCACTGGCGACAACATCGATGTACTGTGGAGACCTCACGCCCCACGTGTTGAGCAATTCGGCGGTACGTCCACCCGGCCTCCCGCATGCCCACTATACGCCCTCGCTCAAAGTCCGTCAACTGCACATACGGTTCACGTCCACGCTGTCGCGGCATGCTACCAGTGTTAAAGACTGCGATGGAGCTCCGTATGCCACGGCAAACTGGCTGACACTGATGGCGGCGGTGCACAAATGCTGCACAGCTAGCGCCATTCGACGGCCAACACCGCGGTTCCTGGTGTGTCCGCTGTGCCGTGCGTGTGATCATTGCTTGTACAGCCCTCTCGCAGTGTCCAGAGCAAGTATGGTTGGTCTGACACACCGGTGTCAATGTGTTCTTTTTTCCATTTCCAGGAGTGTATTTTCACAATACTTTGCACACACATACAAAAACTCAAAAAGTTTTTTTACGCATTCACAAATGTTTGATATGTGCCCCTTTAGTGATTCGGCAGACATCAAGCCAATAATCAAGTTCCTCCCACACTCGGCGCAGCACGTCCCCATCAATGAGTTCGAAAGCATCGTTGATGCAAGCTCACAGTTCTGGCATGTTTTTTGGTAGAGGAGGTTTAAACACTGAATCTTTCACATAACCCCACAGAAAGAAATCGCATGGGGTTAAGTCAGGAGAGCGTGGACATGAATTGCTGATCATGATCTCCACCATCGGTTTTCCAATCTCCTGTTTAAGAAATGCCAAACATCATGATGGAAGTGCGGTGGAGCACCATCCTGTTGAAAGATGAAGTCGGCGTTGTCGGTCTCCAGTTGTGGCATGAGCCAATTTTCCAGCATGTCCAGATACACATGTCCTGTAACGTTTTTTTCGCAGAAGAAAAAGGGGCCGTAAACTTTAAACCGTGACATTGCGCAAAACACATTAACTTTTGGTGAATTGCGAATTTGCTGCACGAATGTGTGAGGATTCTCTACCACCCAGATTCGCACATTGCATCTGTTCACTTCACCATTAAGAAAAAATGTTGCTTCATCACTGAAAACAAGTTTCGCACTGAACACATCCTCTTCCATGAGCTGTTGCAACCGCGCTGAAAATTCAAAGCGTTTGACTTTGTCATCGGGTGTCAGGGCTTGTAGCAATTGTAAACGGTAAGGCTTCTGCTTTAGCCTTTTCCGTAGGATTTTCCAAACAGTCGGCTGTGGTACGTTTAGCTCCCTGCTTGCTTTATTTGTTGACTTCGCGGGCTACGTGTGAAACTTGCCCTCACGCGTTCAACCGTTTCTTCGCTCACTGCAGGCCGACCCGTTGATTTACCCTTACAGAGGCATCCAGAAGCTTTAAACTGCGCATACCATCGCCGAATGGAGTTAGCAGTTGGTGGATCTTTGTTGAACTTCATCCTGAAGTGTCTTTGCACTGTTATGACTGACTGATGTGAGTGCATTTCAAGCACGACATACGCTTTCTCGGCTCCTGTCGCCATTTTGTCTCACTGCGCTCTCGAGCACTCTGGCGGCAGAAACCTGAAGCGCGGCTTCAGCTGAACAAAACTTTATGAGTTTTTCTATGTATCTGTAGTGTGTCGTGACCATATGTCAATGAATGGAGCTACAGTGAATTTATGAAATCGCTTCAATCATTTGTAATGGCCCTGTATTTTTGGCAAATTGACTGAACTGTAGTGTACTACAGTCCCCATCCTCATGTCTTCCATCTTCATGTGAAGGCTACTCTCAGGAATTGCTATAGAGATTTTGATACTCACAGCAGACTGGCACAACGGCACTTTCTGGGCACACCTTGCATTGGTAACGGGTTGTGGTTGGGGTGTCCACTCATTCCTGCAGGCACTGCAGTACACCAATAAACGGTGCATGCTGCTTAAATTATTTGATTCAGGAGATTATATTCAGTTACCTAACATTGTTGCCTGAATTTTGATCATAACTTTACACAGTGTCCCATAAATAGGATTACCTCTATGCCAGATATGTCTCTGGCTGTAGATAGTTAGTGCTCCTGGGTGGGTCACTTGTGTTTTAAAATTTAGAGCTCTCTTAGAATTTTACAGAATACTTTGAGTAACATTTAACCTTAAATTGTTTGTACTAATTTTTAAAAAATGCAAGCAGTGCCAGTAGGGTGAGTATTCTTGTATGTACCAGTCATTGCCACTAGTGTACCAGTCATTGACAGTTACATGAACATATATTTAAATGATTCTAAATCACTCTACAGCAATTAGGATATGAAAATATGTGTTGAATTAGGGAACAATGCAAAAAGTACTACACCATTCTCCAAACAGAACTCACACAAGTGTAAAATCAAGTGGGATACACAATCCTCAGTGAAAAATAGGTCATTACATTTCTTATTCATTTATCCATGGCAGGAATGCATTTGCACATATTCCAAGAATGTGGGACCATACATCCAACAACTTGCAGATCATTCAATCCCTCATTATTCTTAGTGCACAGATAACTATTACACCAGGTTTTCTCTCATATGGAAATTAATGATAGCAGGAGCAAGCTTACCAGCTTTGCTGTTACAAGTACAGTCAGATTTTCTTTCTCACCATACCCAACACTGTGTAGAATTTTGATATTCCCTTACAAGCGATCATCTGAATGGAAAACTCTACTTGTGTCATTTGCTATTTCCAAAAATTTTTTTTTCTTTCAAATGCTGTTATATACCTGCAAAGCAGTTACAAATTTGTTGCTCAGTCACATTTTCACAGGACGTCATCAAGTTCTGTGTTGTTCTCTCACTTGGAATTGTAGATTTTTCCATAAATGATATTATACTGTATTTTACGGACTATAAGATGCTACAAGATGCACCTTAATTTGTAAGCTGTTTTTTTTAAATAACATTTTTACCATTTTTATTATTAGATTGCTAAGCCAGACTTAAAGAAAGTTTAGTTTATAAAACAGAACTGATCTTTAAACTCCCTGAAAATCATCATCTTAGCTTTCTTCTTCTTCTTCCTCTTATATTGTCATTGTGTTAGCAAGCTTGTGAATCCCTGCAACTCACGTTCGTCACATCAGTGCACTGCTGCTGTTAGTTGAATCCAGTATTGCCAAATAGATATAGGCTTCCCACAGTATCAAATATAAGGCCTTTTTTAAGACTCATGGGAATTTTAAATCAAACACTGGACATTTTTATATTAATTTTGAGTATAGGATGAGACAATTTTTCGAACAAAAACATGCGTCTTATAGTTCTCTTCAATTGATAGGCTAAATGGGTTTTGTCTTTTCATTTTACTTATTATTTACTGTACACAGCCCAGCAATATTTTTTTCATAATAGAATAGATCTCTTTTGCAGTTGACAAAAGCTTCTAGACTAGAAAATTTTCTTCAGCCTCAGTCAGTATGGATGAAGGACTGAAATTACACCATTTGGGGCTTCTTGCACTTACTTAATAATACAGTGCCACCCTTTCTGCCTAGACAGCTTCTATAGCTTTGGTCATTTGTTAAGGCTTGTAATTTCTTTTGAGCCCTACACCTGGAACAAAATGCTCCAGTTATAGACAGCTGGTAATTTTCAAGTCATTGTCACCATGTAAATAACTGTAACCAAATATACCAAGCTTCGAAAGAAGCCCTTTCAGTGTTGTGGGCATGAATTTATTCGCACTACTTCATCTACTAGATGCGAAACCTGTTTTCATTGTACCCTCCTCTAATGGTCCCATAGATTAGTACCAACTATTATTCTTGCCTCATTCAGATCCATTACAATCCGTTAGGGCCTTACGTTACCAGTAGGACTAGCAACGTGCTTTGTGAATAATGTCCACACTCTGTTACTATTTGTATGTGTTATCACCATAGTCCCAGTAATTATGCCTTTCAACATTGAGTCTGGTAACTGATGTATTATTATTATTATTCTATCGATGGGACATCACATCTATTACAGTTAGGGAAACAGTGTAATTCAAAAGCGAACATTTCACGATTAGCAATGTCGGGATGTATCATGCAGAACAATATCCATCAGAGGGGTAATGCATGTTAGGTGGAACAGAGTGCAGGACTGATGGTGTGTTTACACTTTATGTGCTGTTCACCAGACAGGGACTAGTTGCGAGCGGAGTTATGCACCCATGACAGACTCCAACGTACATGCAGACTCCAATGTACATGCATACATGTATCAAATTTTCTCACTGTAAACCTCTAAACCAGTGTGGCAGACGTGTGGCATACACAAATGATGAATATGTGGATATGCTTGTGGTCCTTGGTGCGTCTGATAACCAGGCTGGTGTTGCAGCTCACGAATATATCCTCGTTGATGCCATCCAGAAAAAAAAATGTGTTTAATCATCTGGAGCTGTGCCTTCGGGAGTCAGGTTCTCTCCTCCCATCATCACGTGACAGAGGTCATCCACGGACTCCCCATATTCCAGCTACTGAGAAAGCTGTTCTGGAGGTCATACACCAAGAGACTCAGCGAAGTACATGTAGCATAACAAGGGAGCTGCATGTCTCGCAACACAAGGTCAGTAACGTTCTGCATGAGCATGGGCTGCACCCCTATCATTATGCTTTCACGCAACACCTGCATCCTGCAGATCGCCATCAGCGGATGCAGTTATTCTGTGAATGATTCCAACAACAACAGTAGCCAATGATGACTTCGTGATCAATGTAATGTGGTCAGATGAAGCAGCATTCCCTCATGAGGGTGTCTTCAACATGCACAATGCCCACCATTAATGTGAGGGTAACCCGCACATCACCCGCAACCATGAATATCAAGTTCACTTTGGTATAAAAATGGTTCAAATGACTCTGAGCATTATGGGACTTAACTGCTGAGGTCATCAGTCCCCTAGAACTTAGAACTACTTAAACCTAACTAACCTAAGGACAACACACACATCCATACCCGAGGTAGGATTCGAACCTGCGACCGTAGCGGTCGCGCAGCTCCAGACTGTAGCACCTAGAACCGCTTGGCCACTCCGGCCGGCCACTTTGGTGTATCGTGGATTTCTTCCTGTAGAGTCACCTGAAGGAGCACATGTACTCTACTCTGCCAATGAATGTGGAAGAATTACTAGAGAATTGGTAGCTTATGTTCCTGCTGCTCTTGTTACTGTGGATGCAGCTTTGCTGCGAAGCATCAAGAGCTGTATGATATGGCAGGTTGCGCAATGTTTGGACATGCAGGGAGGTCACTTTGAGCATCTGATGTTCTGAGGACAATGTAATCTGTTTTGAAGATCATGCGGTCATTATTATTGCCACTGGTTGCTAATGTGTGACATCTGAGTGCTCATATTACATGTAGTATAAATGACAAATAGATGTTGTGTTATTGTACTGTGCTATCATCTTTAGCATCTCAAAATTGATATTGTTTTTATAGTTATTCTGTCCTATGACAGGTTATTTGTTTGAACTGTCTATTTCTTATTTATCTAACCATGTATTTGATTTGTTCAGCATTAAAAAATGTTGTAAATTTAGGATACATGTGACCTAAGAAACAGTGTATATTACAGTATGAAATGACAGAATCAAATTCCACTCTTTGACGTTCTTTTTCTGCCGGATGTACTCGTTGGACGAAATTTTGTGACAGATATTTTTTTATCGCTGACATGTGAGGAGATGCACTGTGAAGCCCAAGTGCACAAATTTTGCTTCACCCTGTGTATAATGTGCAGAGTATGGTGTAGGTTTCATAGATATCTCATTGTGAAGTCCACGTATGTAGTCTGAGAATAAAGCCTGGCTACCAAGTATGTTTCTTGATCAAGTGATGATGGTTCTGCTTATTTTATTAACTGTAGACCTCACTGCATTTCACTGCAGAAACAACTTGCACTTTTGTTTGGCTATGTTGGACCATGACAACACTTTTTATGGTTGGCACTATGCTCTTTCACGTCTACTGGTTATGTTGACCCATTCAGGAAGGCAAAGCTAGCTTCAAGCTGGTTAAACAAAAGCTATTTTTGTAATGTTTTGTCTAAACAAACAAGAAAAATAAATGCTCCATATATTGTACTTGACCTGACTCATAAAAGAAGTATGTGAAATCTTAGCATGATGTACAAAGATCCAACCAAGTGACTATTATCTCCAACTTAAAGGGATGTTTCCCAATGTAACATCTTCAGTGCATTAACTGTAAGTTGACCAATCTGTTCCCTACTTCTGAAATGGTAGAAGAAGGAAGGCACAGGCCAGTAGTCATTTTTTGTTTTTGTGGAGGCCAACATTTTCTAACTGACAGTACTATGTAAGGTACCCATTGTTATCTTCTGTGTTACTGTTTTGTACTTCACTTCACTATATGTCATACTGTTTCTTTTCCTTGTGATCCTCTTCTTTTTCAAGGCCTTATCCTGTATCATCACAAGGCCATTATGTTAATCTGGATTCGTTTATTCAGTGGTTGGATTTTGTCTGAGACTGGCACACCTCTCTGAATGCTGGATGCAGCATGCCAATATGCCTGTGGCTATCCAACAGGTTTCCTTTTTTGTGATAAGTTTACATAATTGTTACTTGCGTCGGCATCGAGACACACCAATGTTGAATTTGTATCTGTCCTGAGACGCCATGACCGGCCTCATTTGAACTCTTCTGTTGGGAGAGTTAATTTGGAGTTGGAACGGCTGCTTGGATCGGGTGCGGGGGCTCATATTGGTGTGGTTCCTGTTGATTATCTCAGTAGGTGGGACTATACCAGGCACGGCCTACATCTCAACAGGAAAGGGAAGGGGAAACTGGCTGGGGTAATAGCAGGAAATTTAAGGGGGGGAGGCACTGCCATGAATGGTAAAATACCAGTGGTTACAGGTGTTGGAGCAGCACCTTTTTTAGGATAGGTAAGACAGAAAGATGTCAAGTTCTACGAGAGGTCAGGATTGAAACAAATCTTCAGTTTAGGAAAGAAATTCAACAGCACAATTCTAGCACATTGGATCACCAATCACAGCTATCAATTATAAATTTTCACCAATCACCAGAAATTTTATCTCCACCAAGTTGTATCTCAGTCCTAGGTAATTGCATTGATGAACTAAAGTCACCCAACCCAATTGACATAATCTGCCTCTCTGAACATCATGTGACCACTGGTATAGGAACTAGGCCTAAGCACAACGAGAAACTCAGACAGGAGAGTACTGCAAATGTTAGAATAAGGAAAGGTTCTCATAAAAGTATAATTAAAAATAGTGTAAGTATATTTCATCAAAATATTGGGAGTTTAAAGAATAAAGTAGATGAGCTTCTGGTTTGTTTGGAAGATTTAGAAGCTGAGAATGAAATAGATATACTATGCCTGTCTGAGCATCACATTGTTACTGATATGGATAAGGTAAATGTAAGTGGTTATAAGCTCTCTGCACATGTAATGAGAGAAAATATGGAGAAAGGAGGAGTTGCCATATATGTCAAAAGTTGTCATTGTGCAAAAAGTATAGAAACAAAAAAGTTTTGTGTAGAGAAACATATAGAAGCATGTGCCTGTGAGCTTAAATTAAATAAAGGCACATTTATAATTGTAACTGTATATAGGTCCCCATCAGGAAATTTTCATCTATTTCTGAAAAATTTGGACTCCTTGTTGTGCTATCTGTCAGACAGGGGGAAGCAAATTATTATTTGTGGGGACTTCAATGTAGATTCTCTGAAAGAGGGTAATAGGAAAAATGACCTTGAAGTATTACTCGGTTCTTTCAATTTGACACCCGTTATTGATTTTCCTACTCGGGTGGTAAAGGATAGCAGCTCACTGATAGATAACTTCTTTATAGACCAAGATAAGTTTAACCAAATAAATGCTCAGCCTGTTGAGAATGGTCTTTCTGATCATGGTGCACAGCTAGTTACAATATATGACATAGCTCCATTCAGCAATACTAAACAGTCCTCCAAAGTAGTACGTTCAGTCAACAATTTAACAATTGCAAATTTCAGGGAAAGCCTACAGCAGTTAGACTGGGATGAGGTGTACCGTGAACCTGATGCCAATTTAAAATATAATTTATTTCATGACATTTTTGTAAATGCATTTGAAAACTGCTTCCCCAAGAAAATAGTTAAATATACTCGTAAGAAACCTTGTAACAAACCATGGCTTACTAAGGGTATAAAAATATCTTGTAACCGGAAAAGGGAAATGTATCTGACAGCAAGAAAGAGTAGTGACCCAGAAACTATCAAAAATTATAAAAACTACTGTGTTATATTAAGAAAAGTTATTAAAAAATCCAGGAGTATGTGTATCATGTCTGAAATCAGCAACTCTGATAATAAAATTAAAACAATTTGGAATATTATTAAAAGAGAAACAGGTCAACCAAGAGCAGAGGAAGATAGTATTACCATCAAATTGAATGAAAACTTAACGAACAAAAAGTCAGAAGTTGAAAATATTTTTAATAATCATTTTCTAAATGTTGTGGATATAGTAGGATCCAGGTGTTCATTAGAAGATTCTAGGCTGTTAATGGAAGAGGCCATACCTATGCAATTTGATACAATTGAAATCTCACCCACTTCTCCCTCTGAAATTAGGAAAATAATAAACTTGCTTAAAAGCAAAAACTCACATGGAATTGATGGCATTTCCAGCAAAATACTAAAAGCTTGTTCTCAACAGATAAGTAAGATTCTCAGCCACCTGTGTAATAGCTCTCTGGAACAGGGCATTTTCCCTGATAGACTGAAATATGCTATTGTTATACCTTTGCATAAAAAGGGGGATAGATCTGATGTCAACTATTACCGTCCAATCTCCCTTCTAACAGCTTTATCCAAAATTTTTGAGAAAGTAATGTATTCAAGAGTAGCTTCACATATCTGTAAAAATGAAGTACTAACAAAATGTCAGTTTGGTTTCCAGAAAGGTTTTTCAACAGAAAATGCCATATATGCTTTCACCAGTCAAATTTTGAATGATCTGAATAACCGAACACCACCCATTGGGATTTTTTGTGATCTCTCAAAGGCTTTTGATTGTGTAAATCATGAAATTCTGCTAGAGAAGCTCAAGTATTGTGGCATGAGTGGGACAGTGCACAAATGGTTTAATTCGTACCTAACTGGAAGAGTGCAGAAAGTTGAAATAAGTAGTGCTCGTAACATGCAAAGATCAGCACATTCCTCAAACTGGGGAACTATCAAGAATGGGGTTCCACAAGGGTCAGTCTTGGGTCCTTTGTTGTTCTTATTATATATTAATGACTTGCCATTCTATATTCATGAAGAGGCAAAGTTAGTTCTCTTCGCTGATGATACAAGTATAGTAATCACACCTGAGAAACAAGAATTAACTGATGAAATTGTCAATACTGTCTTTCAGAAAATTACTAAGTGGTTCCTTGTAAACAGACTCTCACTGAATTTTGATAAGACACAGTACATACAGTTCCGTACAGTGAATGGTATGACACCATTAATAAATATAGACCTTAATCAGAAGCATATAGCTAAGGTAGAATATTCCAAATTTTTAGGTATGTCCATTGATGAGAGATTAAATTGGAAGAAACACATTGATGATCTGCTGAAACGTTTGAGTTCAGCTACTTATGCAATAAGGGTCATTGCAAATTTTGGTGATAAACATCTTAGTAAATTAGCTTACTACGCCTATTTTCACTCATTGCTTTCATATGGCATCATATTTTGGGGTAATTCATCACTGAGGAATAAAGTATTTATTGCACAAAAGCGTGTAATCAGAATAATAGCTGGAGTCCACCCAAGATCATCCTGCAGACATTTATTTAAGGATCTAGGGATATTCACAGTAGCTTCTCAGTATATATACTCTCTTATGAAATTTGTTATTAACAACCAAACCCAATTCAAAAGTAATAGCAGTGTGCATAACTACAATACTAGGAGAAAGGACGATCTTCACTATTCAAGATTAAATCTAACTTTGGCACAGAAAGGGGTGAATTATACTGGCACTAAAGTCTTTCGTCACTTACCAAATAGTATCAAAAGTCTGACAGATAACCAACAAGTATTTAAGAAGAAATTAAAAGAATTTCTGAATGACAACTCCTTCTACTCCATAGAGGAATTTTTAAATATAAATTAAGAAAAAAAGAAAAAAAAAACAAAAATATTTAAAAAAATAAAAAAAATAAAAAATAAAGAAAAACAAAAAAACACAAAAAATAAAGTTGTTATATTAACTTAAGTATGTTGTTAAATTAACCTAATTATGTCATGTATTGGAAAATTCGACTCGTTCCACATCATTACGAAATATCGTATTCATGATCCATGGAACTAGTATTAATCTAATCTAATCTACAGTTGGGATCTTTAAGATGTCAAGACATAAGAAAATTTCAGTTTTGATAATAAACAACAATTAAGTAATTTTTACCACTGTGCATGACAGTTTTGTGTAAGGAATTATGACTCACATTTTAAAATGCCTCTAAAACGATCTTGATAACTTCATTTCATCCAACAAACTGTGTAAAAAGTGCAAGGAAACAGTGAAAATGGTATTCTGTGCAGGAAGTACAACACTATGCTTCAAAAATTGATCCTTCTGTGAGAAAAATTAGACAATTTGTACTAGAAAGTGGCACTATATGAATCCAAAAACTTTGAAAATGTGAGAATAAATACTTGTAAATTGAAGGAGAACATGAAAAAATATTTCTGAATACAGAAAGCCACCAGCTAAAGAAATAAATAATAAATCTACCACAGATGTATAAAAACCCAGAACTTTCATGTGCATGTGCAAAATCTCATCATCAATCAAATTTTGAACTTGCAGACCAACAGGAAGACAGCTGGAGCGAGACAGAAAAGGTAGGTGGGGATTATAATGTGGAGTCCTTAAAGCCTACACAGAATTGCTTATACCACCAAAACAATCATGGAAAACCACAGACAAGTGAATTGCAACCTAGTAATAAAGTTACAGAATGTACTCAAAGTAAAAGTCCAATAGATGCAGTGAAAAGCTACCAGGAAAACACTGAGAAGAAAAATAAAATACTGGTTTGTGCTGACAGTCATGGAAGAGGAAACCCAGTTATGTTAAATGAAAGTGTGAATAACACATTTTCTGTTGTGGGTCTCACATGTATCCTGGTGCTTCTCTTAGTGTTATTGCAGAAAATATTGCTGAGTAGTCAGTGGGAATGGGTACTAAAGACTATTTGGTGCTTTCTGGGGGGACAAATGACATCTACTGTAACAATGGGACCATAGAAGTTGAGAACCTTAAAAAATCGCTTTGTGATTTGCACCAATTCAATGTAGTAGTACGTAATGTACACAAACAATATGATCTTCTAGTTTGTCCTTTGTAAACACAGAAATTACAAAATTTAATAATGACTTTGATAGGGTATGTAGGGATCCAAAAATATAATACTTGTTGATATAAGTGGACTACATATAGAGTGCCATACAAGACATGGCCTCCATTTCAATTATAGAAGCAAGAAACAGCCAGTGGAGTGTACAAAAAAAAATCATGTATGTGTGGGATGTAATTTTATATTTTATTCTTCTGTCTACTCAAAGAGTGATTGATGCTCCAGGTTAATGAATTGCATTCTGGTAGGCATCGATAAAACATATGCAAATGTGCCCTCCAAAGCTGTGACTGTAGGATGTTGAATATTAAATGAAACAAAAATTACAATGACTTTGATTTAATGCTATAAAGTGAATATTAAACTGTGGCGACATTAACATGATAACAGATAAATAAACAACTGAATGGCAACCTGTGGCAGCTTTAATATCCTTGGCATATCTAAAATATGGGTTGGGTGCAAAAGCTAATAATCATGCAAGAAATTTACTTATAATCGCGGAATGCCTAGTGATTGTCATAAGGTTAATTGAAGTAACTTGTACTATAGACAGGAAAAGCGTTCCACCTGTGGGTGAAGTTGAAAGCATACTGTTCCCTACTCACAAAATGGAGCTCTTCAACGTGAAGCCTGAACTAATCGAATTATGAGAAATTGACTCTAATTTCCCTGTACCTCGTCTTGCAGCTGCATTACAATCTCACCATATTATTGCAGGTGATGTTTCAAGTGGCTGCAGAATCAATCATTGGTCGGATCAACAACCCTCACCAACAGCTAAGTCCCATTTAGTCCAAAATGTTTGTAAGTCCTCAGGAGGTTCTGTGGCAGCTCTCAGCATCAAAGTCAGATGGTGTAGGCTCTGGACTGATCTTTATCTCAGAACTCTCCCTTCTCATTTACAATCTAATTTCAAGTAAGAGGAACTCTGCTTCCCCTTCCCATTTCCAATCCAATTTGAAGTAAGAGTCTCTCTGTCTCTCTCTCTCTCTCTCTCTCTCTCTCTCTCTCTCTCTCTCTCTCTCTCTCTCTTTCTTCAGCCAAGTAGGTGCTCTGCTTCGTTACCATCCAGTGTCTATTTCCAACTCAGATTTTGTTCACATTAGCCAATAGCAAGTTTCACACCAAAGTCAAAGTGTTGCAGTGGACTCCCACAATTTCAAAGACCCAGGTCTGAGCATTCCCTATGCATCACTGATCTATTTGTCATTAATTTCCTTTGCTTTTCTGGGGAAACAGCCAGCTATCGACATCTCAAGAATAAAGGAGAGTTCCACCTAAATAGGGTGAGTTCTCACTCCATTTCATGGTAGTAAAACATTTTTGCCAGGTGTTTCTCTACAGGTGATGCTATCTGTGTTTCTATACAATGGCCCAACTTCCTGTGGTGCCTCTGGGTGGCAACAGGCTGTGTCTGGTGGCCAGTGACTGCTTGGACCATTCCCAGTGGCCTTTCCAGGAACTAGTTCCAGGGGTGAAACTCTCATACAGCTTCAGCCAGTGTGCATGCCTGTTCATCACCTTGCAGTGCTTCAGCCTTCATCATTTTTCACTACTACATTTCATGCAGATGTGAATAAAAAGTAAAAGAACAACAAGCCTGCATTAATTATCATCTACTGAAAATCACTTTTATTGTGGTATATGAATTTTATTGATGTAAATTAAGTATTATGATTAAATTATCGTCATATGTGTGAGACTGTTTCCTGTTACCACCTACATCAGTTATAACACTCAAGTATATTCTGATAATCTGGAAGTATACCAATTAACTCCCACTTATGAGAAAGACTTGATGTTCCCACAAAAACATCTCCAAAGTTGGTAAGAAAACATAACAGTGGTGTGCTTATGGTTAATGACCACTGGCTATTTACTGCAAACAAATATAAAACACAGTAGTATCGCTGTCTTTGTTAGCAAAAAATTGTAACTAAGTTATGAAATTATAAATGTAAATTTTCTGTGTACAGAAGCAAACTTTGAGGCTGCAGCAGTATGCAGTATTGTTACCATAACTAGAAATAATTGCCATGTCTCTATATTATCCTAAAAATTACAATGAAAATATGAAGGTAGATAGAAACAACAAAACTGATAAAACTTCTTCATAAGAATAAAAACTGTAAAGTCTGAATATGTTGTGAAATTAATATCGACATTAATTTACACGCCATTTGCATGTACATCAATACTCTGCAAACCACCGTGAGATGCTTGGCAGAGGGTATGGCTCATTGTACCAGTTATTAGGGTTTCTTTCTGTTCCATTCATGTATGAATGGTTGACTGAATGCTTCTGTACAGCAGTAATTATTCTAATATTATCCTCATGACCCCCATGTGGGCAATATGTAGAGGGCTGTAGTATATCCATAGAGTAATCATTTAAATCCAGTTCCTGAAACTTTGTTAATAGTCTTTCTCAGGATAGTTTACATCTGTCTTCAAGAGTCTGCAAGTTCAGTTCCTTCAATATCTCTGTGACAGTCTCCCATGCATTAAACAAACCTCTGACCATTTGCACTGCCCTTTCTTGTATATGTCCCATATCCCCTGTTAGTCCTATCTGGTACAGGTCCCACACACTTGAGCAATATTCTAGACACATTCACACGAGTGATATGTAAGCAATCTCTTTTGTAGACCAATTGCACTTCCCCAGCATGCTACAAAAAAAAAAAGTCTACCACCTGCTTTACCAATGACAGAACCTATGTGATCATTCCATTTCATATCCCTACAAAGTGTTACATCCAGGATTTGTATGAGCTGGCCAATTTCAACTGTGACTCATTGAAATTATAGTTATAGAATTCTATGTTCTTTCTTTTTGTGAAGTGCACAGTTCTACATTTCTAAACACTTAGAGCAAGTCGCCAGTCTCTGCACCATGTTGAAATCTTATCAAGATCTGACTGAATATTTATCCAGCTTCTCTCAGATAGAACTTCATTATAGGTAGCTGCATCTGCAAAAAGCCTGATTTTGCTACTAATATTGTATGTAAGGTAATTAGTGAACAACATGAACAGCAGGGGTCACAACACATTTTCCTGGGGTACACCCGGAGGCACTTCTACATCTGACGATGACTCTCAATCCAAGATAATATGTTGTGTCCTCCCTAGCAAAAAGTCCTCAATACAGTCGAAGTACTGAGTCAAATGCTTTTTGGAAATCAAGAAACGCTGCATCTACCTGGTTACCTTGATCCATAGCTTTCAAAATGTCATGTGAGAAAAGTACGCATGATTTATGTTTTCAAAATCCATGGCGTAGAGGAGGTCATTCTGTTCAAGATACCTCATTAAGTTTGAGCTCAGAATATGTTCTAAGGTTCTACAACAAATTGATGTCAAGGATATTGGATAGTAGTTTTGCGGATCACTTCTACTATCCTTCTTGTAGACAGGTGTGATGTGTCGCTTCTTCCAAGAACTGGGCACTATTTTTTTTTTTTTTTTTTTTTCAACGGATCTATGATAGATTATAGATAGGAGTTAACTCAGCTGCAAATTCAGTACAGAATCTGACAAGGATTCCATCGGGGCCTGGAACTTTGTTCAATTTTAACGATTTCAGCTATTTCTCAACACCAGTGGCACTAAAACCTATTTCATTCATCTTTTCAGTAGTTTGAGGATTAAATTGGGGCATTTCTCCTGGGTTTTTCTTTGTAAAGGAACATTTGAAAATGGAGTTAACTATTTCAGCTTTTGCTTTGCTATCCTCAATTTCAGTTCCTGTCTTATTTGGCAGGGACTGAACACTAACTTTGGTGTCACTAATGGCCTAATTTCTTTGGCTTTTGTGATGTCATTTGATGATATTCTGCTACAGTAGTCACTGAAGGCATCACACATTGCTCTCTTGACAGCCAAACGTATTTCATTCTGCATCTCTCTATCTACAGCCCTACACTTTGTTTTGGATCTATTATGCAGTAATCACAATTTCTTTGGAAGTTTCTTTATAGCGACTTTATATCATGGAGGTTCCCACCCATTATGAACTGTTCTACAGGGTACATATCTATCAGTGCATGGTCAGATATTCTTTTACACTTGAGCCAGAGTTCCTCTATATGCCCCTGAGCTGTGCTGAAAGTTTTAAGTTCCGCACTGAGATGTGACACAACTGATTTTTTTATCTAGTTTACTGAACATGTATGTCTTTCTGCTTGTTTAAGTTGTCCATTGTACTTTGGTAATCATTGTTGCCACAACCGCATCATGGCCACTGATATCAGTTTCAATGTGGACATCCTCAAATATGTCAGGTATCTTTGTTGCCATTAGACCCAATATATTTCCACCATGAGTGAAGTTCCTAACGATCTGTTCTGAATAGTTTTCAGAGGAGGCATCTAGTAAAGTTTCACAGGATGTCTTATCACTCCCACCAGTAACAAAACTCTTATATTCCCAGTTAATTGTTGGATGATTAAAGTCCCCACCAGTGATTACACTATAATTGGGGAACTGATGTACAAGTGTACAAGAGTACACCAAACATGCAAGACAGCATGGAAGAATATTAAAACAGAGGAAAATTGTCAAAAGAAAGCTGATGCTATTCTGAACCCACCAGACGTATTAACACATTTTTTTGTCAATCCCCTCTTGGCAACAACACAGAAGAAGATGTGAGTGAAGCTGCAACACTACTGTCAACTACAGGCAATAATACAAATGGTAGTTTTGGCTGGACTAATGTACACTTTGGCCATGATAAACTGATTCTTCAGGAATGGCAGAAGTCATGCGTTGCTCCTGCATTATGATTGGCAAGGGAGAGGTGAAGTGAGGGGAAGACACTGCAGACTCTTCCCCACATGCCGGCACTATTATCCGTGATTTGTGTTTTTATGAAAGCAGAGATGACAAAGAGAGAGATATTGGTAGCACTAGGAGACAAATGAGTATCTTTCAACTAGCGCCAATTTTCTCCACTTCTGGCAGTGCCAGCAAACAAGTCAATGATTCAGTACGCACACTCAACAACTCAAAAGCTGAAGATTATTGTGGTATTTTAGACTTTGTAATTAAACAAGTAATGAAAGAAATCTTACTGCCATTGGAACTATCATAAATAATATGTTGAATGAAAATATCTACCAAAGGTCCACAGCTCATGATCTCATGGTAGCGATCTCGCTTCCTGAGCACAGGGTCCCAGGTCCCGGGTTCGATTCCCGGCAGGGTCAGGGATTTTCACCTGTCTCAAGACGACTGGGTGTTGTTGTGTCGTCTTCATCATCATCATTCATCTTCATTACAGTCGAAGGAAGGCAATGGCAAACCACCTTGCCTAGTACAGCGGTGCGGGTCTCCCGCATTGTTCCCCTACACTCTGTCAAGGTGTATGGGACTTCATCATCATTATCATTATCATCGTCATCTACCAAAGAATGCTTGGAAAACTTTGTAATTAAACCCATTTGTAAAAAGGGCAACACAGTTTAACCAGATAATTACTGACCTGTCCCACTCATCCCCTGTAATGCATATAAGATAATCAAGTACTGTATGTGACAACAGCTTAGACATCATTTTGAACGCAATAGCTTACTCAGTTCTGCATAGCAGGGCTTCAGGTCTGGCCTCTCTGCCATTAAAGCAGTTGGAAGTATTACAGCAAAAGTCTATAATTGCCTTGAGAATAAGCCAGCTGGTTCTGAAACACTACTTGACCTGAGTAAAAAGCCTCAACACCATCTCCCATAACACACTAATCAAAAAGCTACACAACTATGTAATAAGAGCTGCAGTCCTACCTAAGTGACAGGAAACTGTGCAATCACACATCAGATTTTCTAAGGAGTACATTGTGGATAATTTCTTGGACCATATATATTGCTAAAGGCAGCTCATATCTACTGTGTCGTGAAACAGTACTCTATAAATATGATACTGCATTAATTTCACAAGATAGCAGTCTGAAGGATCTATAACTTAATGCAGCAATAGCAGCAGATTTATGCAACATATGGTTTAGGCAGATTTACTGGAGATGAGTGATACAAAAATTGAATTGACATTTTTGTTCTGAGACTGGACAATGAGTCAGTAAAACTTCTTTGTTTTCATATTGACCAAAGATTTACAAGGATATTCATACAAACAAACTATGCAGCACACTATTTAAGCTAGTATACCTGTTGCATAAATTGAATGGGGGTATCAGTAAAATGGTCTCATTTACGCCAAATTTGACTTCTTCCAATCACCTCTGGCCTATGGAAATATATTATGGGGATATTCAAGCATTGAAAAAATGTTTAAATGTTATCAAAATGCAGTTAGAAGAATCCTGCATTGAAAAATCCTGTAGAAGCCACTTTAAGGAACTTAATATTATGACAGCAGCAAATAAATATGTATTTCTAGTTAAATGGTATATACACCAAGGAAAATATAAATAAATTTAATCTTAGAAACTCAGATATCAGCATGACCTAAGAAGTGCACATACAACTGACATTCTATACACTGTTATGAAAAATCTGGACATCATGTTTTTCAACCAACTTCCCCGAAATGGACGTACAGTGTGTTTGAATAAATGAAAAAGGAGGATAGGAAAATAGATTAAAAGTAAGGAATACTACACAGTGAAAGAATTTCAAGACAGTATAGTACATTTACTTTAATGATGATAAGCTATTTACAGTAAATAATATAGTATTGTACAATACATATTAGGCTATCAAAAGATCGATATGTAATGCAGATGTAATGTGTACAGTCTAGTTTGCTATTATAACGTATACAGTAACTGTATTAATTAATTCTTGTAAATATATTAATGTAGTGTATAAAGTCTAATTTATAAATATGAAATATTTACGTAATTATAGATGCATATAATTCTCGTAAATTAAATATATTAATGTAGTGTATAAAGTGAAATTGAAATAAATGCAAGAATTGTCGGAGGCAATAGAGCATACTTTAGCCTTCAGGATGAGCTGAAGAAAAGATCTCTGTCAAGAAGTTCTAAGATCAGATATGATTATGCCAGTGGTTATGTACAGTTGTGAAAGCCTCACCTTTGGAAGAACAGATGAAGAGAAACTACTTGTTTTTGAACGAAAAATCCTCCGAAAAATATATGGTCTTGTGATAATTCACAAACAGGGGAATGGAGAATTCGAAAAAAAACGAGAATTAAAGAGCTTTACGCACAGCCTGAAATTATAAAAGAATAATAATAAGAAGGTTCACGTGGGCTGGACATGTAGCAAGGATGAATGAAGGGAGGATACCCCATGATGTGTTTCTGGGAGCTGTAGCTGGAAGGAGGTACCGGGGATGGCCGCGGACAAGATGGAAGGACAATATTGACAAGGACACTGAGGACATAGGGCTAGGAGTGGACGAGTGATGGCAGGAGGCTCGCAACCGGGAATGATGGAGGAGTGTGGAGCAGGCATATGGTCACTACGGTCCAAGCCTAGGATAAGAAAGTTAAGTAAGTGTATAAAGTCTAATTTATAAATATGAAGTATTTACATAATTATAGATATGCATGTGAACTTTGACAACTACATGGAAAACGCTCAACGGTGAATGAATCTATTCTATTCCGCGCTGCAGGAGGCAAACAGGGCTTGATTCACCCTCACTCGTTGTGGTGTATGTGAGGGCTGGACTTGCTTCTTCTACTCCCACCAACCCCCTCGGGTGATAGGCCAGCTTACAGTTTTAACATTGCTTGATCATCAAAAGCAATGTATGGCACATTGAAACTCTGCACAGTGAGTAACAAGATGTAAACGCAAGTGGTACCCAAGATATGGAAACTAACAAAACTTGTAAATTTAGTCTATGAGATAACACACTTTCGTAATGGGTTAGTGCTTACCAGTGAAGAATCGAACTGCCATCTATCATAACTACAGAACTATGTGTCATACATTAATACAGGGTGATTCAAAAAGAATACCACAACTTTATGAATTTAAAACTCTGCAACGACAAAAGGCAGAGCTAAGCACTATCTGTCGGCGAATTAAGGGAGCTATAAAGTTTCATTTAGTTGTACATTTGTTCGCTTGAGGCGCTGTTGATTAGGCGCCAGCGTCAGTTGATGCTAAGATGGCGACCGCTCAACAGAAAGCTTTTTGTGTTATTGAGTACGGCAGAAGTGAATCGACGACAGTTGTTCAGCGTGCATTTCGAACGAAGTATGGTGTTAAACCTCCTGATAGGTGGTGTATTAAACGTTGGTATAAATAGTTTACAGAGAATGGGTGTTTGTGCAAAGGGAAAAGTTCTGGACGGCCGAGAACGAGTGATGAAAATGTAGCACGCATCCAGCAAGCATTTGTTCGCAGCACAGGAAAATCGACTCGCAGGGCTAGCAGAGAGCTGCAAATTCCACAATCAACTGTATGGAGAGTCCTACGAAAAACGTCAACTACCCAAGGCTATGGATCGGCCGCCAGGCAGCCCGTGACAGAGCACTTCATCACTGGCCTCCAAGAAGCCCTGATCTTACCCCCTGCGACTTTTTCTTATGGGGGTATGTTAAGGATATGGCGTTTCGGCCACCTCTCCCAGCCACCATTGATGATTTGAAACGAGAAATAACAGCAGCTATCCAAACTGTTACGCCTGATATGCTACAGAGAGTGTGGAACGAGTTGGAGTATCGGGTTGATATTGCTCGAGTGTCTGGAGGGGGCCATATTGAACATCTCGGAACTTGTTTTTGAGTGAAAAAAAAACCTTTTTAAATACTCTTTGTAATGATGTATAACAGAAGGTTATATTATGTTTCTTTCATTAAATACACATTTTTAAAGTTGTGGTATTCTTTTTGAATCACCCTGTATAACTTTGCAGCTACATTCAATGATGTACGTGGATACTGTCTGTAAAATGTTTTTCGACTAGAATTAGTAAACAAGTAATAAATTAAAACATCATCTTTGATGTTGCAGTTTTACTGTGCGAACAGCGAAAATGTAATACCAATAACTGACAAACTTTTTTTCTTTTCATCATTTTACATGAGAAAGAGAAAAAGTTTCGTTACGGATTGAAAATACATGTAGGCCTAAGCCTTGTTGGAAGTCGCTGGGTTCAGATCCGGAATGAATGTTGTCTGGGTAATTTGAGGGTCATGAGTTATGTTACTTCTCTACTGAATTATTGTATTAAACCTTTAACGTAATATTATAGCTCTTAATGAACAGAATGGGCTATTAAGCCTACAGCGTAGATAAGATTACCTACAAACATCAACTGTAGTGTAGCAATACCTTTACAATCAATGCTTTCCAAACTAAACGTTGTTCTGTACCGACCAGAAATATTTCAGAATGTTACTATGTTGTGGTCATTGTATTGTTTGCCTATATTACAAATAAACTTTCAGCAAAGAACTAATGTCGCACATATGAAAGTACATTTGCAAATGCGCAAACTGAAATCAAAGGACAAGGGTAAAAATATACTAATCTGCAGATTTTGCGTTTCATGCTGCTATTTGTATGCTAAAGGTTCGAGCGATGAATGATGGTACTAAATCACGAGTCACAGGTGATAGCCAATGAGACTCTCATTCTTAATTTCCTTTGCTTCGAAAATATACAAGCAAATGAACAGTCAGTTTGTTCGGATAGTAATATGAACTAATTTAACTAAGTTATTACGCAGCTTTACAGACCCCAGTTGCAGATATCCAAACCGTGTTCACAACCAGACCGTTTCTGGTTGGCTGAAAAGGTGCTAAACACATGTGGAAATTATTTCAGCGCCTTTTTGTAGCTCGAAGATACACGTTGACGAATGTTATAAACGAGAGCAAAGGGTTCCTGAAAGTGAATGAATCATTGCTTGATGCTAATAACGTATCGTACCTTTCTATACTCTTGACCATCTTCGCGAACGCATCAATCAGTTGCCGTCGTCTGACGTACACCTCTTTATCGGGATCGGCATAAAAACCAAATTTTGTCATTTTGAATGTTTTGTGGGAAATTACAGATGAAAAAACTAAAATTTGGAAATACAGGTGGCCGAAAAGCTGTTGAAGTGGTTCGGTGTTACCGTAACTAAGACATTGACGTTTACTCTTAGAACTTTTTGTTCCTTTTTTCTTCACTAGGCGATCTGATACAAAAAACAAAGAGTTTACATAAATCTTCCTATTTAAATAAGTTATTTACACGTTCTTTACCCACATTGTTCCACTATTAAAGGCCACGTAGCCGGTATTTTTTTTACTGTGCAAATTTAGTCTTGCAACTGACGTCTGGGTGTTGAGAAATAAAATTAAAGCCATGAACAGCTCCCTTTGAGAAATACGATGTTCATAGTCGTCCTAGTACTTTTACCTCTTACTTACAGTGATCTAATAGCGTGTGGTGGTCTCTAGTCACTCATCACTTCTTTCACCTGTGAAAATGTCGAGTTACAATGTGGTTCGGGGTCTCATTAAACCGTGCTTCCAGTTGTAACTGACACAAGATCATACTCTGCTATGGAACAGGTGTAATCAAAATGAAGCATATTTTACGCTAATCAGTGTTTATTAATAAATATTCGATTATCAAGTTTTATTATTACAAATTACTCTTATGTAATCATATTAGGAAGCTAAGGAAAATAAAACGTAATATCATTGTGCATGAAACTCTGCAAATAATTTGTCATGCATATACATTACGTTTGCAGCACAGTGTGATAGTTTTGTTTTCACAAAGCGCACATCTTCTGACCTGACCACTGCGAATACTTTGTTGAGCTAAATGTTTTCTAATAGAAACAGATGCAATGGTCCTGATTTGCTTCCTTTGCCCAGGCCGAGTTTCAGCATTGCCGTATTTCTGGAGCAAAGACCTTGCAATAGATCAGTGAAATTTCAATGTGTGTATGTTCATTCCTACTGATGTAGCAAGTAATGATGAATCGTTGACTGTGACGTCAACTAGCCAAATCAGAATGGGAATATACAACTTTTTACTTCTTATGGCAGTCTGGTAAACTCCAATATTAGTATCTAGTCTATCTAATTCAGCCATAAACCGGTTGTATTGATGTACAGTTTTGGCTGATGAATATGAACTTTGTGTTTAGTTAGCGGCTGAATATAGGCGTGAGTTTTGAATGGGATGTTTTCCAAATTCATTAGGCAACAGTGTAATCATGCTGTTGTCATTCTGCCGCGCGGGATTAGCCGAGCGGTCTTAAAAGGCACTGTAGTCATGGACTGTGCGGCTGGTCCCGGCGGAGGTTCGAGTCCTCCCTCGGGCATGGGTGTGTGTGTTTGTCCTTAGGATAATTTAGGTTAAGTAGTGTCTAAGCTTAGGGACAGATGACCTTAGCAGTTAAGTCCCATAAGATTTCACACACATTTGAACATTTGTTGTCATTCTAATGCATGGCGCACGCATTATCGTTTGTGTCCAGCGTGTACTCATAAAATCTTCTGTGTTTCTTTTTGTAAGACTTGATTTCCATTACTGGATATTTCTCTACTCTGTTTTGACGAACAGTTCCAGTAATTTTCACATTATTTCCTTGCAAAGTAGTTAGTAATCCTGCTGATGTAAAAAAAAATTGTCACGCCATACAGAAAACTGTTGGTCTGGATATTCATTCTTTATTGTATTTGTCAGTTTGGTAACAACATGTTCTGCAAGGACTGTATCTCGTGCTTCAGATTGTCCCCCATACAAGTCATTTTGCTAACAGTACCCTAACTTAGTTGCTGCAACGCATCCTGTGTTGAGTCCAAAATAGATTGGCTTTCCATGAATATTTTATTTACAGTCATTATGTCCATTACAGGGTATACTGATTCATCAGTACAAAAGTTTTTATCAGTGGGAGCATACATGAGAAATTTTTCGTTCATGACATCGAACAAAGGCCGACTTTAAGACATAAGTTTTTGTTATCGGTGACATGTAGGTAACTAAATCTCTCTTCAAACTGGTTACATCACATCGATTTGGCCACTAAAACGTTGTGGGTATTCTTATGGGTTTCCCACTACATGTGGCATCTACGTAAAGGCACATAGATACTGAGAATCAGTGTACCTAGAAACCATTAGATTTCATCCCCCCAAAGACAGAAACTACTGTTATGTTTTTCAAAGACTTACATTACCAAGTGCCTTATAATGTGGTGTATGATGCCTTTGCTGAAAAATATCTGAAATAATTCAACTGGTTAACTTATTTTATTGGTGTAAACACTACTCGTGGAGGTGGTGGTGATCATTAGTCCTGCTGGGAAGCAAATTGCTCTTTATCCATTGCCAGGCCCTAATGTAGTGCTGTCTTCCATGTTGGAAAGAAGGACCAATAGAATCATTGTTAGCGGTGTCAGATCGCTCAGCTGAGCGAGATGTCTATCAGGACAGTGATGCCATCACAGAGACCTGAATGAACTGATCCCGTAAGTAGCTGGAAGAGGTTTACAGATTTCTGAAGTATTAGTAGGGATAACCTCATTGATGGTTGTGTCGTCATCCTTTTCACATTGTAGTACTACCATTTTGGCGGGAGAGAGTAAATGATTTCGGTTCAACCTATTTACACTATCACAACTCTCTTCTCCATAATCACTATCTGATATTTTACCTCTGCAGGGGGGTTCACGTAATAGTCAATGCCCTGCACATCATCATATGCACCCCCAGTAATTCGGCTGTTTCATCGGTAGTAAGTAAGTGACGTGACTTCAAAGAGAAAACAATAAGAACCTCTACATAATATATTCCTACAGGATGATTCCCTAGCCACATAAATATTTCAGATTATTTCAACCAGAAAAAAATTATAGTGATAATCTGTATTGATATCTCTAAAGCACACATACGAGGGTAAGTCAATTATTATCAGCAGTTTAGTTACATTTTTGTTTATTTTGGTTGTACTGCCGTTTTAAGTTTATAAAGCACGTTCTATTTGTTGTTATATCTTTGCAATTTTCAAGCTAGTTTCGTTATTGCTGGCGTGCTGTTGATCATGGCTGCCTCGTTGTCTATTTGCACCAAAGAAGAGCAACGTTCAGTGATCCGTTTTTTGTAGTTAGAAGGCGTATCAGGGGCCGAAATTCGTCGAAGACTTTCGGTATAGTACGGGAACAGTGTTTTGCCACAACGGAGTGTCTACCAATGGATTGAAAAATTCCGAAATAGTCGCACAAGTGTTACGCACGATGAAGGAGCCGAAAGCCGTTTACCGCCACAAATGAAGAAACCATTGAGCGTTCACTGAATAGATTCTCCTAGACAGACGATTAACTATTGACAAAGTGGCACATCGTCTGCAAATTAGTCACGGTTCTGCCTACGAAATCATCCACAACAGACTCGCGTTTCATGAAGTTTGTTCAAGATGGCTCCCAAAACAACTAACACAGTTGCATAAACAAACGCGCTTGGACATCTGCCAAAAACATTTGGATCGCCATGGTAACGAAGAGGGACAACTTCTAAGACAGGCTCAAATGGCTCTGAGTACTATGGGACTTCTGAGGTCATCAGGCCCCCAGAACTTAGAACTACTTAGACCTAACTAACCTAAGGACATCACACACATCCATGCCCGAGGTAGGATTCGAACCTGCGACCGTAGCGGTCGCGCGGTTCCAGACTGAAGCGCCTAGAACCGCTCGGCCACACCGGCCGGCTTCTAAGACAGGATCATTACTGGTGACGAAACATGGATCCATCATTACGAGCCGGGGAGTAAACGGCAGAGTATGGAATGGAAACATCCAAATTCGCAATGCAAGAAAAGGTTCGAGACCCAACCCTCCCCAGGAAAACTGATGCTCACGGTTTTTTGGGACGGACAGATCCAGTAGTGGAACATTATAGGGAAAGGGGCACAACAATAAACAGTGTACGTTACAGTGAGATGCCTACTGCCAGGCTAAAGCCTGCAATTTGTAGCAAACGCCGAGGATTTCTGTCAAAAGGTGTGTCGTTGCACGACAGTGCCCGTCCGCATACTGCTGGCAACACTGCTGAAATGCTCCAGAAACTCAAATTTGAAGTACTGGATCATCCTCCATATAGTCTCGATCTTGCCACTTCTGACTATCACTTGTCTGATCCACTCAAACAGGCATTAAAGGGTCGTCGATTTGCCTCGAACGAAGAAGTGACGAAGAAGTGAAAAAAGTGATGCATTCCTGGCTCGCAGCTCAACCAAGAACTTTCTTTTATGAGGGCATCATGAAGTTTGTACAACGATGGACCAAATGCGTTGAAACGCACGGAGACTATGTCGAAAAATGATGTTCTTGTAATTTTCTTATTTGATTACAATAAAATTCTGTAACTACTTTGTTTATAATAATTGACTTACCCTCGTATAATTTACGATAGCAAAATTTGACTGAGGAATAACATAATACACACGAAATACTTATATTTGTAGACAATCAGTTGCCAACTGTTTACAAAAATATACTTTTACAAATTTCCACTAAAAATTATTACTCGAAATTATTCATGTACCCAGTCAGCACAAGGATATTTAGCTCAGGCCTATTTCCGTCATGTGTCTGATGTAAGAAATTAGGCCCATACAGCTCTGATCCTTGTTTATTTTCTACTTCTGTTGCTATAGGGGCCCAATGAACGCTGAGTGCTACCAGCACTTGGACTTTGGTGCTACCCGACTGGCACATGTGTTGTGCGGGTCAGCCTGTGTGCAGGCGACCTTGTCATATCGCAGCAGGGTAGTGCCCTTCCCTGTGGACAGCATGAGTAAAATTTTATACAGTTGGTATGTGATTTTAAAATGTGAAGAGTGAGAACTTTTGTTAACATAGTTATTTCTTTTGGAACTGTGAATAAATTTTCAAGTTTAGTTAAACGCCGACTGAGCTTCTTTTGTGAGAGTATCCTCAGTTGACGGATGCTTCACCAGTCACTTGAACATAGTAAATGAAGTATGACCTGTTATATTCTTTAATAACAAAGCAAAGATATAAAAATACTCCACACTGTGCATTCAAAGTAGGCTAGAACAGGACTTTCTCGTGTCCGTCGGAAGTCGTAATTTAATATATTATTATATTTGATTGTTGCCGACTTACGTGGTGGGCCTTAATAAAAATGATACTTTATTCAATTTTGATTTACGATTAGATGCTTTTGTGAAGTTCTCCTTTTTAACAATATTAATCTTAAATTATTTGTTACGTTAATGAATGTTAAGACTCGCTGAATCTCAAAACATGAGCATATAAGCTGAACAATGTAATAAAACTTTTCATATTAAGTTCCTCGGCTAGGCAGCTCACTTTAAAGCAAAATATCTTTAGTTATTAATTACAATTGCGGCCCACACACGCGCGAGAGTATTTTCTTACCTCCGTTAATCATTGCCACGTAGTCGGAGTCCTGGCTCTGGCTGTCGGCTATGGTACTGAAAATAAGAATCTTAAAGCTACGTATTTTCTGCAACGTCGGGCGGCTGTGGAGAAAAATTAATATGTTAATAGCGGGCGAGTTTTCCGCTTCCGCTAATTTTTCATAAGTTTATATCGCCACGTAATGACGTCGTTGGCTGCATCGGCCGCTGCGATTGTTGAACTGTAAATTACTTGAATGCAGGTTAATTCAAGGAAGGCGGACATGAAATTGGGATCACCTCTTACAAATTAAAAGTGCACAATAATATTAAATGAATATATTATATGCTTAACTCATAAAAATATGCTTACATTTGCCAACACTCGCAAGATGTCCGTCTACCCACAATCAAGACAAGAGAGGAAGTGAAGACGACTAAAAAATTAACAAAAGAGCGTATCTTGTCACCTCTTTGGATCATTTTGTCATAAATTATTTCTTTGCAATCGAAACTTACATAGAGAAATTATTATTTTACGGCTACATGATAAAAATATATTATTCAATTTTTAAATGTCTCTTCTTTATAAATACTGTTTTTTAAGTCTTTTCGCAATATAGCACTGGGGACGCTATAACTTCTTCTCAGTAAGTTGAGCAGAAACAGTCCTGTGTTTCTGGTACCGAGACGGTGCATAAAATCACTTCTTAAGTGAAATGAAGGCATCAGAGATATCAGAGAATGACGATGAACATTGCAGTCCTGTACAGAACACAAGTGAAAGGAAAAGAAAAGTGTTGGGGCCTTTTTCTGATTCTTATAAACGATTTAGGGTCATGAATCATGTTACAGGTGACGATTCCAAGTGCTTAAGATTGCGATGCTTGCAGAACTTTCCATTTATAGAAAAGAAAAGATTGCTGATGGAATTCAATCAAATGGCTTCTTATGATACACAAAAGTCACCTGAATGGAATTATTAGTGTAAATCCCGTGACGCAAAGAAGACCAAAGAGAAGTCCAGATGAAGCTGTATGTCATGATTTCATGACTTTTGCTATATGTACTATTAGGCCGTGGCCTGAGTGCAGTGGGATGTGCAGTGTTAAACGATATTCCCCCCGCAGTACGCAACACAAATCTATTTGGCGATACGGGAGTTTTCTGGCAGTACGCGTTTTTGGAGGCATATGCAGCTAGCAGCAACAGCATGTAGCAGGGCGTGTGCATGCAACGCAGACCAGTTTGTGTTTCACAAGCGAGTGGCGAGCCATGTCTTTTGAAGAAATTGTCACAATGGTACAAGAAAGACCAGAAATGTAGCAAAATTGTCATTCTCAATACGAAAATAGGATGATCGGAAGGAGGATATGGAGTGAAATAGCAATGAGGCATCATCTCGATGGCAACAAAATGTTATTATTGCGTCATTCTGTTCTGCCAAAATTAATTCGGGAATATGTCTCTCAAATTTCTTGCCACTAGTGATGTTAGATGCAGTTGTTTAAATAGCGTAATGTTGTTTTCGTTTAAATTGAAATTTTAAAACAAAAAACTTGACTCATACGTACGTCAAGGTAACTACAAGTTTTCCCTCTGGCAATATAGTTGAATGGAAATTAGTGCAGGGTACTCTCAAGCGTGTATCGATCTTTTTCAAACCATATTCAAATGACACAGACATTCTCTTGTATTTCTGAAGCTTATCAGGATCTAATCGTAAACTCTCACCTATTGTATTAAACTATGCAAGCAATTCTCTCTGTTTCAGTAGAGTACAAGGACCTTTCCCTACAATGAATAAATAGTCTTTCACAAATGTATGCTCTTCCAGTATCAAACCTGATAAGAATGCATACGACTCATTAGTTTGCATGTATAAGAACTACTACACAACATTGTTCTTGCAATTTTAAAGAAACAATTTGTAAAAAATATTTGTAACTGCACTGTGTAGCTTGATAATGAACTATCGTTCCATTTATGCCTATAATAGTATTGGGATAACAGGGGTATGGCCCCGAAGTACCGTTACCGAAGATGGTGGCGATGACGTCATCCAAGATGGCGGCGATGACATAATCCAAAATGGCGGATTTTGCCGGGAAGTTTGAATTTTGGCGGGAAAGTGCAACGGCCCCCTCCCCCCAGAAAAATTGCGGGAAGTTCAAATTCCAACATGATAATGCGACACACCTGGGAAAATGGCAGGAAAAATGGACTTCTTTATTATGTAACCAATTTCAATCTTGTGAGTTCGCCACCGGGTCTGCACTCCAACTGACTTAGTTCATATCGTCGCCACCAGAGAGCGCTACCGCAACATGAGATCAAGACGCAAGTACCGTTATTCTAGATGGCTGCACCCAGTGTGTTCACCGCGAGCTCCATAGCCTAACTGACTTAGTTCATATCGTGCCCACCAGAGGGCGCTACCATGAAGTCTCGTGATGACACAAGATTGTCTGCTCTCTCTTGTGCGTTCGCGCTACAATCGGACACGCGCTATGCCATTGCCCACTGATCTGTGGGCGTCCGACCGCTTATGTCACACACCCGCAGCTACCATCTCCATACACGCGCCGGACATAGTCTTCTGTAAATATGCTAACTAAAACAACACCCACATCGTGCATCTAACCTATCAATTACCTAAGTACTTAACCTCATTTCAATTTTAATCATATTCAATAATTCAATTTACAATTTCAATATTCCATGATCAAAAGAGAAGTTCCACATTTTCCCACTATCAGTGCAGTGTTCATTCATGACCTAGCGCACCTCCCCTCCCCACCCCTAGAATGCTGCACTCCTATTGGCCATGTGATTCCACTTCATGTAGATACGAATAGGTATTCACTATACTTTCAACTTCCTAGTTTCAACTACTTTTCAAGGTCCAGACCACCGCCTCTTCCTAGGAACCGCGCCGAGTTTGAATTCTGGCAGTAAAGAAAGGTCAATTGCGCTTGCACCACCAACCTAAGAAAATTGTTGCAAACGAAGCTCACTGCCACTAACCTAAGCCTCCAGGTTGCAACCTCTTAATAGGGGTTGCTGGTAAAAGGACCCAGCCCGCACTAGGCTGTTGGAGAGAGGCAGGAATGTACTTTATTTATGTGGGAGAAATTTATTTAGGGATGGAGTATATGTATCACACGACACACGCTCTGACGTGCCCAACAGTATACATACCTGCAAAGTACTCTAACATAGCTCATCTATAACGCTCTACACACACGCTTGCTAATTGTAAATCATCAAAAATATCTCATTTCACAACCTACAGACATGCGAACCACCTGTAAATAATGCAAAGCATCTACGTCCATATAGCCAAACAACTCATAAATTGTCAAAATAATAATCCATCCACTTGCAAATCGTCAACTGTCGAAATCATACACCAGACTTTATTTAAAGAATTGGAGGCAGCAGCACCACCAAGTGTATTCGCCAATGAGTCCATAGCCCAACTGACTCAGTTCATATCTATGCCACTAGAGGACGCTGTAGTGACGTTAGGTGATGACGCAAGTACCGTAATCTTAGATGGCGCCACCTAGCGGGTTCACCACGAGCTCCAGAACCCAACTGTCTTAATACATTTCGTCCCCGTCAGAGGATGCTTCCGTGACAACAGCTGATGACACAAATACAGTTATCCATGATGGCGGCATACCGTGTGTTCTCCACAAGGTCTAATACTCAGTACCACCAGCAGAGGACGCTGTTGTCCTTTTCTTGACGTAAACCGAGATGGTGAGTGAAAATGGTGGGAAAACGACTCAGCCTGCTCTGGGCTGCTGGGGAGAGTAAGGATTGACTGCAATCTATTTATTTTGAAACAACGTATTTAACGATAGAGTATATCTATCACACTGATACAAAAGATCCACCCTGACGTGCCTAGGGCCATGTTGCACAGCCCACAGACACGCAGCCAACTCGTAACTTCAGTACACAATAGCAAACTGCTGCTAAATAATTCTTCACACTGATGTGTAGACACGCTCAGTACTCGAAAACTATCCAAATAGCGCATAGCACGGGCCTGCATCTACATCTACATCTACGCGATTACTCTGCTATTCACAATAAAGTGCCTGGCAGAGGGTTCAATGAACCACCTTCATGCTGTCTCTCTACCGTTCCACTCTCGAACGGCACGTGGGAAAAATGACCACTTAAATTTTTCTGCGCGAGCCCTGATTTCTCTTATTTTATCGTGATGGTCATTTCTCCCTATGTAGGTGGGTACCAACAGAATGGTTTTGCAATCGGAGGAGAAATAGGGCTCTGAACACTGGGGACTTAACATCTGTGGTCATCAGTCCCCTAGAACTTAGAACTTCTTAATTCTAACTAACCTAAGGACAGCACACACATCCATGCCCGAGGCAGGATTCGAACCTGCGACAGTAGCGGTAACGCGGTTCCAGACTGAAGCGCCTAGAACCGTACGATCACCCCGGCCGTCTATGTTTGTCATCTTGGCAGTTGTTCTTGATTGGAATTCTGGAATATCTACTTTTTCTTCTTTGGAGTTTCGGAAAACTGTGTTTAATAACTCTTCTTTAGTGGCGCTGTCATCAGTGACTTCACCGTTGTTATCGCGCAGTGAAGGTATTGATTGTGTCTTGACACTGGTGTGCTTTATGTATGACCAGAATCTCTTTGGGTTTTCTGCCAGATTTCGAGACAGAATTTCGTTGTGGAAATTATTAAAAGCATCTCACATTGGAGTGTGTGCTATATTTCGAACTTCTGTAAAACTTTTCCAATCTTGGCATTTTACGTTCTTTTAAATTTGGCATGCTTTTTTCGTTGCTTCTGCAACAAAGATCTGACCCGTTTTGTGTGCCGTGGGGGTTCAGTACTATCACTTATTAATTTATGTGGTATATATCTCTCAATTGCTATTGATACTATCTCTCTGAAAACATTCCAAAACTTTCCTACACTTACATGATGAGATCGGAAGGAGTGAAGACTGTCTTTTAAAAAGGCGTTAAGAGCATTTTTATCAGCTTTTTTTTTTAATAGATATACTTTGCGTTTCTTTTTTTTATGGTTGTAGGTGTTACGTTATTTAGCCCAGCAGCAACTGCCTTGTGGTCGCTAATCCCTGTATTCGTCACACCACTCACTCTTTGTCCAGGATTATTTGTTGCTAAAAGGTCAAGTATGCTTTCGCAACCATTTATGTTTCGAGTGGGCTCATGAACTAATTGTTCAAAATAATTTTCTGAGTAAGCATACAGTACGATTTCGGATGATGTTTTATGCCTGCTGCCGGATTTAAACGTATAATTTTTCCAGCATATCGAGGGTAGATTGAAGTCACCACCGACTATAATTGTGTTGGCGGGGTACTTATTTGAAATGAAACTCAAGTTTTCTTTGAACTGTTCAGCAACTATGTCTTCTGAGTCAGGGGGTCGCTAAAACGATCCAGTTAACAGTTTAGTCCGATTGCCAGGTATAACCTCTACCCATACTATTTCACATGAACTATCTACTTCAATTTCGCTACAAGGCAAACTACCTCTGACAGTAATAAATACTCCACCACCAACTGTATTCAATTTATCCTTTCTGAACACTGTTAGATCGTTTCAAAAAATTTCGGCTGAACTTATTTCCGGCTTTAGCCAGCTCTCTGTACCTACAACTACTTGAGCTTCAGTGCTTCTAATAGGGCTTGGAGCTCTGGTTCTTTCCCAACACAGCGACGACAATTTACAACTACAATACCACTCGTTTCTTCAATTACCTTAGTGTGTTTTACCTGCCCACTTTTAGATGGACGCCCCTTCTGTGGTTCCCTGAGACCCTCTAACCTAAAATACCGCCCAGTCCCTCCAACACAGCCCCTGCTACCCGTGTAGCATCTCCTGTGTGTAGTGGACTGCTGACTTACTAAGCGGAACCCAGAAACCCACCACCCGATGGCGCAAGTCAAGGAATCTGCAGCCTACATGGTCACAGAACCGCCTGAACCTCTGATTCAGGCCCTCCGCTCGGCTCTGCACCAAAGGACCACAGTCGGTTCTATCGACGATGCTGCAGATGGTGAGCTCCACCTTAATCTCAGAAGCAAGACTGGCAGTCTTTACAATTTCCGCAAGCCGACCGAAACCAGACAGAATCTGCTCCGATCCAAAGCGACACACGTCATTGGTACTGACTTGAGCCACCACCTGCAGTTCGCTGCACCCTGTACTCTACAGAGCCGCTCGAGAAATAATGCAGTCAACGAGCCGAAGCACAGTCCACCACCCCCTGTCCAGTAGAGTACACAGGAGGTAGCGATAAGTGGCGCATCTGTCAGATGTCAAACCACGCACAGGCCCTGCTCAGCTTCCGCAAACATGAAGTGGCGGCACCCCCATTCATACGTAAATACCTGAAAAATTCCTTTCCCCTAGACACCGATGATGACGCGATCGCATGTACAGTCGATGTGGCCGTCAGCTGTCAAAGCATTCACAGACCTCCGTTTAGGGCCGCGCGCCACAACACACGCGAAGGGAGGCAGCTGCATTTCGGGTCCCACGTGCTCCGTCACAGTTCCCAAGCTGGTGTCGTCGAACACCGGTGAAAGTTACATGTCTCAATACAGTCACCGTGTAAGAGGTCCGAGCAGATGTAATTTCGATGTATTGCTCATGCGCTGCCTACGATATGCAAGGTATAAGAGAATGTCTGACCAGAGAGCAGTGTTGACTGCAGTAGGAACTGTGTAGCTGTAGCAGTAAGTTGTGGCTGGTCTGCAGTCTGCTCTGGTCTGGTGTATCGTGTTGGCTGGGCCGGTCGCGGTGCAGCGATGCCGGAGCCTGAGTATTATTGTATAAGGTAAAAAGCAGCCTCACGCATATGTAGTAATGTTATCTCAACTTCCATGTAAATGTTTTAAAAATCTCGTAATAATAATCTTTCTCATAAAAAGTAACTTTTAACAACCATTCATTTCAATTTAAAGAATTTACTAATTTCTCCCATCCATGATCATCCCGATTGTTGCAAAAGAAAAATCAGTTGCTTCCTTTCATAAATGACAAACCTATCGGCCAGCATTGCACAGGGCTGTGCCAGAAAACATTATTTTAAGAGCAAGTATATATGCGTTATCCGGCGACTTCATTGAGGTAAGAATTTTTTCTCTTTTTTATTCAGAATGATCTTTCAGGGCCATGACGCATCACTGCTGAGGTCCAAAATTTACCGGGTTCAATTCACAGTCAATTTAATTGAGACAATTTAATTGAGAGGTTAGTTACTTTGTATTATTACCAGGTTACTGAATTTATTTTTTTTTGTTGGGACGTTACACTGAATGTGAACGAAATAATTATATTTTTTACTGTTGAGAGGTTTAGGAATTTTTGTTTTTGAGCTTAGATTAAATGTGAATGAATTTTGTGGGGAGGCCAAATGTGAACGAATTTTGTGTGGAGGTTAATGTGAATAACAAATTTTGTGGGGAGGTTACACTTAACGTGAATATTATTCATATTTTTTATTTTGTGGGGAGGTTACACTTGCGACAACCGGCCAGGATCGTATTTTCTTTGTGAATTTCTGAAAAGTAGTCATATATCTGCTCTTATTTACTTAAATGTAGTTTGCATCTGGCGCAACGCATTTACTAATTTGTCACTCTTTCTTTCACAAATCATCGGCAATTTATTGCTCTTTGTTGTAATTGTGTTTGTTCCATTTTTGCTTTGACTTTGTTTCATTTTGTGCTTAATTTTGATTTGTAAGAAAATGCCGCGAAAAACTGTTAACAGTACATCGCGATGTGCAATGAGTGAAATAGCCGACTCGAATAATTTGACAGATAATACTAGCGACGCTCAGTGTAATAATGATAATCCCCTAATTACAGATAATCAGTGCCTGCCGATCACTAGTATTGATTTTGATCCTAATGATGAGCAAACAAATGCAATTACGTCCAGAGTAAATGTAACAATTGATGACGCGGCACGTTCCGTTACAATGAACGCTGCCCAGCTTGGCGCACCCGATTTGCAAAATTTACGTAGTGAATAGATAAATTTTTCCCACGAAGATGAACAATATAGTCAGAATACGTCAGATTTATTTGATTCCGATGTAGTGGCCAACAGTGCACATCCGATTGGGAAATCTTTTTAAGAATCACAGAATGACCAAATGGTTATACAAAACGTGACACATACAGATACATCATCACACAGCACAGAAAATAGAGTCGCTACTTTTAGCATGGATCAAGTTATGGCAGTATTGCTACAACTTGATGAAGAACTCAAACAGCGGAATGAAATACTAGACAACCATTTCAAACAACTTAATGAAAAACTAGACAACAATTGCAAATAACTCAATGAAAAATACGACAACCATTTCAAACAACTTACTGAATCGTGCAAACAATTTAATGAAAGTTTCAAACAGTCGAATGAAAAACACGGCAACCTTAATGAACAGAACAAACAACTTAGTGAACAGATTACAGCCGTTACCGTGCAACGTCATGATACTAAAGAACAAAATGGCTCTGAGCACTAAGGGACTCAACTGCTGAGGTCATTAGTCCCCTAGAACTTAGAACTAGTTCAACCTCACTAACCTAAGGACATCACAAACATCCACGCCCGAGGCACGGCCACTTCGGCCGGCACTAAAGAACAATTACGTGGGGAAATTAAGGCTTGTGCTAGGAACAGTAGTGAAGAAATTAGATCTGTTGCACAAGAATTAAGTAGTACAAGTGTAGCCACACGTGTAGTATTTTGTGGGGAGGCTAAATGTGAAGGAATTTTGTGTGGAGGTTAATGTGAATAACAAATTTTGTGGGGAGGTTACACTTAACGTGAATATTATTCATATTATTTATTTTGTGGGGAGGGTACAACCGTTATACTGTCATAAAATTCCAAAGTGCGTTCACGCCAGTCTCATATTCGAGGCATCTCCAGGCGCCACTTGTCTTTACCATTGTAGGCACAATAGCACAGAGCGTGTTGACACACACGTTCAGCCACACGTACCCGCCCCAGCTTGACTGACACATCGCCATCTAAAACATTCCCAATGTTATTACGTCACATGGATTTTTGAAAAAAAAAAACAGCCAAGTCCAGCTCTCCGTAATTTTACAGTGCCCCAAAATAGTTAATGTTCGCTTTCCTGTTGTCTCGGCTTGTATGTGCCAAAATTCCTGCCCTAACAGAACCTGTTTACCAAAATATCGCACAATTCAGTCTTCCTCCCGGACACAATGTGATAGCCTTCCTGCTCTCAACAGACGCAAATGTTCTCACCACTCCTATACCCCACCACAACCAATCGAGCATTTTCTTTCCAGGGTTTTCTGTCGTTATTTTGCAACTATTGCTAAATTGCACCGACAGTTCCCTCAATCTATACACCCTTAACCTGTCCTTTCTTTCTACAGACGCTACACTCAGTGGTAATATACTATTTTATACTGATCACCATTTCGCACCAACAACTAAACATCGCAAAGTTGTCTACATGTCATCAAACAGATGCGATACTCGCAAGAATATTGGATAGTCAAACCGATCTCCAACCAGGGAATATATCACTGAGTACTGTCTCGATCTAGTAAACATGTAATTCATATCCTCCACCATACCAAATCATCCCCTTTACATCAGCGAACCGAAGTCACTCTCTCACAACTGATGTGCAAGGACAGGCTCGTTTCCTTCCCGACACAAAGGCGTTACTGTTTCCACTTTCTTGCTCCCATTTCTACAGACATCTCCAGACTCGTCGATTAAAAGAACAACCATATTTTCGCTATAATATTATACTATTTTCCCTGTATTTCTCGATATCAAGCACACAGCAGTAGCCTCCCGATCACTAACACGATATAATGCACTAGATATAGACTGTAAATTATTTTTCCACAAACACGAAACTTTAGCGAGGTTCAGCGTGCTGTAAACCATAGACTAACTAGAAACAAATAGAGTACACTGATATTTACACTCTCGAATACCGAAGTCTGTGATGTAACAGATTCCAGATGATCAATATTGTTTACAAACCAAATACGGTCTTTCCTACGTCTAGAGAACAGGCAAACGTGTGTACAACACACCACAATCGATATTCTCTCAACTAAATAATGTCACCAATTGTACATAAGCAGTCGACCGAGCAATTTACATGGGAGAGAATAACACTACACCGCAAATGCACCTTCTTCTCAAAGCTACACCTGATCACGAAAACCGCCTAGCACATACTAAGTATTAGTTTGCTATTCGGTCGTCTATGAGATGGTAAAGTTAACTATGATAAATTCCCACACTCCGACAGGCCTCTGCATTCGGAAGACTGCTATCATTAACATGGGAACTCCAATCAATACCAGCACACACTTTGCATACACGAACACATTCTAGAAAACCCCTCATATATATGTTCTATCATTATACTTACAATTAAATTATACGATCGCAGTCTCAACTGAACAGTATTCAGCAATGAGCGAAATATTGGAAATACACTCTGTTGAATGCTGTGGCTCTGGAAATACTTGTACCTTCCTTAACACTAGACATACTCTTCCCATCTCTATCACAGTACTCCAAGTCAAATCCATACCCCCACTACAACAGCACATAGACATTTTGTTTACACAAACAGATATACTTTATAAACCTGATGCTCAAATGTGAACATATCACACACCCCACACTAATACTAAGTATAATATTACCTCCTCAATAACTGAATGCATATGACACCAAATAATACTGGCCGAAAATCATCAATGGGTGTGCATGTCTCTTATGTTCTTCCTGTGAGCCATACCACCCTGTCATAGACGTAATCGAGCAAACGTTAAAGAAAAAATCCCGATCCTAACAAATACTGCGTGTTACTCTCACAAGTGCTTGTTGTTCTACAGGTGCACCCAAGTATCCATGTTAAAACCTATAACCGCTTTACGAATCGAGGTGTGACATTACCTCTGATTGAGGTGGTGTTTTCCAGACAAATACCATGACGGTGATTGTAGAAATGCGTGTATTAAGAGCCAATGATGCAACCTTGTGATAAACGCAATGATTTTTTGAATTCATTCGGTTAAGGAACGTCATATGCAAGATCTATTTACGACTCCATCACACTGCACGCAACTGCATAATTCATTAGTTTTTGCTACACATTCTGTCTCAAGGCCATATCAGACATTCCGCGATATATCCGCTGTGTTATAGGCGATGACAGACAGTAGTTTTAGATGATGTGCTGATTGAGTTCCTAAGGATAAAAATATACACTAACGTCTCAGATCTCTAGCCTTACGCTGTATATTAGAAATTACATCCATTCAAACGCATACTTGCATAGGCTCACACCTACAAGTCAATCATATTTCACGCACTCTCATATCTCTAAACGAGTCACCTTCATCGAATCTGTCTGCTACAGTAAAATTACAATCTCCTTTTAATCACATCCTACACATCCTCCAGTCGCTCCCATTTCTACAGCTTTGCACAGGTGCTAGTTCCAATTTAAGTCGGAGAAAGACATATCCAGCACCCTCTGCAAATCGTGTAGAAACAGATCGAGCTGAGTTACTGCAACAGGACCGTGTTTCGAGCATTCGGTGGAAATGCGCGCAATGTGCTGCGTACCCAAACTGGATACAAGTACTACAGACACCCAACATGCTATCTTCGTTATTGTATACAAACCCCAACATAGAAAAATTACGAACTATAAAAGCTCATCCTATTTACAAGTCACTTCAGGCGTCGATGCAGGTGCGATGACATATAGATATGGTGGGCCTCCAGCGCAAAGAAAGACATTTCACAATACTTCCCCAGAATAGCGTAGCGTGCAGCCACCCAGGCATTCCTAATGGTTCACCAAGTCCGACACCTCAAACCGCAGCTGCCTATGTGGAGACAATCATATTAAATATACAAACACCGCATAGACTATTTTAAACTTTCATCACCTATACTCTAAGGGAATTATCGTATGAAATGCTCCCTCTGCTCCTGTTTCAAACACTGTTTTCTAACAGGCTTTTATAGATTGCCAAACATTTAGTTTTCTGCCACGACTTCGAGGTCTGTGTCAGATTCTAAATTGACATTAAGACGCTCTGATCCACGATCTCTCACAGAAAACTAGACATCACACGATGTGAATCATATTCTTGCTCCAGGTAGCATGACACAGGATGATTTTTAAATAAAACACATTTACAACATAAGGAAACTAGAAGAGTTTGGCAGCGCTGTGGAGAGTTTCCAAAACCATCGTCTGAAAGTGATTCATGACCTCTACATTTGAACTCATATGTCTCCGTGACGGAATAGATGATGGCTCCGCCTTCCATTTCGAGTTATTTCTACTTTTTTGCACTCATGTGTATGCGATCGCTGTTTAGCTGCTAGCAACGCCCAGAAGTTGTCACCCATCCACAAAACTTCTTCCCTAACTCAAACAAGCGATATAACTCAATCAGTACATGGTAGGCAATGCACGGATGTGATGGAAAAGACACCGTTGATGTACTGTAATGTTAAGCAACAGACAGCGCGAAGAATTTGAGCCGGCCGGAGTGGCTGTGCGGTTCTAGGCGCTACAGTCTGAAGCCGAGCGACCGCTACGGTCGCAGGTTCGAATCCTGCCTCGGGCATGGAGGTGTGTGATGTTCTTAGGTTAGTTAGGTTTAATTAGTTCTAAGTTCTAGACGACTGATGACCTCAGAAGTTAAGTCGCATAGCGCTCAGAGCCATTTGAACCATTTTTTTTTTTTTTTTTTTGAAGACTTTGACACTAAGTTCAGCACCGGCCAATGATGTGACAGCATGTTTCCCCAATTTCAGTATCATAGCTAAACCATGCCCTCTCCAAGTTGCGAGTATCATTGCAAACATCGATAGATGACTGAGCAGTTCGTCCATTAACTCTTAATTCTCGAACACATAAATTATCAAAGTATACGAGACAGCGCTCTACATATTTCTATCACCTCGAGCATAGTGTTTAATTTACGATCTATCTCTCAGCGTAAGGGAGTCACAGAGCGTTCTCGCTCCCTTAGGGTAAAAGACCATCCTCACACTGTCATTGACCAACCAGCCCTGCAGCACAATTAGCGAATTAATCCGTAACCAACTCTAAGAAGACCTCTACACTCCACGTCTCGTGAATGAATTAAGCTTTCCGATTCCTAACCCGTCCAAGTGAACGAGATTTCTTGAGATGCGACCATGTCGAGGAGCTTAGCATCCCTTATCAATGTTTAGTAACAAATTCCGAAGGGCAGTCATATAATAGCAAACAGCTAAGAAGAACAACAAAGGATTGATTTTTATACGCAATGGAGCCCCAGACTGATGGAGCTCAACGCATTTTTACGTAAATCAACCAATCTATCAACTCTTTTAAAGTATTGTTCTAGAGTCTAGGATCCGCACCGGGAAGGTAATCCTAAGAGAGAGAACATAAACACACACACATCTACATCTACATCTACATTGATACTCCGCAAGCCACCCAACGGTGTGTGGCGGAGGGCACTTTACGTGCCACTGTCATTACCTCCCTTTCCTGTTCCAGTCGCGTATGGTTCGCGGGAAGAACGACTGTCTGAAAGCCTCCGTGCGCGCTCTAATCTCTCTAATTTTACATTCGTGATCTCCTCGGGAGGTATAAGTAGGGGGAAGCAATATATTCGATACCTCATCCAGAAACGCACCCTCTCGAAACCTGGCGAGCAAGCTACACCGCGATTCAGAGCGCCTCTCTTGCAGAGTCTGCCACTTGAGTTTATTAAACATCTCCGTAACGCTATCACGGTTACCAAATAACCCTGTGACGAAACGCGCCGCTCTTCTTTGGATCTTCTCTATCTCCTCCGTCAGACCGATCTGGTACGGATCCCACACTGATGAGCAATACTCAAGTATAGGTCGAACGAGTGTTTTGTAAGCCACCTCCTTTGTTGATGGACTACATTTTCTAAGCACTCTCCCAATGAATCTCAACCTGGTACCCGCCTTACCAACAATTAATTTTATATGATCATTCCACTTCAGATCGTTCCGCACGCATACTCCCAGATATTTTACAGAAGTAACTGCTACCAGTGTTTGTTCCGCTATCATATAATCATACAATAAAGGATCCTTCTTTCTATGTATTCGCAATACATTACATTTGTCTATGTTAAGGGTCAGTTGCCACTCCCTGCACCAAGTGCCTATCCGCTGCAGATCTTCCTGCATTTCGCTACAATTTTCAAATGCTGCAACTTCTCTGTATACTACAGCATCATCCGCGAAAAGCCACATGGAACTTCCGACACTATCTACTAAGTCATTTATATATATTGTGAAAAGCAATGGTCCCATAACACTCCCCTGTGGCACGCCAGAGGTTACTTTAACGTCTGTAGACGTCTCTCCATTGATAACAACATGCTGTGTTCTGTTTGCTAAAAACTCTTCAATCCAGCCACACAGCTGGTCTGATATTCCGTAGGCTCTTACTTTGTTTATCAGGCGACAGTGCGGAACTGTATCGAACGCCTTCCGGAAGTCAAGAAAAATAGCATCTACCTGGGAGCCTGTATCTAATATTTTCTGGGTCTCATGAACAAATAAGGCGAGTTGGGTCTCACACGGTCGCTGTTTCCGGAATCCATGTTGATTCCTACATAGTAGATTCTGGGTTTCCAGAAATGACATGATACCCGAGCAAAAAACATGTTCTAAAATTCTACAAGAGATCGACGTAAGAGATATAGGTCTATAGTTTTGCGCATCTGCTCGACGACCCTTCTTGAAGACTGGGACTATCTGTGCTCTTTTCCAATTATTTGGAACCCTCCGTTCCTCTAGAGACTTGCGGTACACTTCTGTTAGAAGGGGGGCAAGTTCTTTTGCGTACTCTGTGTAGAATCGAATTGGTATCCCGTCAGGTCCAGTGGACTTTCCTCTATTGAGTGATTCCAGTTGCTTTTCTATTCCTTGGACACTTATTTCGATGTCAGCCATTTTTTCGTTTGTGCGAGGATTTAGAGAAGGAACTGCAGTGCGGTCTTCCTCTGTGAAACAGCTTTGGAAAAAGGTGTTTAGTATTTCAGCTTTACGCGTGTCATCCTCTGTTTCAATGCCATCATCATCCCGTAGTGTCTGGATATGCTGTTTCGAGCCACTTACTGATTTAACGTAAGACCAGAACTTCCTAGGATTTTCTGTCAAGTCGGCACATAGAATTTTACTTTCGAATTCAACGAACGCTTCACGCATAGCCCTCCTTACGCTAACTTTGACATCGTTTAGCTTCTGTTTGTCTGAGAGGTTTTGGCTGCGTGTAAACTTGGAGTGGAGCTCTCTTTGCTTTCGCAGTAGTTTCCTAACTTTGTTGTTGTACCACGGTGGGTTTTTCCCGTCCCTCACAGTTTTACTCGGCACGTACCTGTCTAAAACGCATTTTACGATTGCCTTGAACTTTTTCCATAAACACTCAACATTGTCAGTGTCGGAACAGAAATTTTCGTTTTGATCTGTTAGGTAGTCTGAAATCTGCCTTCTATTACTCTTGCTTTTTTTATATTCCTATTAACTTCCATATTCAGGGATGCTGCAACGGCCTTATGATCACTGATTCCTTGTTCTGTACATACAGAGTCGAAAAGTTCGGGTCTGTTTGTTATCAGTAGGTCCAAGATGTTATCTCCACGAGTCGGTTCTCTGTTTAATTGCTCGAGGTAATTTTCGGATAGTGCACTCAGTATAATGTCACTCGATGCTCTGTCCCTACCACCCGTCCTAAACATCTGAGTGTCCCAGTCTAAATCTGGTAAATTGAAATCTCCACCTAAGACTATAACATGCTGAGAAAATTTATGTGAAATGTATTCCAAATTTTCTCTCAGTTGTTCTGCCACTAATGCTGCTCAGTCGGGAGGTCGGTAAAAGGAGCCAATTATTAACCTAGTTCGGTTGTTTAGTGTAACCTCCACCCATAATAATTCACAGGAACTATCCACTTCTACTTCACTACAGGATAAACTACTACTAACAGCGACGAACACTCCACCACCGGTGGACTGCAACGTTCTTCACTTACTGGCTGTAATGTTAGATCGCATACGTTTCCGACCTATCAGACACTCATCCTTCTTCCCGTTCCTCTATGCTGGACTATCTTACCGAATTGTAAAACATTTGCGTTGCATGATACAAGCACAATATAGCTTTGCGGAGATGTATATTGTCCCCTGTCCACTGCTCACATCCGATCACGGTTCAGAAATTATACTATGCCTGCATCAGACCTATATATAAAATGGTAGTTAGTAGCGGGGGATACATCCTACAAGGAAACAGATAAACGCATGTAAAAATTGCAAGTCATTCCGTCACTAACTCTGTAAACAGCACATCATTCAGCCAAATATGTACACAGGGATTGTAGCGCGTCACAAGCTGTTACCACTAAGTTAGGTATGATACCTAAGTTAGGTAGGTCTCGATTTTACACACACAAGATACGACAGGGGCATTGCATAAAATCAAAATTCGTTTAGAGGAATGTTGTTCGGATCGGGATTTTTTCTTTAACATGTGCTCGATTACGACTATGATACAGTGGTATGACTCGGAGGAAGAACATAAGAGACATGCACACCCATCGTTGATTTTCGGTCAGTATTATTTGGCGTCATATGCATTCAGTTATTGAGGAGGTAATATTATACTTAGTATTAAAGCTGGGTGTGAGATATGTTCGCATTTGAGCATCAGGTTTATAAAGTATATCTGTTTGTGTAAAGAAAATGTCTATGTGCTGTTGTAGCGGGGGTGTGGATTTGACTTGGAGTACTGTGATAGCGAACGGAAGAGTATGTCTACTGGTAAGGAAGGTACAGGTATTTCCAGAGCCACAGCATACAACAGAGTGTATTTCCAATATTTCGCTCATTGCTGAATACTGTTCAGTTAAGACTGCGATCGTATAATTTAATTGTAAGTATAATGATAGAACATATATGTGACGGGTTTTCTAGAATGTGTTCGTGTATGCAAAGTGTGTGCCGGTATTGATTGGAGTTCCCATGTTAATGATAGCAGTCTTCCGAATGCAGAGGCCTGTCGGAGTGTTGGAATTTATCATAGTTAACTTTACCATCTCATAGACGACCGAATAGCGAACTAATACTTAGTATGTGCTAGGCGGTTTTCGTGATCAGGTGTAGCTTTGAGAAGATGGTGCATTTGCGGTGTAGTGTTATTCTCTCCCATGTAAATTGCTCGGTCGACTGCTTATGTACAATTGGTGACATTATTTAGTTGAGAGAATATCGATTGTGGTGTGTTGTACACACGTTTGCCTGTTCTCTAGACGTAGGAAAGACCGTATTTGGTTTGTAAACAATATTGGTCATCTGGAATCTGTTACATCACCGACTTCGGTATTCGAGAGTGTAAATATCAGTGTACTCTATTTGTTTCTAGTTAGTCTATGGTTTACAGCACGCTGCACCTCGCCAAAGTTTCGTGTTTGTGGAAAAATTATTTACAGTCTATATCTAGTGCATTATATCGTGTTAGTGATCGGGAGGCTACTGCTGTGTGCTTGATATCGAGAAATACAGCGAAAATAGTATAATATTATAGCGAAAATATGGTTGTTCTTTTAATCGACGAGTCTGGAGATGTCTGTAGAAATGGGAGCAAGAAAGTGGAAACAGTAACGCCTTTGTGTCGGGAAGGAAACGAGCCTGTCTTTGCACATCAGTTCTGAGAAAGTGATTTCGGTTCGATGATGTAAAGGGGATGATTTGGTATAGTGGAGGATATGAATTGTATGTTTACTAGATCGAGACAGTACTCAGTGATATATTCCCTGGTTGGAGATCGGTTTGACTATCCAATATTCTTGCGAGTATCGCATCTATTTGATGACATGTAGACAACTTTGTGATGTTTAGTTGTTGTTGCGAAATGGTGATCAGTATAAAATAGTTTATTACCGCTGAGTGTAGCGTCTGTAGAAAGAAAGGACAGGTTGGGGGTGTATAGATTGAGGGAACTGTCGGTGCAATTTAGCAATAGTTGCAAAATAACGACAGAAAGCCCCAGAAAGAAATTACTCGATTGATTGTGGTGGTATATAGGAGCGGTGAGAACATTTGTGTATGTTGAGAGCAGCAAAGCTATCACGTTTTGTCCGGGAGGAAGACTGGATTGTGTGATACTTTGGTAAACAGGTTCTGTTAGGGCAGGAATTTTGGCGCATACAAGCTGAGACAACAAGAAAGCGAGTGTTAACTATTTTGAGGCTCTATAAAATTACGGAGAGCTGGACTTGGCTGATATTTTTTTTTCACCAAGCCATGTGACGTAAGAATAACATTGAGAATGTTTTAGATGGCGATGTGTCAGTCAAGCTGGGGTGGGTACGTGTGGCTGAATGTGTGTGTCAACAAGCTCTGTGCTATTCTGCCTTCAATGGTAAAGACAAGTGGTGTCTGGAGATGCCTCGAATACGAGACTGGCGTGGGCTTTGGAATGCTATGACAGTATAACAGTGACTGTGTAGAAGCATGCAGCTTTCACTGGTGTTCGACGACGACAGCTCGGTAACTGTGACGGGTCACGTGGGACCCGAGCTGCGGCTGCCTCACTTCGCGGGTGTTATGGCGCGCTGCCCTAAAGGGTGGTCTGTGAGTGCTTTGACAGCCGACAGCCACGTCAACCGTACATGCGATCGCATCATCATTAGTGTCTAACAAATAGGAATTTTTCAGGTGTTACGTATGAATGGGGGTGCCGCCACCTCATATTTGCAGAAGCTGAGCAGGACCTGTGCGCGGTTTGACATCTGACAGATGCATCACTTATCGCTACCTCCTGTGTACTCTGCTGGACAGGCGGTGGTGGACTGTGCTTGGGCTCGTTGATTGCATTATTTCACGAGGGTCCCTGTAGGCTCGTGCTATGCGCTATTTGGACGGTTGACGAGTACTGAACGTGTCTACACATCAGTGTGAAGAATTATTTAGGAGCAGTTTGCTATTGTGTACTGAAATTACGAGTTTGTTGCGTATCTGTGGGCTGTTTCAACATGGCCCTAGGCACATCAGGGTGGATCTTTTGTATCAGTGTGATAGATATACTCTATCGTTAAATAAGTTGTTTCAAAATAAATAGAGTGCAGTCAATCCTTACTCTCCCCAGCAGCCCAGAGCAGGCTGAGTCGTATTCCCACTATTTTCCGTCACCGTCTTGGTTTACTGCATGAAAATGACGACAGCGTCCTCTGCTGGTGGTACTGAGTATTAGACCTCGTGCAGAATACACAGTTTGCCGCCATCTCGGATAATTGTACTTGCATCATCAGCTGGAGTCACAGAGGCGTCCTCTGGCGGCGACGATATGTACTAAGACAGTTGGGGTCTGGAGCTCGTGGTGAACCCGCTAGGTGGCGCCATCTTAGATTACGGTACTTGCCTCATTACCTAACGTCACTACAGCGTCCTCTAGTGGCATAGATATGAACTGAGTCAGTTGGGCTGTGGACTCATTGGCGAATACACTTGGTGGTAGTGCTGCCTGTAATTCTTTAAATAAAGGCTGGTGTATGATTTCGACAGTTGATGATTAGCAAGTGGAGTCTTTTAGATGTATTATTATTTGGACAATTTATGAGTTGTTTGGCTATCTGGAAGTAAATGCTTTGCAGTATTTACGAGTGGTTCGCATGTCTGTAGGTTGTGCAATGAGTTATTTTTGATGGTTTACAATTAGCAAGCGTGTGTGTAGAGCATTATAGATGAGTCATGTAGGAGTAGCTTTCAGGTATGCTGTGGGGCATGTCAGAGCATGTGTTCTGTGATATGTATACTCCATCCCCAAATAAATTGTTCCCAAATAAATAAAGTACGTTCCTTCCTCTCTCCATCAGCCTAGTGCGGGCTGAGTCCTTTGCCAGCAACCCCTACTAAGGCGTTGCAACCTGGAGGCTTAGGTTAGTTTCAGTGAGCTTCGTTTGCAACAATTTTCTTAGGTGGGTGGTGAAAGCGCAAGTGACCTTTCTTTACTGCCAGAATTCAAACTCAGCAGTGGTTCCTAGAAAGAGGCGGTGGTCTGGACCTTGAAAAATAGTTGACACTAGGTAGTTGAAAGTATAGTGGACACTTTTTCATACCCATATGAAGTGGAATCACGTGGCCAATAGGAGTGCAGCATTCTACTGGTGGTGGGGGGGATTCTAGGTCATGAATGAATACCGCGCTGATAGTGGGAAAATGTGGAACTTCTTATTTGATCATTGAAAATTGAAATTGTAAATTGACTTATTGAATGTAATTAAAATTGAAATGTGATTAAGTACTTAGATAACTGATAAGTTAGATGCACGACGTGGGTGTTGCTTTAGTTAGCATATTTACAGAAGACTATGTCCGGCACTTCTATGGAGGTGGCAGCCGCAGGTGTGTGACGTAAGCGGTCGGACGCCCACGGATCAGTGGCATAGCGCGTGTCCGGTTGTAGCGCGAGCGCACAAGAGAGAGCAGACGACCTTTTGGTATCACAAGACTTCATGGTAGCGCCCTCTGGTGGGCACGATATGAATTAAGTCAGTTAGGCTATGGAGCTCGCGGTGAACACACTGGATGCAGCCACCTTGAATAACGGTACTTGCGTCATGATCTGACATCACGGTGGCACTCTCTGGTGCGACGATATGAACTAAGTCAGTTGGAGTCCAGATCCAGTGGCGAACACACATGCTTGAAATTGGTTACATAATAAAGAAAAGTCCATTTTTCCTGCCATTTTCCTAGGTGTGTCGCATTATCATGTTGGAATTTGAACTTCCCTCCTTTTTTCTGGAGGAGGGGGCAGTGGCACTTTCCCGCCAAAATTCAATTTTCCCGCCAAAATTTGCCATCTTGGATGACGTCATCGCCACCATCTTCGATGATGTCGTCGCTGCCATCTTGGATAACGGTACTTTGGGGCCATACCCCTGTTGTCTCAATACTTATATTCATTAATTTTCTTCAATTTCTGTTTTGGTTTGGTGACAGAAGTAAAATTTAATGTATCATTGTGAGGAGTATACCGCATGAGTTACTCAAAAGTTGTCACTGATAATAGTTCTGATAAAAAGATAGTTTAAGAAGTCAAATGAAAGTAAATCGGCAATTCTGTTACAATTCCATGGAAAACCTGTAACCCAGTGTATCACTGACAGTGAACAACTGGGACTAAAACTTACCAGAGGATTTTATATTTACACTTAATTTATATTTGATATGTGAAAAAGTACAGGAAATAGCGTACCATCATTCTGTCCCTGTCCCTTTACAAGAGTGAGGGAGTGCATCTTCTTACTACAAATATCTTTTAATTTGTCAGTGATATTGATGTTGACGACTAGTTGGCAAGTCGTCAATGTGTTCACAGCTTCAGACACACAAAGGAATTTTTTTGGGTCAGTTCTAATGTGCAGCAAATTGCATCATTGTTCTATTAGCAAAAACAAATTTGATGCCTGTATATGTGTGGATAACCACGTTATGACAACATGATAGTCCTTACCTTATGAACTAATTGAGACTACTTATTAAGGTTATATTATAAATGTATGTAGTCTACCTTTAACATACTAAAAGATAATTATCTACCTTTAACACACTGAAAGGTAATTACATGTGGTGAAGAAGTTCATCCCTTCACTCTGAACAGATATAGGACGAAAACTATGGTACTTTATTTGCTGTGAATTATTTTCATGTAGCTCAGACGAAGAACAGAGAGAAATTCCTTTGGTAAGTTTCCGTTCCTGTCATTCGCTATTAAAAATACGATGGGTTATAGTGTTCTACCAAACCGCAACAGAGGTGACGATTTATTTTTGCCTGAATTGTTAACCATTTCTCATTTGAAGGAGCATAGTTTATTTTGAGTTATGGCTACATTTCTCTTGTTGACTGATTTATTTGTGCTTCTTTTGCTAAAACTGAGTATGAATTGACAAACTCACTTTGCGACAGCTATTGTGGCAGAATCCTCAAACGGACTGTCGTGTTAATCATGCAAAAGGCACCAGAGAGGTCAATACCTTAAACCTCATTGTGCCAGTTTGCTGTAACATGAGAGAAGATATTTCACGTTTATTTTCATGCTAGCAAATTATCTTTCCACTAGCTATCAGTGAATTTTTAAAAATTGTAGTACTGGATTGAAAAAAAAATATATAAACTGTAGCTCTAGCCATATCGACGTAGATGAGAAAGTTCAATATGTTAACCATGTGGCAAAATACTCTCCTCGTTGTGTGCTAGTATTTGCCAAAATGTCGTTTAAATATCTCGTACAGCTTAGGAGATATGAGGTGTGATATGAATATTTCATTCTCGCACGTGTGCGGTCGGAAGTGAGCATGCCACATAAATTCCATCTTCTCGAGGCTGGAGACTCAAAGACGCATCCTGCCAAGTCTAAAGGAAACTTAAATAATTTAGCTAACTATAGTTCACTGCAACATGTGGTATAATAAGACCAAACGGAAAATCATAGTGATTCATATTTTTCCTTTGCAAAAGTTTTCGAGTTTCGTGCAGCTCCTTACTTAAATGCGAATATCACGATAAATATGACCATTAGCGAGATAATTGGCACTTCAACATGAATCTGACATATAAAGCTATGCACTAGGTAAAAATCTACTTTTCTTTAACAAACAGTTTCTGTAAATTGTGTGAGAAAGGCTGCAGAGCTAATGGAGTGCACGCAACGTTCTAGTTGTAATGGTACTGCAGAACGCTACTACACACTGCTGACGGGTCACCACAATGTTGGATCGCATTCTGACTTCATCCAGTATACTGTCCACTCCCCGCCACCCTGCACTCAGGCTGTAGCCATACAGTTTGAGAGAAATAGAATGCTCAGATATGTCAAGTGGCCTTCTTGGCATTACATTGAATCACCAATAAATGTCTTTTTCCTACTACACTGAAAGAAGATGTGATCAGACTAAAACCTAACACTAGACCCTATTAGCTTAAAGGAGAATCCACATGCAAAGTGCGTCAACATATACAGCCACAGAGAAGCAGCAAATCTCATTATAAAATTCAGGGTATCAAAGGATTATATTTACCAGAAGAACCTACTGTTCAAAATTTACACGTGTTATATTCAGAGGAAAGTTCTCCAAATCTTGTGTCTTATGAACAGAATCAACTGACTTTGTGTCACCAACTACTGTCAGTTTTGGGTGCCCCAGAACTGACGCATGTTCACTGTTTTACAAATTTAGAGCCAATTTTTCTGAACTTGATTAACAGATAAATGTCGAGAAAGATACAATTCAGATACAAACATTGTACAAGCAGAAACAACATCTAACGACTTCAAATCGCCTAAATAAGAAAATACAGACAAGTTTTGTGAGATAAAAGGTTAGGAACATTTGAACTCTAGGAAATCTGTGATTAAGAAAGCAATCTACATGACAAGCTTCTTTAGGTAGCCATTTTCGCGGCAGCTGTACATAAATTGCAGTAGTATAAAAGAAAAACGTCTTTTTCATGCTACACATTACATTTTTTATTGAACTTGTGTACCCAGACGCGTTTTGCCTTATTCACAATGAATCTTCAGTGGGTGTACTGAAATATAAAACTTTTTTTTTTCGTTTGCATATGTAGGTTACCGTTTGCGCATTTAAAACAGTTCATACAAGTTTTTTGTAATAAAATGGAAAGCTACTTACAGATCAGCGTCTAATTCATTATCTGTGAGCCAGACAGCTATCTCTCATGTGGAAAACTGGTTGAAAGTTTAGTTTACCTTGTAGTCACTGTTTTCCAAATATAGCACTGTAACTGCCATTTTCTATGTGTATTGTCTGGGGTGTGATTCATTTCGTGTTTCCAACTTTCTCAGTTTTAGCCTTCAATTGTGTTTTGTGTCTGTATACATGTGTTGATGAAAAGTTCTGTCTGTGTGTGTGTGTGTGTGTGTGTGTGTGTGTGTGTGTTTGTGTACACATTATATTTTATTGTTTATTTTACTATTCTTTTCTTTTTTATATTATCTTTCCGTTTTCATTTATACACTTAAAAGAAAAATGAGATTTGTGATCACTTACTTGGGATTTCCGTCTTTTATATGATTAATCAGTGTAAACAATGAGTGGTTAGTCATACACCCTTGTTCATTTAGTAGCTTCTTTTCAGCCTTTGTTTTATGTAAGTGACACTTTTCTTGAATGGTTAACAGATGTCTTTCATTATTTATTTTAACTATTCCTATATCTTTTGCTCTTGTAGTACTGTAGGTTTGTGATTATTTTCTTCATAAATTTTCTCCAAAAAGTCCCACATTTCCATTCTCTGATATGTTCCTCCTATCAGGTGTCGAATGTTTTGCTGGTTTGTCCTACATACTTCCCATCACATGTATTGTGTTGTGATTGACAGATTCCTACTTTCCGTTAGATGTCTAAGTTTTTGTTATTTTTTGGAAAGTACTTTTGGGTTGAATTGTCTGTTTTAATGCTATTTTTATGGCTTGTCTTTTGAAAATGTTCGTTATTTTATATGCATGTTTGTACTTGTATGTCATTATGTACCATCTTGAACCGTCTTCCTTGTTTCCGACTATTCTTTGTGTTGTTGTTCTGTCACTGTGTGTGCTTGTTTTTGTTGTGACCCTGTTTTGGCTGTTTATTTATTGTATTTATTGACAGTTTTTGCTGTTTAATGTTTGTTTAGTTTTGTGACTAGATTACTATTATATCCATTGTTAGCTGCTATTTGTGTGGTATGTCTAGTTTTTTTCTGGTAGTTTCAGTGCTGAATGGTACACTGTTGAGTCTACGAAGAAAGTGCCTGAGCGCTGATTGAGTGTGGACACCTGTATATGATTGTATCAGTTGTTGTAAGCTTACAGCAAATTTCAAAGCTATGCTCATTGTTTTCTTTTTTAGCGATTATGTCTAAAAAGTTTATTTGGTTGCCATGTTCTTATTCCACAGTGAATCTTATCTTTTTGGTTATTTTGTTTCTATATGTGTGCACCAGGTCAGTTTTTACAGGACGTTGTTCAATTAAACATATGACATCATCTATGTATATGTATATAGTATGTTGTACTTCTTTGGGATCATGTTTTTAAAAATCAGGTTTTCTACATGGTTTATGAAAATTATAATGCATACTTTTTAGATGAAAATGGACTACTAATGCTATCCCCAGTGTCAGGTGACCCAACTAACATTTCCATAAACTATATAGAAAATATGATTGTTTACAAAAATTATCAAAAAGAATTACAACATGGTCATACATGAATGATGTCCTTTGTTGTTAAAAATCGATCAGTTGCATGCAGGTATAAACACAATACACAAAAAGATAAGATCAACAATGAAAAAACATAACAACAAAATAAACTTCTTAGATAAAACCATTAAAACAGAAAACAATCAGCATAGCTTTGAAATATACTGTTAACCTACAACAACTGACACAATCGTACATCAGACTTCAAACCACCCACATTCACATACAACATCAGCATCAGACACTTGCTTTGTAGACTCAGCATTGTATCGCTCAGCACAGAAAATTGCCAGAAGGAACTAGACATCATCACACATGTAGCAGCGAACAATGGGTACAACAGAAATCTAGTCACAGAAATAAATAAAAATTAAACAATAATACGTCCATAAACACAGCCAAAAACAGTAGCACAACAAAACCAAGCACACACAGTGACAGAAAAACATAAAGAATACATGAAAACAAAAGAAGAAATTTCAATGACAAGGCACAAACACAGCATTCAAAACAAACCATTCAATCGAAAAGTACAAGACAGAGACCGACGAGAAAGGAGGAATAAGCCAGGAGAACATCTGACTCCCAGTACAAAGAACTAAACAAACCAAGAAAATAGAAGACAGGCCACTCACTTAATTGCGCTCTTGGCCAGTCTATCAGCAATTGGCTCCATGGCTGGCAGTATGGCAGCTATCGCCGTAACACTGAAAAATGCGGAAAACACAAAATATCAACTCGACAAACCCACAAGGCATAAAGATTTATGGAATCTGTGGCTAATCAAAAAGCACTATATTTAAAACTTCACAGAAAAGAGTTAGGATTGTTGACTAAAAATCTATTAGCTTTACTGCACAAATATCGATTTGTTTCAATTCGTCAGAAAGTTCTCTATCCCAAGATTTCACGGAGTTATTATGCGGAATAATAAGAAGAATGTGTGGAAATCTGACGAATGTGGAATTCTAAATTTCAATGTTGTGGGAGAACCTGGAATTCACTGGGTAGTTTATGTTAGAAGGAGAACCCAAAATGTGCTTATTACTTCGACTAACTTGGTGATTTGCAGCCATCAGAAGAAATACGCAGTTATCATTTGGTATTCTTATATTCTGTAGTTTTCGATGCTACCAAAAGTTCAGTACATATCTTTGCAGATACCTATGTCTCATGTTCATCCTGACAGTTACAGCCAAGATATAAAAACGGTAATCGCACACAGCATTTCTTCAGCTGAGCTTAAGAAGCGATGTCAACCACTTTGATTTTAAATGGTCGATCGGCAGTACTAAGCGCAAATTACCTCCAACCAATCGGACTAGGCAAAAGAGGATGGAGTACAGTGCTGACAGGTTTACAAACGTACAACACCATACCAAGCGACACTGCATCGAACTGCATACTACATCTGGGAAATGGTGAAGTTGTGTACGTACCTCACAGCGCATACAACATTAATGACTTAATCGAATGTCTAAAACAGGTAGTACCAGGCTCTGTGTTATGTAAAAGTGTAATAAGAACGACCGAGGACTTTACAATGGAAAATTCAATCGGATCATTACTAGATTTCTCAGAGAATCAAATTCTGCTAAAACACGCGAAAATTTTTTACAAGTTAGCTAATTCGGTAGATATATTACCGGTTAGCGCAATTTGAGTCGAGTGTGATACTGAAACGAATTCCTTTCTCAATGACAAACTGATTCATAGCAGCTACAGGTTTTTCACTACAGTAGGTCTGGGATATAAAATTGTGGAGACACCAAGTAATGTGATTTACCTCCCAGTAACTATTCATACATTAGACCGTCTTGAATTGAGGATTATGGGGCAGAGAGACCGTCTCTCTGATTTTCGCAGTAAAGAGATCGTGATAAGCATTCATTTGAAGCACCATGGTAGTATCTTGTAAAACAGACGTACACAGCCACAAGCACTTCACTTTACAACCGAAATACAACATGCTAACACTGAAGAAGCGTCAGTTTCTTAAACTGCTGGGCTTGAAACCGCACAAGAACAATGTGATCAAGCAACATAACCGCTTCAGTCGAGTAGGATGAACGAATCATTCGTCAAGAATACATCTCACACAAATCTTTTGCATCATCAGAATTCTAGAGCCATGATGAGATGTGAAAGTCAAGGACAGTCTACTAGAAGAGGACAGTGAATATGTCTACCTTGGCCAGATTATAAATATGAAGGGAGACATAAGGCCAGAAATCTATCGACGCATCAAGCTTGGCTGGCAAGCATTTGGGAAGAATTCAAAAGTATTCAGATCAAGAATGCCAGTAAATCTGAAGAAAGCAGTATTTGATCAATGCATTCTTCCTGTGATGACGTATGGCTGCGAGACATGGACACTGATCTCATTCGCAAAAGGGAAAATTAGGACAGCACAGAGAGCCATGGAGAGATCGATGCTGGGCTATACAAGAAAGGACAGGAAAAGGGCAGATGACATACGGTCTGTGACGAAGGTTAATGACATCTTAGAGAGAGTAGGTTCCTTGAAATGGCAGTGGGCTGGCCACGTTGCAAGAAGAAAAGACAACAGATGGACGAAGCTAGTACTGGAGTGGAGTCCGAGAGAGCACCGGAGGCCTAGAGGAAGACCACCAGACAGATGGGACAAAGACATCAAGAAGATCGCTGGTAACACCTGGCAGAGAACTGCCCAAGACCGTCCCACTTGGAGAAGACTTCTGAAAGCCTACCTGAATCCACGACTCGAAGAGGCCACATCATCTAATGATTGAATTGGCTGATGATGATGATGATGATGATGATGAGATCCACTATGTGATACAACACCAGGATGCTTTGACCAATGGAAGCAGGAGTTTCCTGTATTTGGACAATGAATTTATGAAAAAGGATGCTACTCCCACGACAGCATCTCGTCTTACATCTGTTTCATGAGACAAGATACTAGTTGAATGGCATAGTAACTAACCACAGTAGGAATTAGGTATCACAAAAAGTTTAAAAAAGGACATTTCCGACTCGAAATCGGACTTGAACAGTTTAAAAAATGCAGAGTGATTAATGGATAAACCACCAACAGCAATTAGGTATGAATGATTTAGTGCAAGGATACCCCTCATAATAGTTGTAGGATACGTTCAGGATACGAAGAGGATTCTAGTTAGTGTGAAGCAGAGACTTGGATTAGTAAGAAATGGAACAGATGGTAATGTATATATCCAGGGTGCCAATGGAGAAGACACCAAGATTGTGCTCGAGAAATTAGCTTGGAAAGTGTCTCATGTCTCTGTAACTGATGAAGAAAACTTGAAGCTTTTAATAGTACTTGGATATGGGACTCAACTGCCTTCGAATTTCAGAGCATGGGAGTTGTATGAATCTTTATGGATACGTGATATTTTCAAGAACGCCTCTGTTAGAGATCTACAACGCTATGGAAGTCCTCCACTGCATCGCCTTAGACTGAAAAAGAAGAGTAACTGTTATATATGTGCATTGGTTAATGTGAAAGTATTATTTAATTGGATTATAAATAAATTTTTTTAAAACTAGCACCCATGTTTTCTTGTTTTAAAAACATCATCCCTCTATGGAGCTGTGATGGCATGCATCCACTCCTGGTGAAGGCAACAAGCATACTGATCTGATTGTACCCCACGATCTCACCCACACTCACTACCACCTCTCCACCAACTGAGACTATATAAGGTGGTTCAGCAGCTGTAATTTCCACTCAGTGCACTTCTAGTATGGTGTGTGTGTGTGTGTGTGTGTGTGTGTGTGTGTGTGTGTGTGTGTGAGTGTGTGTGTGTCTTACTAATAGCAGTAATGGAAAGGTCATACAGGAACAGCAGCATGGCCAGTGGCAGCAACAAGCTTCCTCATTTTCAGGAGGTTTTAGATGAAGATAGTGTCCCATTGAATCATTTCAATAATGAGGCGTTTGCTGTCTTAGTGTGAAAGTATTATATCCAAAATTATCTTTAAAAGTGAAAGTATCTAACCTAAATTGTTTACTTTTTAATTAGTGAAAGTGTCAAAGATAAAATTGTTCCAAAATAATTATTCAACAAACCTGCATCTGACTGTGTCAGCAAACTTGTTTCGTGCTCCATTTTGCCAGTAATGAAACATGTATTTCACTCAGCAATCAAGTTGAAGAGAATAATGCCGTTTGTGCAATGGCATTACGATGGTACTGAAAAATTAACTTTTGGCCCTGATGTTTACTTAATGAAACTATATCTTGACTTGAACAATGCCTGCTGTGCAACGGCATAAAATTAGTTATTTGAAATAACTTTGTTCGGCAATGAGAATATCGTCCATGTAAGTGCTAATCCTGTCTTTCAAATGAGGTGGCAACCATCCTTTGCTTGCATTGAATATGAAAATGAGTATTAACGTAAATTTACACACCAAATGAAAGAACGTAAAGAAAATGAGGCCTCTATGCAATATATATGTGCAGTTCATGGTTTGAAATCGGTTTTGGTATAACTACAGTTATCAGAGCAAAGTTATTTCAAATAACTAATTTATGCCATTGCACAACTGGCATTATTCAAGTCAAGATATAATTTCATTCAGTAAACCTCAGGAAACACAATGTTAAAAACTTATGTCATATACAAAAACTACCATTTTCAACATTTTTGTAGCATGAATCACTCTTACAAAAAAATTTTACAAAATGCTTACCGCATCAAAACTTGGACATACAAATCCTAACTCTGAACATTATCTAACGAAAACCACTTTGAAATCATTTTATGGTTTCTACCATTAACGTGCTAAAGTTTGCTCAGTGCACAACCTGAAAACTGCATAGCACAAATCCTACCTTAAAGCTGTCACCACATGTCTTCTTCCTCCAGGCATCTAGCTCTGACGACTAAGTTTTTTTCTGTGTGTGCCCGTCTCTCTTAACCATCAAAGATACTCCTATTCAAAGATATTATACTCATTCAACCTTGCAGTTGGCAACTATTGACTTTATTTTCTGGATCTACCCTGACCACACCTTAGCATATACCTTTCAAGTGCACTCTATTGAGCGACATGAAAATCTTGAAATTAGATATCATTTCTACATATGTGCACATATGTGTGTGTCTTCCTGTATTTTCAATTCTTAGGGATTGTTGTGGTGTTTTTTTAGAGCTGATGAATAATACCACTTTAAGCGCAATCCTAGATAATGCCCCAAGCCCTAGCCGATTCCAGTGTTTGAAGATTGGTAGGCTAACACTACCCTGTCACAGGGTGATTTTGATAATGACCTTGAACTTCTACGAAAGTGTCTTTTTAATGTGTGTGTGTGTGCATGTGTGTGTGTATGTGTTTGCATTTTACTTAACCAGTGTATTTCTTGCAGTTTCTGAATCGGTTAATGTTCTGAGCCCTAGCTCATTTTTGGCATCTGGAGGGTGGAGGATGAAATTAAACAAACACATTCAGATGCTAGCCATGCAATGCCAGACCTCTAATAAGCCCCCTGTAAGGCTGGCGCCATACAGTGACACTGATGATGATGGCAGTGACAGTGTCTATGATGATGAGAATGCCGAATTTTTTCCTTAATATCTCTCAGCTGTGTGTGTGTGTGTGTGTGTGTGTGTGTGTGTGTGTGTGTGTGTGTGCGTGTGTGTGCGCGTGTGTGTGTGCATGTGTGTGCGTGTCTACAATTGTCTTCTGACGTTCATGGATTGCTGTATCGTTACTTCACAGAAACCCTTAGATGGAACACCACCAATGAGGCAACCTCCAGTTCTGAATACTAATAATGATGAGCACTTGAGGGAACTGGTGAAGAATCTTGAGGGGTTCATGCAGCCATGAGTTGGTCAGGCGAGGCAGAGTTCCTAAGTATCTGTATGTCTCTGTATAAATTTTTTTCAAACACTTATAGAATTGCTTGGCTATGTGATTGTGTAATTTTCTTTCCTCATACATTACGACTGTTGTTTATGATGCTTCAGGATTGCTTGATGACCTGGAATTTCTGTACCTGCCACCGGCACCATCAACACCTGCATCTTCACTGCCATAAGCAGCAGCACTGGTGGTTGGAGTATTGTGATCAGTCCTGTCTGAATCAGTGGCCGGATCACAACTCGTAGTGGCAGCTGCACCTCTGCCAGTGGTCCCACCTACGGCGATAACTGGAGCGTCATGAACATCGCTGACACCTGGGCCATTGGGGTGGGGACCAATAACCTTATTTTTGGCAGGTGTTACGTAATAAGGATTATCGACTGCATATCGAGACATCTCGAATGCATCAGAGTGGCACATTATTACTTCATATGGATCATGATGCTTTCACCCAACTGATAAAGCCGTCCTTATCCACATAAAGTAACTTCAGATTTGCAAAGTGAGTTTTCGCAAACTCATCATAGAACTGGTAAATGTGGAGACCAACGAAAACTTTATTGAAGCCTGTTTAAAATTTAGCCTGACGATTTAATCTGCTGCGCCATAACGCCTGTTCTAGTGGGTAACTAAGTGAATTTCCCGATGTTCTCTAACATTTCGCACACTTTTTCCGAAAACTGCATACTTCATAAGTTTGTAAAAATCTTTCCCAAATGTACATGTCGCAAAAGCCCTCTTTTTATGTTTAAATCGAAGTGTTCCTTCAACCTTGGACTCTGTCTAGTTGCAATCCCAACTTGAGACATTGCTGGAGATTACGAATCTGTAGTATGTATCTTGTTTTCCCCACCAGCGCTGTCATCAGCTTGAGGTGGGAACGGTTTTCCAGAATTAGGTGCTCTGAACACAGAGGTTAAGCATTATGCTTCTCACACAAACTTATAGGGTACATTACATCTATCTTTAAAACTTATCCTGTTTCAGAATCTACCCACACATGTTCGACTTTATTACCCAATCTGACATTTCTTATTGGACAACCATAGAAACCCTTCAACAGGTAGAGGCTGCTGCATGCCTTGCCCATATAAATTATTGACATCCAAGTACACGTTGTAGCTGAAATCACCAGATACATTGTACTGTTCACACATTCGCGGGTTGTTTGCCTTGGTATGCCTATTGTCACATTAGCATAGTCCACCCTGAAACCCCCGTTCAATAAACAATAGCATGTCAACATCAGTCAAGAGTTCAATGTTGACATGTGTCCTTTTCAACATAGTGTTCCATGAAAATCCTGTCTCATTGTAGTATAGAGATTTGCATATTTCTTTAAATTAAGAATTCGAAATCCTGCCATACACTCACTGTATGCCAATAATCCAAGTCCGATGTGACAGTATGTGCAAGTGTACTGGGGAATGCAGTTACGTCGGGCAGTATGGTTTCATTGAATTTCTCCCATGAATACAGATACCCTCTTATTTTTTACTCGCTGAAACTTTGTAAGTCCCCATAATGCATTGTTTCAATAAATTTGTATTGCAGTGCTGCATGAATCTCAGTGAGTCAAGGAACCTCAGAGCAACTTTGTTAGCGATTTCTTCTAAAACGAAATTTACCTCCCAGTGATGTCAGGTAGGACACTAACCCGATTTCTTCCCATTCCATAATCAGCCAAGGGCTCGACTAGGAAGTTAGCTTCATATTTGATTAAATTGTGGATGAGAATGGGGATAGGTCCTGGGAGTTGGTGATTCAAGTTGTATGTACTGTGTGCAGCACAGCGGAATTTGCCAGTTAGATGGCAATGATGTCGGTGTAGGGATTCCACTTCTTTATCTAATGGGTGCCCACAAATATAACAGTCAACAGCATTCTCATGCAGTAATTTACCGTCCTGCATTTCCTGTTGTAATAAATGCCATCAACTGTCCTTGCAAGGTTTTCAAGCTCAGAGAGCGACTAATCCACACATTTATCCCCACTGTATGAATAAAAATGATGAAGACTTAAACTGTACAATCGTACAACTTGATAAGCAGCAGCAAAAGGCATGTGTCATTCTGTGAGAGTGGTATGTGATGCAGTAGGACCTCCATCACAGACTGCCACAGGAGCGAGAAGACATTCAAAGTCGGAGTATAGGGGAAAGGGTGCTAGCTTCTTTTGGAATAAATTCTTAAATTTTGAGATTTTATCATCCTCGGTAGGCATTACAACATGTACTGGGTTCTTGGCCAAAGCAATCTATGAGACACTTTGTCAGCTCTCACTCGTTTAAAAAGACAAAAATGTCGATTGCCATTATGTTTCGACATTTGGGAGGTATACGGGGATTCAGCCCATCAAATCTATCAATTTCCTGAGGCCTCATTGGAAATTTAATACATCGTGTTTATAGTATCCACTAATATACACATGGTATTGCTCTAGATGAGGTGCATTTCTCTTACGATTCCTTTTACAAGCCAGAAGTGGCCACAGAAAGTGGTACTGGTCTTTATCTTCGACATTAATAATGTCCTTTTTAACAACAATATCCTTTGGAAGACGGATATGTGAAGACCCTCCATGTACTTGACCATACACATGTACTTGAATATCCAAATACAGAACTTTATCCGAATCTCTGTGTTGGAAATCAGAGAGCAGGACCTGTGTAGGCTTCAGGGTGCAATCATCAGACTATTTAGCAATGGAGATGCCTTGCATTATCTCGCCACTATTACCTCACTTATGTGTGACGATATCCTTCTACATACACTTTTTTATAATATTCGAATTCTTCTACACACCCTCCTTAGATGGGAGAGTGAACTTGCAGCGTATCATAGAGAAGGACTTACTGTTGGGGTACTATGGATCGTTTAAGATCTTAGAAAGTTCCCTTTCCAGATAGGCACACACCATTTCATGAAAAAACAAAAAAAATGCGTCTTGACAGCCAATCATGTTACCGTTCCAAGTAAGCAAGATCCTATCTCCAAGAGCACATAGAATTACTCCATGTTGTATTGTATTGAACTGCGAACCTAGAAACGACAGAGAGGCTTTGTCCCCGCCGTAGCCCGCAGTAGTACACAACCCCACAACAGGGTACAGCACACCCCACACCGAACCCAGGGTTATTGTGCGGTTCGGACCCCAGTGTCCCCGGGAATGTCTCACACCAGACGAGTGTAACCCCAATGTTTGTGTGGTAGAGTAATTATGGTGTACGGGTACATCGGAACAGTGTATGCACAGCAGTCGCCGACATAGTGTAACTGAGGCGGAATAGGGGGAACTAGACCGCATTCGCCGAGGCAGATGGAAAACCGCCTTAAAAGCCATCCACAGACTGGCCGGCGCACCGGACCTCGACACTAATCCCCCGGCCGGAAAGCAGTGCATGAGACCACACGGCTAACCGGGCTGGCCTCCATGTGACGTTCTTGAACATCCACATACTCACTGTCAGAACGAGTGGAGGGGCTGCTGCTTGCTGATAGCTGATCGCCATTATTATTACAGAGACGTCATTCCAATGGTCCAGGAGTCGGTGACGCTTGTGATGGTCTAGCTGTTCGTGCAGGTGCAACCGCCACTAGAGGTGCGGCTGCCACTACCAGTTGTGGTACAGGCGCTGACACAGATGGGACCGCTCACAATGCTGCTGCTCGCGCAGTGATGATGCAGGCGTTCATCATCCCAAAGGCAAGGATGGCAATTCCAGGTCACTGAGCAATTCTGAAACATCACAGAACAACAGTTCATAAGTGTCAGGAAAAAAATTCCTGTTACACAGTCAAGCAATTCTATAAGCAAAAATGAAACGACACGATTTCAGAGACTTTACTGGTCTCATACAGAGATGATTTTACATATAAAGACTGAAGCAGCGAGTGAAAATTTATACCAAGGTCATTTAGTGGCTAACGCACCCGCCTAGTGAGCAGGAGACCTGGTTTCGATTCCCGGCCTTGGTACAAATTTTCAGTCGCTGCTTCAGTCTACACACATAAAATTCTGAAATTTTTTTTATAGTGACATAGAGAAACTTATTTAGGAATTCTGCTTTGCCCAGCCAACTCATGGCTGCTTGCTCCCGATTGAATCTATCCTTCAGTTCCTTCAAGAGCTAATCATTATTCATTCTCGGAACCGGGGGTTGCCTCATTGGTGGAGCTGCAGGAAGGGGCAATACCAGCGGGGGCACCTCAACTGCATTGATCATCTCTGTGAAGCAACAATATAGCAACCCATGAGTATCAGAAGGCAGTTGTAGACAGACGCGCGCGCGCGCCACACACACACACACACACACACACACACACACAAACACACACACACACACACACACACACAAATAAACGAGATGTAAAAATTTTGCGCCAATCATCATCATAGTCATTGTCACTATCATCATTGTCATCATCATTTTTATCATCATTATCATGATCATGATCATGATCATTATCACCACGGTGTCACTGTATGGCACTAATCTTACTGAGGAATCATGGCCAGCAACTGAGCATGTGGGGTAACGTCCAACTGCCACCCTTCAGATGCTGACAACGCTAAATTGTGTTAGGGCTCAGTATATTAACTGATTCCGAAGCAGGAAGAAGGAACTGGCTCAGTAAAATATTAGCACAGACACGCATACACACACAGACACACACACACACACACACACACACACACACACACACACACACATACACACAAGTAAAAAAAGACATCATCAACTACACATTGTCACAGGGTAATGTTAGCCTGTCAACTGTCAAATGCTGCAAGCCGCCTGGGGGGGTTAAGGTGTTATCCAGGGTCAGTGGTGTAATCCATCTGCCCTAAAACAGCAACATAAAAAGCTGTAAGTATTGTAAATACAGACAGACGGACATAAACATGCACATATATAGAAATGATATCTGTGTTCAACATATCTCCCTCAACACAGTGCACTAAAGCAGCAAACGCCTTATCATCAAAGAGGTTTGTGGAACTCCTTCCTCACTGAAAACCACCTCAAAACGAGGATGCTTGCTGCTGGTGGCAATGCTGCTGTTGCTGGGTGATCTCTTCATTACTGCTATTAGAGAGAGAGAGAGAGAGAGAGAGAGAGAGAGAGAGAGAGAGAGAGACGTGGCGCTAGAGCCAGCCTATATACTACAGGTGGGCAATGAGAGACCACACCCCCGGAGCCACCTGCATGAGGGTGGGCAGAGCCGAGAGCAGCTGACATCTACAGGGTGTTTCAAAAATGACTGGTATATTTGAAACGGCAATAAAAACTAAACGAGCAGCGATAGAAATACACCGTTTGTTGCAATATGCTTGGGACAACAGTACATTTTCAGGAAGACAAACTTTCGAAATTACAGTAGTTACAATTTTCAACAACAGATGGCGCTGCGGTCTGGGAAACTCTATAGTACGATATTTTCCACATATCCACCATGCGTAGCAATAATATGGCGTAGTCTCTGAATGAAATTACCCGAAACCTTTGACAACGTGTCTGGCGGAATGGCTTCACATGCAGATGAGATGTACTGCTTCAGCTGTTCAATTGTTTCTGGATTCTGGCGGTACACCTGGTCTTTCAAGTGTCCCCACAGAAAGAAGTCACAGGGGTTCATGTCTGGCGAATAGGGAGGCCAATCCACGCCGCCTCCTGTATGTTTCGGATAGCCCAAAGCAATCACACGATCATCGAAATATTCATTCAGGAAATTAAAGACGTCGGCCGTGCGATGTGGCCGGGCACCATCTTGCATAAACCACAAGGTTTACGCAGTGTCGTCTAAGGCAGTTTTTACCGCCACAAATTCACGAAGAATGTCCAGATAGCGTGATGCAGTAATCGTTTCGGATCTGAAAAATGGGCCAATGATTCCTTTGGAAGAAATGGCGGCCCAGACCAGTACTTTTTGAGGATGCAGGGACGATGGGACTGCAACATGGGGCTTTTCGGTTCCCCATATGCGCCAGTTCTGTTTATTGACGAAGCCGTCCAGGTAAAAATAAGCTTCGTCAGTAAACCAAATGCTGCCCACATGCATATCGCCGTCATCAATCCTGTGCACTATATCGTTAGCGAATGTCTCTCGTGCAGCAATGGTAGCGGCGCTGAGGGGTTGCCGCGTTTGAATTTTGTATGGATAGAGGTGTAAACTCTGGCGCATGAGACGATACGTGGACGTTGGCGTCATTTGGACCACAGCTGCAACACGGCGAACGGAAACCCGAGGCCGCTGTTGGATCACCTGCTGCACTAGCTGCGCGTTGCCCTCTGTGGTTGCCGTACGCGGTTGCCCTACCTTTCCAGCACGTTCATCCGTCACGTTCCCAGTCCGTTGAAGTTTTTCAAACAGATCCTTTATTGTATCGCTTTTCGGTCCTTTGGTTACATTAAACCTCCGTTGAAAACTTCGTCTTGTTGCAACAACACTGTGTTCTAGACGGTGGAATTCCAACACCAGAAAAATCCTCTGTTCTAAGGAATAAACCATGTTGTCTACAGCACACTTGCACGTTGTGAACAGCACACGCTTACAGCAGAAAGACGACGTACAGAATGGCGCACTCACAGACTGCGTTGTCTTCTATATCTTTCACATCACTTGCAGCGCCATCTGTTGTTGAAAATTGTAACTACTGTAATTTCGAAAGTTTGTCCGCCTGAAAATGTACTGTTGTCCCAAGCATATTGCAACAAACGGTGTATTTCTATCGCTGCTCGTTTAGTTTTTATTGCCGTTTCAAATATACCGGTCATTTTTGAAACACCCTGTATCTAGTAGCTTTTGCTGTTAAGACTAGATAGCGACATGCGCAGTCAAGCTGCAAGTATAGCCGCAGAATGTGCCTGGCTGAGTATACGATGTTGTGGTGCAGTGCGTAGTGTAGTTGCTAGACAAAGTAATCGATAAAGCGACCTTCTATTTTACAGTTCAACTCTAGTTGGGAGTGTGATTACTTGTTCACCGAAAGCAAAGGAGTAGCACAATGTTTTATATGCGGTAAAATACTAAGCATAAAAAAGTACAATTTAGAAAGTCACTACAGAACACATCACTTCAACCATTATAGAAGTGTAGGGGGGTGAAACACGGCGTAATCTTCTTAATAATCTATACGAGGAAGGAACCAAAGTAGAGGTATGTATTATAATGTTGTACCCATATACGATATAACTTAATTACGCAGCCTAACAAACAAAATTTTCCTTTGATATGACAAACCCGTTAATTTCTTACACAGGAATTTGATACCTCCTCTTCCAGTGCAGCTGTTCGTGTTAGTTAAAGAACAGCTTTGCTGATCGGCCGTTCTTCGCGACCATTATAGACGGCGAATTCGTGAAGCAGAGTTTGGAAGTCTTAGCAGACGAGCTGTGTCCACAATTATCATGTTCTTTCGAAAGTTTGAGTCTACCACGGTACACTATAACTCGTCGTGTCGAACAGTTGTCAGGTGATATTGTGGAACAAGTAATGGATGTCATTTCGAACGTATTGGTGGTTTCTATTGCATTAGATAAGAGTACCGACCAATTGGACACAGCCCAGCTGCAACGTTGATACGATATTAGTAGTGAGGGAGGAACTCATTGATTTATGTCCTCTGAAAGACACCACGACGGGTGCTGATGTACTACAGCGCGTGGAAGATGAATTTATCAGGTTCGGTCTGCCGTTGGAAAAACTCGTTTCAGATGCCACTGATGGACCACCCTGCATTGTCGGATGTAGAGCAGGGCTTATAGGTCGTCTGAGAAACAAACTACTGCGACATGAAGTGAGGTTCAAACCTGTGCACTGTTTGATTCATCAACAAGACCCATGCGCAAAAAACGTCACAATGGCAAATTTAATGACTGCAGTAGTGGGAACAGTTATTTTATTAAGAGTCATGGACTGAACCATAGACAATTTAAAGCTCTGCTGAAGAATACTGAGTGTGAATTTGGAGATATTGCATACGCTTGTTAAGTTCGTTGGCTCAGTAGAGGCAATAAGTTGAATCGCTTTTTTCATTTGTTGAAAGAAATAGTTTTATTCATGGAAATGAAGGGGCATCCCATTCATGAATTCACTGATCCTAAGTGGATTAATGAGTTAGCATTTCTCAGTGACATCACATCCCACATGAATAAACTTAATCTTAAGTTGTAGGGAAGCAAAATACTCATTACTCATTTTGTAGACAGTATTACTGCTTCAAAGCAAATGTTGAAACTTTGGCAGCGTAGATGTTGAAAGGTGAGTTAGCCCATTTTACCAAATTGTCAATGTGGACATTTATTTTAATTCAAGATCAATTTCAAACATTCTCAGGTGCTCTTGCGAGTCTTGTGAAGGAATTTTCCATCCGATTTAGAGATCTGAACGATTTGTCGATGGATCTGGAAGTGTTTGCTGCGCCCTCTTCAACTACTATAGTAATTAATGACGTTGCATCACTTCTATAGTGTGAGTTGCTCACAGTTCGATGTGATAGTGAATTGAAGGCTAAATATGATCACGAAAAGCCTGTCGCATTTTTATGAACATTTTTCGCAAACAGATTTCCCAAATTTCCACAAAATGGCTGCGAACCTGCTACCAATGTTTGGCTCAACATATCTGTGTAAAAACTGTTCTCTCTAATCAAGATAAATAAATGTCCACAAAGAGTCATTCTTACTGGCGCACTTTTCACTGCAGCTCTGCAAATTGCAAGAGCGAGATCGATCACACCAAATATAACCTGTCTTCTTCAGCGAAAAGAGACACACACGTCCACATCATCTGCTGAATGACATTTCAGATATATAAGAACACACAAGCCTATGTCTTGTTTCTGGTGAATTATATATTTATTTATTTATTTATTTCTGTGCTTAACCTAGAGTTAGCTTGTCACTCATTGGTTATGCTGTATTCTAAGTAAGCTTTTACACACATCAGAAAAAGTTTTGCATCACCTCGGTTCCGAGAGTACAGGAACCTGTACAGAAAATTGGAATAGAGATCGACATAAACATCATTTCCGCCCTTTTCATTGGTCATGAAACCACACATTGCATGTTGTACCACCATACAGCGAGACCTTCAGCGGTGGTGGTCCAGATTACTGTACGCACCAGTACCTCTAAATCCCAGTGAGACGTCCTCTTGCATTGGTGCATACCTGTATTCGTCGTGGCATACTATCCACAAGTTCATCAAGGAACTGTTGGTCCAGATTGTCCCACTACTCAACGGCGTTTCGGCGTAGATCCCTCAGAGTGGTTGGTGGGTCACGTCGTCCTTAAACAGCCCTTTTCAATATATCCCAACATGTTCGATAGGGTTCATGGCTAGTGACCATGCTGGCCACTCTAGTCGAGCGACGGCGTTATCCAGAAGAAAGTCATTCACAAGATGTGCACGATAGGGGCGCGAAATGCCGTCCATGAAGACGAGTGCCTCGCCAGAATGCTGCCGATATGGGTGCACTGTCGGTCAAAGGATGGCATTCACGTATCGTACAGCCGTTACGACGCCTTTCATGACCATCAGCGGCGTACGTCGGCCCAACACAATGCCGCCGGCCGGAGTAGCCGAGCGGTTCTAGGCGCTACAGTTTGGAACCGCGCGACCGCTACGGTCGCAGGTTCGAGTCCTGCCTCGGGCATGGATGTGTTTGATGACCTTAGGTTAGTTAGGCTTAAGTAGTTCTAAGTTCTAGGGGACTGATGACCTCAGAAGTTAATTCCCATAGTGCTCAGAGCCATTTGAACCATAATGCCACCCAAAAACAGCAGGGAACCTCCACCTTCATGCACTCGCTGGACAGTGTGTCTAAGGCGTTCAAGGCTCGCCAGGTTGCCTTCAAACACGTCTCCGACGATTGTCTGATTGAAGTCATTTGCGACACTCATCGGTGAAGAATACGTGATACCAATCCTGAGCGGCCCCTTCGGCATGTTGTTGGGCCCATCTGGGCCGCGCTACATGATGTCGTGGTTCAAAAGATGGACCTCACCATGGACGTCGGGAGTGAAGTTGCGCATCATGCAACCCATTGCGCACAGTTTGAGTCGTAACACGACGTCCTGTGGCTGCACGAAAAGCATTATTCAACATGGTGGCGTTGCTGTTAGGGTTCCTCCGAGCCATAATCCATTGGTAGCGGTCATCCATTGCAGTAGTGGAGCGGCCTCAGCGAGGCATGTCGTTGACAGTTCCTGCCTCTCTGTATCTCCTCCATGTCCGAACAACATCGCTTTGCTGCACTCTGAGACGCCTGGACACTTCCTTTGTTGAGAGCCCTTCCTCGCACAAAGTAACAATGCGGACGCGATCGAACTGCGGTATTGACTGTCTAGGCATCCCACCATACAGCGAGACCTTCAGAGGTGGTGGTCCAGATTGCTGTACACACCAGTACCTCTAATACCCAGTAGCACGACCTCTTGCTTGATGCATACCTGTATTCGTCGTGGCATACTATCCACAAGTTCATCAAGGCACTGTTGGTCCAGATTGTCCCACATCTCAACGGCGATTCAGCGTAGATCCCTCAGAGTGGTTGGTGGGTCACGTCGTCCTTAAACAGCCCTTTTCGGTATATCCCAGGCACGTTCGATACGAGCCGTGTACCTCCTTCCTGGTGGAATGACTGGAACTGATTGGCTGTCGGACCCCTCTGTCTAATAGGCGCTGCTCATACGTGGTTGTTTACATCTTTGGGCGAGTTTAGTGACTTCTCTGAACAGTTAAAGAGACTGTGTCTGTGGTACAATATGCACAGTCAACGTCTGTCTTGAGGAGTGCTGGGAACTGGGGTGATGCAAAACTTTTTTGATGTGTGTATGTTGGCCTACTGTATTTTCATGACTATCAGTTGTCAAAGTACAGTTCGCGCAAAATGCCGTGGCCCGTAGACTCGCAGTGGGCAGGGCACGTGTGGTGAGAGCGGCAGGCGCTGTAGGGTAAATGCCGAACGCTGGAGAGGAAGTCCCACTCTAAACTGAAGCCTACACTCACGTTTTTGTAAACATTAAGCGGAGCTCCTCCACGCCCACACTTGCATGGTGACCATTCAAAAAGATGTGTCACCGTGCTTTGATTACTGTCTAAAAAGAATTCCGCTGAAAATACAGCGATTTAGTTTCGCTTGGCTTGTTAACCATTTGTAACTTTCAGGGAAGCGTCACGAGTGGCGAGCTTTGAGTAAAACTTACACATTTCTTTGGTTTCCATGTTAAAATTAACTTCTTTTTGCCAAAGCACAGTAGAGTATACACAGTATCACCTCTCTAAAAGGCTTGAAGTGGATAATAAAGATACTGATGAGCTTGTGGAAGATAACAGCCAAGAAATGATCACCGAGGAGCTTACGGAGTTGCAGTGTGTTTCACAGCAGGAAGCTGTGGAGAGGAATTCTTCAGAGGAGGAGGAGGAGGAGTAGGCGGTAACAGCGAAGCAATAATCTTCTTGCGCAACAAGAGAAATGCTGAAAGTGTGGGAATCGGTTGCATCATACATTGAAAATCATCACCCCAATAAAGCTGTGATTATATGCGCTACACATTTATTTGACGATAATGGTTCAAATGGCTCGAAGCACTATGGGACTTAACATCTGAGGTCATCAGTCCCCTACACTTAGAACTACCTAAACCTAACTAACCTAAGGACATCACACACAGCCATGTCCGAGGCAGGATTCGAACCTGTGATCGTAGGAGCAGCGCGGTTCCGGACTGACGCGCGTAGAACCGCTCGGTCACAGCGGCCGGCGACGATAATGCTGTGTCGAATTTTCGCCAAGTGTTGAAGCGCCGGCAGGAACAAATGACTATAGGTAGCTTCCTAATAGAAAAGAACTAGTTATGTATCGTGAATTATAAAGTACATAATGCTGTATGTATAATTTTCTTTGAATAAATGGCATGAATAAGATAAAACTTTAAGTACTTTTTCCGCATGGAACGCGTTATTATATTTTACTTTAATTTATATGAAACAAATTGTTTCGCTTAACGAGTGTTTCACACTACAAGTAAGATGCTTTAAGTAATTATGCTCGCTATGCGAGATTCCATTGTAGTTACTTTTGTTCCCCTTGCATAATCTAATGAAAGGAATACAATCAAACATATTTAGCACCATATTCTAACGTACTGAATAGAACGATACATGAGACACCACAAAAATGATACGCGTTACATCTCCGGTTGTTCGGGCAAGATGTGCAAGTAGCTACAAGATTAACTTCCTGCCTGAGCTGGAGCGCTGCTCATTGAGCCGATTTGCGCCCACCTCTGCTATATAGTCCTTGTTGGTGGTGAGGGTTGTGGGCGAGATGGTGGTGGTAAAATCAGATTTGTATGTTTGTAGCTTTAGCCAGAATTGGATGCTTGCCATCACAGCCCCATAGAGGGCTTGTGTTTGTGAAATAACGTGAGAGTTAGCTTAAATTTTTTTTATAATCACATAAAAGGGTAGTAATACATTATCCCTTGCACATATATAACAGTTCCTCTTCTTATCCAGTCTAAGGCGATGCAGTGGAGGACTTCCATAGCTTTTTACGTCCCTAACAGAGGTGTTTTTGAAAGCAGCACGTATCCATAACGATTTCTCACCACTTTTCACTTATACAATTGAGTCTATATGATCGAAATTTCGGAGTAACGTCACTCGATCTTCAAAAACCATCCCATCTTGTTCCCAGTCGATGCCATCATAATATCGGTTAAACCTAGACACACGTTTACGCGTTTTGTGGCAGCTGATATCTTTGAAATTTTTACTTTGAGTCACAATTGTTGAAAATGTTGTGGTAACTCGGTCCTCCTCCGTAAAAGCGGAAAATACAACATCTTTGTATACGACACGTCTATATCATCCAACAAAGCCTAGAGCACTGATTACAATGTTTGGAATTTGAGATGGCATCGTGAAATGGTTCAGTCGTTACGCTACACCCATTAACTTGTACAAGTCTTTGCACAATTCCTGTAAGTGGGTTGTAGTTGATGGTCCAATGAGCAGTATTAATTCCAATGCTGCTGTTTTTTCTGGGAACTTTTTAGAGGCTTTAAATTCAATATGAACTTCAAGAGGTCCGCCCATAACTGATTCATTCTGTTTGGAGCATTCTATAACAACAACTGGAGCTAGCGCCTTAGCTCCTTCTGACTGAGCAGACAGCTAATATTCTCTTCACTCTCATACTATACAGAACAAAATCTAGAGTACATGTCAAAATGCAGACTGTATACATTATTAGATTAACCTTGCTATAAGTTGTCATATGGGTTAAAATTCAACATTTACGTATACTCGCGTGTTTGTTACACTAAAGTAGTCAATCTCACTTGAATCACATTCGAGGTTCGCTTTCCTCTCAGTCTGAAATGAGGGTATGATAAATCGAAGTGTTTCTAACTGAATTGATGTCTCAATGGTGCTTGACTGTCGAGATGAACTTGGAAGTTTAGGATATTCAAGCAGCTCCCACAATCTGAAATTTAAAGGCAGGTGAATCCCAGATCAAAGTATCTTTGTAGTGTCAAGCGTTCTTCATCGAGACATGAAGCACCTTCCAAACTAATTTCTCGAGCACAATCTTGGTCTCTTCTCTACTGGCACACTGCTTTATACGTTACCGTCTGTTCCATTTCTTACTAATATAATTCTGTTTCATATTTACTAGACTCTTCTTTGTATCCTGAAATTATCCCATAAGCATTTTGAGGGGTATACATGCGCTAAATCGCTTATACCCATTTACTGATGGTGGTTTATCCATAAATCTCCCCGCATCTTCCAAATCGTTCAAGTCCGATTTTGATGCTGAAATGTATGTTTTTAAGGTAGATACAATCCCTACATTCCTACTGCGGCTAGTTTCTATACAATTCAAGTCCTATCTTATCTCCTGAAAAAGGAATGCAAATGTTTTAAGTGTAAGCTGAGATGCTGTCATAGGAGTTCCATCCATTTTCACCTTCCAAGCACAGGAAATTCCTGCTTGGAACAGCCAAGCATCCTGGTATTGTATCATGATGCTGCTGTCATTATTGCTCTCACACGTTGCTGATGCAAAAGTTTTGCGTGATAAGTATTCTTGATGAATGATTCGTTCATCACACTCGACTGGAGCGGTTATGCTGAATGAGCACATTATTCTTGCACGGTTTCAAGCCCATCAATTTGCGAAACTGACAATTCTTCGGTGTTGATACGTTGTGTTTCGGTTGTAAGGTGAAGTGATGCTGGCTGTGTATATCTGTTTTATAACATACCCCGATCCTACTTCAAATGAAAACGTATTACGATCTCTTCACCGCGAAAATCGAGGAGGCGATCACTCTAGTCCACAGTGGAGGAGGAGGAGGAGGAGATTAGTGTTTAACGTCCCGTCGACAACGAGGTCATTAGAGAGCGCAAACTCGGGTGAGGGAAGGACGGGGAAGGAAATCGGCCGTGCCCTTTCAAAGGAACCATCCCGGCATTTGCCTGAAGCGATTTAGGGAAATCACGGAAAACCTAAATCAGGATGGCCGGAGACGGGATTGAAACGTCGTCCTCCCGAATGCGAGTCTAGTCCACAGTCCTCAACTCAAGATAGTCTCATGTCTGGACATTTAATGGGAGGTAAATAGCGTTACTTGGTATACTTCACAATTTTATAACCCAGACGTACTGTAGGGAAAAACCCATAGATACTGTAAATCAGTTTTTTGTTGAGAAAGGAATTCCTTGCAATATCGACTCGAATTGTGTTAAGCAACAGTATACCTACTGAATGAGCTAACTCGTAAATTTTTTCTGATGCTTTTCCATAATTTGATCCTTTGACAAACCTGGTAATGATCCGATTGAATTTTCCTTTGTAAAGTCTATCATGTGCTCAGTCATTCTTATTTCAGTTTTAAGTATGATGCAGATCACGCGTGTCTCTAAGCCTGGTATTGCGTGTTTTAAATATGTGTGTAAGTCGTCAGTGTCATACGTGTTGTGAGGTACTTTATCATTTCGCAGATGTAGATCGCAATTTGATACATTGATGGTTAGAATTATGTCGTAAGTTTATAAACCTATCTGCACAGTACTCCATCCTCCTTAGCCCACTCCGATTGGTTGGAGATACACTACTGGCCATTCAAAATTGCTACACCAAGAAGAAATGCAGATGATAAACGGGTATTCATTGGACAAATATATTATACTAGAACTGACATGTGATTACATTTTCACGCAGTTTGGGTGCATAGCTCCTGAGAAATTAATACCCAGAACAACCACCTCTGGCCCTAATAGCGGCCTTGATACGCCTGGGCATTGAGTCAAACAGAGCTTGGATGGCGTACACAGGTACAGCTGCCCATGCAGCTTCAACACGATACCACAGTTCATCAAGGGTAGTGACTGGCGTATTGTGACGAGCCAGTTGCTCGGCCACCATTGACCAGACGTTTTCAATTGGTGAGAGATCTGGAGAATGTGCTGGCCAGGGCAGCAGACGAACATTTTCTGTATCCAGAAAGGCCCATACAGGACCTGCAACATGCGGTCGTGCATTATCCTGCTGAAATGTAGGGTTTCGCGGGGATCGAATGAAGGGTAGTGCCACGGGTCGTAACACATCTGAAATGTAACGTCCACTGTTCAAAGTGCCGTCAGTGCGAACAAGAGGTGACCGAGACGTGTAACCAATGGCATCCCATACCATCACGCCGGGTGATACGCCAGTATGGCGAAGACGAATACACGTTTTCAATGTGCGTTCACGGCGATGTCGTCAAACAGGGATGCGACCATCATGATGCTGTAAACAGAACCTGGATTCATCCGAAAAAATGACGTTATGCCATTCGTCCACCCAGGTTCGTCGTTGAGTACACTATCGCAGGCGCTCCTGTCTCTGATGCAGCGTCAAGGGTAACCGGTCTCGGAGCTGATAGTCTATGCTGCTGCAAACGTCGTCGAACTGTTCGTGCAGATGGTTGTTGTCTTGCAAACGTCCCCATCTGTTGACTCAGGGATCGAGACGTGGCTGCACGATCCGTTACAACCATGCGAATAAGATGCCTGTCATCTCGACTGCTAGTGATACGAGGCCGGTGGGATTCAACACGGTGTTCCTTATTACCCTCCTGAATCCACCGATTCCATATTCTGCTAACAGTGATTGGACCTCGACAAACGCGAGCAGCAATGTCGCGATACGATAAACCGCAATCGCGATAGGCTACAATCGGACGTTTATCAAAGTCGGAAACGTGATGGTACGCATTTCTCCTCCTTACATGAGGCATCACAACCTCGTTTCACCAGGAAACGCCGGTCAACTGCTGTTTGTGTATGAGAAATCGGTTGGAAACTTTCCTCATGCCAGCACGTTGTAGGTGTCGCCACCGGCGCCAACGTCGTGTGAATGCTCTGAAAAGCTAATCATTTGCATATCACAGCATCTTCTTCCTGTCGGTTAAATTTCGCGTCTGAAGCACGTCATCTTCGTGGTGTAGCAATTTTAATGGCCAGTAGTGTGATTTGCGCTTAGAACTGACGATCGACCATTTAAAATCAAAGTATACGACATCGCCTCTTGAGCTCAACTGATGAAATGCTGTTTGTGATTACCGTTCTTATATCTTCTCTGTAGCTGTCCGGATGAAGATGAGCCACAGATGTCCGCACAGATATGTACTGAATTTCTGGTAACGTTGAAAATTGTAAAATATACGGTTACCGGCAAAGTAATGACGAGATTCTTCTGGGGTCTGGATAACACCAAATGAGTCAAAGTAATAAGCTCTATTTTGGGTTCATATTCTAACGTAAGCAACCCAATGACTCCCAAATCCTCCCAAACATCTAAATTTGGAATTCCAAATTCATTAGATTTACACATATACTCTGGTAGTCTATTCCACATAAACACTCCATGAAATCTTGGGACAGAGAACTTTCTGACAAATTTAAGCAGATCGATATTTGCGAGCGATCTGACGGGCAGTATAGTTAATAGTTTTTCTAATGAACAATCCTAACCCTTTACTGTGGCGTTTTAAATATAATCCTTTCCCAATAGTCACCGATTCCATAAATCTGTTATGCGTTTTGGCTTCGTCACGTTGCTGTTGGGCGTTTTCCGAATTTGTCACTGCTATGGCGATAGCTGTAGCACCGCCAGCCAGGGAACCATCCGCTGATAGCCCGGCCGAGTCTAGAATTAAAGGTGACAGTCATATGAAATAACATCATCATAACTTCTGTACGGTTTGCGTTAGGACTTTCAAAATTCACAGTTGGGCGCGGGGCACGATGGTTTGGTTTAGCAAACGGAGACCACTTTCATTTGGATGGGTTCGTCAATAAGCATAAGTGGCTCATTTGGGGGACTGAGAATCCGTATTTCGCGATCGAGAACTCTCTTCACCCTCAACGAGTGGCGGTGTGGTGTGCAATGTCCAGTCGCGGAATAATGGGTGCGGTATTCCTTGATGGCGTGGTGACTACGGATCGGTAAGTGAAGGTTTTGGAAGATGATTTCATCCCCATTATCCAACGTGACCCTGATTTCGACAAGATGTGGTTCATGCAAGACGAAACTCGACCCCATCGAAGCGGGAGAATGTTTGATGTCCGGAGGAGCACTTTGGGGACCGGATTATGGGTCTGGGGTACCCAGAGGCCACTGGCATGGGTCTCGATTGGCCGCCATATTCTGCGGAAGTGAATACATGCGACTCCTTTTGGAGGGGGCGGGGGGGGGGTGGTGGCTGTATTAAAGACGACGTGTACAGCAATAAATCCAAGACCATTGCTGAGCTTGAAACAGCCATTCAGGAGGTCAACAGCAGCATCGATGTTTCGACACTTCAGTGGGTCAAGCAGAATTTAGCTATTCGTCTGCGCCACATCATCGCCAATGATGACAGGCATGTCGAACATGTCCTAACCTAAATCCGAGTTTCTGCCTTTAGTGACGTTTACATGTTGAGTAAAATGCGTCCACGCCGTAGTTTGTGACTCATTTATGTTTTTTTTTTTTCATATAGTACAATAATTAATATCCTGTAAGAACGTAAGGTATTCCGCCTAGTGTACCTGGCACTGGTAGGACTCTGGCATTTTAATCAGCTTTCCTTTTGACGCTCCTTTAATTGCAGCCAATGATAACCGAATACATTTTTCAAAACACCATGGCTGCCCTCTTCTTCTTCTCCAGCAGGCGTCAAGCGGCGTTCAAAATCCGACTGAAATTTAACCACATACCCAATTTAAGCTTTGTGCGCATTGCTTTATCTACTTTTGCGTCGATAGCCGACCAATACCGCTATCGCTTCTTGAACGTATTTCCTTCGCTCGGTCGATTAATATTATCCTCCCGCCGGAGGTTCGAATACTCCCTCGGGCATGGGTGTGTGTGTTGCTCTTAGCGTAAGTTAGTTTAAGTAGCGTGTAAGTCTAGGGACCGATGACCTCAGCAGTTTGGTTCCTTAGGAATTCACATTTCAATTAATGTTCTATCATGGGAGATGCTTATTTGTTTGGTGCGCTATGTCATGAAGTCTGGATGCCTCATCCAAATGACTGATCCCCTTGTCACCATGCGCGAGTCGTTTATGAAGCTTAGTTCCAGGTCCACAGAAGTGATATGCAGGGATTTGAAGCTGAATTGGCACCTTATCGAAGACACCGCTACCTCTGATGAAATGTTTCCTATCGTACATATTAAGCTACTGTGCTATTTGAGCTTGCGCCCCTTGTTATGTAGCAAATCAATGTCAACCACCCAACTTTTATGCAATGAAGGAAGTACTAACCACTTAACAACAGCCTTTTTCCACTATCGCCTTATGAAATGTTGTACGAGGAAAACGTCTTCTATGTGAAAACTACCGGCAATGTCACAACCGCTGCCATCTTTTAAGATGTAGATTAAGGGTTTGCAAACTGTAAATATCTCCGTTGGCCAGTTTCGGAGGTATGATTTCTCACATGCTGTCTTTTGTTTTGAAATACGTACAAAATCACCTACAATAAATTTCTGTTTGTATGGATCTACCATTTTAATACGAATGTAAACGGTATTTAGAAGCTCATCATCACGTACGTTAATGGGCTTAGTTTTTACTGTCCTCTGGACAGACTGGTTGTACATGTTGATAATTTATGGGAGGGTGTCAGTCTATTCGAAAGAACCGTGAAGGCTAAAACGCATCCACATTTTCTCTTTTATTGTTCAGTTCAAATGCTCCACAATACAAGCTTTCATCTGAAAGAATGTCAAGTAGTGATGTATTCTGAACTGAACTCCGTCCGAACAGGCCTTGGAAGGACCAACAGGACCGACCGGCAGCCGTGTCATCCTAATCCCACAGGCGTCACTGGATGCGGATATGGAGGGGCATATGGTCAGCACACCGCTCTCGCGGCTGTATGTCAGTTTACGGAACCAGAGCCGCTACTTCTCAATCAACTAGCTCCTCAGTTTGCCTCACAAGGGCTGAGTGCACACCGCTTGCCAACAGCGCTGGGCAGACCAGATGGTCACCCATCCCAGTGCTAGCCCAGCCCGACAGCGCTTAACTTCGGGGATCTGACAGGAACCGGTGTTACCACTGTGAAAAGGTGGTTGGCAGTGATGTATTCTACAGTCTTGAAATATCTATTATAGAACTCACCACCGTGATTGTTTCGTAGATTGTGTGGGTTGCGGTTGGCTACTGTCTGTAAAAGTTCTTCAAACACACAGCGGTTCATCAGTTGAGCTTAAGAAGCGATGTGCAACAGCCTTCCCCATCTTTGCTTCACAAGTAGAGCCCAAGCAAATTTTGAGTAAGTATCAATGATAATTAAAATGTATCTGAAGCCATTATTCTCTCGCGAATATTGTCTCATATATACGAGGTCCGCCCACCGTAAGTCATCCCAGCCTCGAATTACAGCCTGTCTATGTGGGAAAGTCCTTCGTGCCGGTTTATGGAGTTCTTGAACACGTGTCTCCATGATTATGATTCAGTGATACGTCTTTCTCTAAGCTCGGAAGCTACAGAAATAGTTTCGTTCGAATCTGCTTTATTCTCAGCTGCAGACGATGCTATGAACAATCGTAATCACTCAACTGCTTCGTTGGAGTTGTCGTATAGTTATACTGGGGTGATCTGTTGTTAAATTTGTTATTCTGAATGTCGATAATGCCACTGACAGGTACGTCTGCTAAAGTATGTTTATTAATGTTTTTGTAATTCGAGCTGTTGATACATTTCACCTTTGCTCCATCGACTTTCTTATGTATGCCTGTCATACGTAATAACTGGCCATAATTTTCAATATCTTTCGGTGAATAGCTGTCTAGTTTTGCAGTTTCTAATAATATTAGATTCAGTAGAGTCGGCGGTGTTTCGAATTCTCTGTCACCGATCTGTACTGCACTCTTGGTTAAACTTATTAGTTGGGTACCCAGCATACATATTTTTTCCTTGCTACACCGCAAGTTCCATCTATTCGCTTACTACTGTAATGTTTGATGAAATTATCAATAGCATCTGCCTCTTCTCCCTCTTCTTTAACTTTCGAGAGATTCCGTGATAGGCCTAAACGTGTCTCTGAGTAACTGATCCCTTTCCATATGCCCTAACTTCAACAGTTTTCAACGACTTATTGTTTTTTCGACATGTTATACAACTAAGCACATTTTGGAACACGGTTAACTCGCCTGTCCTCTTTTCATTTATACTTCCCGTAGTAAAAGTAGAAATCTAATAAAGACTGGAAAATTTTGACTCCCTCAGTTTTAAGGTGTGCAGTACCAAAACATTAATTTAAACAGACAAATTAAAAAAAAAAAAACCTTAGTTTTTTTCACCGTCCGCCGCTTTCCTCGAAAACTGATAATACAAGAAATCACCGGATTCTCCTTTTGATTCTATTTGTTTGAACCTCTGCTGAAAAATCATGTTGTAATCGAGGTGCATACAACTATTTGGGCATTACGAATAGTCAGTGATAAAGGGTGAAAACTGAGGTTGGAGAAGACTATTTTTCGTGTCAATATGTCCGTTTTCAAGGGCTCCAAGCAGTGAGGGCCTATTGTGCAAACGTAGGAAACAGATAAGTTAATTTTTGTTTTTATTGTAAGCTATACGATGTCGAAAGTTTGTTGTGGCTCCCGTTATTCATCTTTAAAAGCAAATGGAGCATTGCAGTTCATTCATACCTCACTTGGCAAAATACTTCTGGACTAGGGATGGGGTCATTCAGTATTACAACTAATGACCGACGACAGCAGCGAGAAATAGCCGTATAGACCAGATAGGGCAAGTCTCGCATATGTGTCCGCAGCTCGTGGTCTAGTGGCTAGCGTTGCTGCCTCTGGATCAGAAGTACCGGGTTCGATTAGGGGCCGGGTTGGAGATTTTCTCTGCCTGGGGACTGGGTGTTGTGGTGTCCTCGTCATTTCATCATCTTCATTCGTGACAGTTGCTAGACTGGACTGGGTTAAGCGTTGGACTGTGTAAAAAATATTGGGACTTTGTACGGGCGCTGATGACCTCGCGTTTGAGCGTCCCACAAACCAAACATCATCATCATCTCACGTATGTTTATCGTATTGCTCGTTTCTGTCGGCATTATTATTCAAATAGTACTGATTACTTATTCCATTTTCTATACTAATGCAATATTCAAAGCAATTGAAATATTGCGAATAAAAATTACTAGTTCTTTTAAAAACAGGTTTAGTTAAAAAGAAAAAAAACCACTGCTACTATAGCTAATCGGTATTTGTGTCTTTTCACCGATTATTAGCAGAAAACAAAAAACACTTGCTATAACCGAACCCAAAAAAATTCCGAAAAATACCCATCCATCAGAACTAAAATCCGATATCTATTTTAACTGGTCGGTTTTTCCTGTACCTATTCCGTAGCTCCATAGACGGCTATCGTTTTCGTTTTCAGGTACAGCCGTTTCCGCTTCGCAGTTGAAATCTGTCGGAAGCGCAGCCAGGTGTCAAGGATTTCCCTGAGTTGGAAAGGAGGGAAAGAAGACTGAATTTAACGTCCCGTCGACATCGAGGTCATTAGAGATGGAAAGCAAGCTCGGATTGTGAAAGGGATGAGGACGGAACATGGACGTGCCCTTTTTGAGGAACCATCCTGGCATTTGGTTCAAATGGTTCAAACGGCTCTGAGCACTATGGGACTTAACATCTGAGGTCATCAGTCCCCTAGAACTTAGAACTACTTAAATCTAACTAACCTAAGGACATCACACACATCCTTGCCCGAGACATGATTCGAACCTGCGACCGTAGCAGTCGCGGGGTTCCGGACTGAAGCGCCTAGAACCGCCCGGTGGCCAGGCATTTGCCTGGAGCGATTTAGGTAAATCACGGAAAATCCTACATCTGGATGACCGGACGCATGTTTGAACCATCGTCCTTCCGAATGCGAGACCCACTGTCCTGTAGGCGTGTTGTTAGTAATAAAAGACAAATGTATTAAAACTTAATGCATGATGTAGCATTTTTCACGTATCTCAGTGTTTATGACATAGGTTAGGTTAGGTTAGTGTTGTTTAACGTCCCGTCGACAACGAGGTCATTAGAGACGGAACGCTAGCTCGGGTTAGGGAAGGATGGGGAAGGAAATCGGCCGTGCCCTTTGAAAGGAACCATCCCGGCATTTGCCTGAAACGATTTAGGGAAATCACGGAAAACCTAAATCAGGATGGCTGGAGACGGGATTGAACTGTCGTCCTCCCGAATGCGAGTCCAGTGTGCTAACCACTGCGCCACCTCGCTCGGTGTTTATGACATATCTCTTGAGCTATGTGACGTACAATAGTACACTACTGGCCACTAAAATTGCTACACCGCGAATCGCGGGCGCGGACCGACTAGGGAACGGCAAACAGAACACCAGGCAGCGGGCAGGCATAAATATGCGACCCGGTCCAGCAAGTAGCCAGTCTCAGGGAACACCTGATGAAGACGTCAAGTAATGACGCCGAAATATCGTGTTTGGAAGACGCTGATATCCGGCAGAAAAGCCGATTTCCACGAGATGTCATCAAATCGCCGGGAAAGTCTAAGAAATTACGTCCTGCAATTTGTCTACTAGGGTAATAAGAATACCCGAAAATTGACTGGTGTGCAAGAAAGTCTGCGAGATCTCTGAAGACCGAGAAAAGCTTATAAGTTATGCTCTATCTGCATACAGTTTTAATTATCTATGTGTAAACTACGAGGAGATCCTTAACTATGACTCCAACAAAGACAATATAAGTATTACGCAGAAGTGTTACATTGAAACAAGAAAAACATTTTTCTCAGTCTGGAACACTGTTCTCCACAATACCGTCCGATACAGATATTGCCAAATTGTGACTGGTTCCTACAAATAATTTTATACCCCAAGTCCTAAGATAAAGACCAATTTAACAAACAGACGTAAACGATTCCCCATTAAAGAAATTACTGCCGCAAGGCAGTTAATGTATTAAGTGTACGGAAAAGAGAACTGGAACTGGAGGACCTCGTAGTAAAGAAAAGGAAACTGGAATATATGTAGAAGACAATTGCCATAAAAGAAGAATATAAGCTGCAATTGGAAACGGAAGAAGGTGTGCCGATGTGCAGGCCAGATTCACATGCGGATTTAAGCATACTGTATGGAAAAATCTAACTACGGCGGGGAATACAAAATATTAGCGTTTACAGTATACAAAAATTGAAATTTGGTCACTTGTTGGACTACTGACGAAATCAGTGGAATCGAGAATGTTTACTATATTGAGGGATATACCAAAAATGTGTTTATTAAGCTCTATTCTCATTTGGATCAGCTTAAAAAGGATGGTTATATTCTATCTAAGTGTTGCAGGCTGGATATTGTCCACCTAGCAACAGAATATCCATTTGCCGAGTTTAAATCTGATGGAATAGTTAAATTTAACGGACACTCGTCTGCAAAACTTGTAAACTTAAAGTTCTACACAAAAATCCTGCAAGAATGTGGAGCAGAAGAGTTGCGGACATACACACAGGAATACGTGGAACACTTTAACAGTAGCGTCATGGAGGAGATACTAGGAAAAATTAAAATCCTCGAATGCTCTCGCCTACAAGAACTGCAGGAAGGAAATGAGCTAATAGTTAAAGCCATAAAACAAATATTTTACAGGAAGAAAATTAGATATGTATTAGAAATGGTTCAAATGGCTCTGAGCACTACGAGACTTAACTGCTGAGGTCATCAGTCCCCTAGAACTTAGAACTACTTAAACCTAACTAAACTAAGGACATCAGACACATCCATACCCGAGGCAGGATTCGAACCTGCGACCGTAGCGGTCGCGCGGTTCCAGACTGTAGCCCCTAGAAATGCTCGGCCACTCCGGCCGGCTATGTATTAGAATTCGAGAATATATCTTGGCTGTATTTGTGAAATTACTGGTTGGAGAAAGAAATAGATCGTTCAGGTGTGGATTTAAGTTATAAGCTAAAAATGAAATTGGACATTATTAAAACTACACCAAACAAAAATAAGGAAAGATTTGTTTTCTGTGTGTAAATGTATAGGCAAAAGTTGATAAATATTTTCTACTAGAATATTTACCTGTCTTATTCGCTAATCTAACAAAAATCCTAAGACATTTCCTATGGATAACGATCTATGTGCATGTATTTCACATGTGAAAGTGGATGGTTGGATGACCTTGAAAAGTAGTTGAAACTAGGTACCTGAAAGCGTAGCGACCCCCTTTTCTTATCTATATGAGACTCAGCCAGCGGTGCAGATAGGGAACTCTTGTCTGGAAACAAATCCGTGTACTGCTACGGCACATCAGAGAGCTTGTCAGCAGACTCCTGTAGCCACACACTTGATGGAAAGTCAAAGTCTGACACAGTTCTACACGTTCGTCTGACTTCGACTCTACCGTGTAGGGATCTGTAACAGGGAGTTGACATGTGTACAGAAGTGATTTCTGTTGCTGCTCTGATATTCTTTTTCCCCATAAGTATGTGCTCTTATGACTTAGCATATGAGGTTCTCTATTTTTGTTTACATCGCCCAACTCTGATAGGCCCCCACAACCACGCCAGGAAATCTGCAGACTGTAGGTGTCAGGTATTTTTTATCCTAGTAATAACTTATTCGGAAGTCGACAGTGTATTGACTTCACATAGCACCCTGCACCATGAGAGTTTCACTTCCCCGTACCTACGGAGTGCGCACCCCTGGCAGCGTAATTTGCAGACGAACATTGGAGAACAAAGGAGAGAAAAATGGCACAAAGAAACAAGGGACCTCTATTTCACACACTCCAGTAGAAAGGCATGGACGCTGATTCATAAACTTGGAGAAGACCCTTCCCACAACAAAGAAATCTCAACAGTCTCATGCGACTCAATCGCCAGTCACTTAATGAGAGTTTCCGAGGTCCCAATAGATACAGCAATCTTCGGCAAGTAAAGAGAGAGCTTACGGAAGTCAAGAAATCTCTGCAACATAACTCGGAATTCTCTTCTCCATTTACAATCACTGAAATGGAGGCAGCCCTTAAGCATACGAAATGTAGAAAAGCTGCAGGTGCAGATGGGCTTTAGCCTGAATTTTTGGTACACAGTGGACCGGTAACGCGAAATTGGCTAGTTTGCCTTTTTAACGAAATTCGTCATACAGCGACATTATCCAAAAATTTAAAAGAGCAAAAATTGTTGCTATCAAAAAGCCAGGGAAAGAGGGAACAGGTGCAGAACACTTCCGCCCAATATCTCTACTTAGCTGTGCTTACAAGCAATTGGAAAGAATAATTCTAAATCGAATCCAAGATCAAATTAATGCTATGATACCACTTGAACAAGCTGGATTCAGACCTTATAGAAGCTGCTGTGAACAAGTGCTCTCCTTGACTACTCACATAGACTCTGGATACCACAAGAAACTTAAAACTGGAGTAGTGTTCATTGACCTGTCAGTAGCTTATGACACAGTGTGGTGCGAGGGCCTATTATTGAAATTTTTGAGAGCAATACCTTGCAAAACTCTAGGCAACCTCTGACGTAACATATTAAGCAATAGGCGGTTTAAAGTACATCAAGGAGAAGAGAAAAGCAGATGGCATGTACTCAATGACGGATTGTCTCAGGGCTCTGTTCTTGCTCCAGTGTTATTCAACCTCTACACAGCTGACCTGCCGAAAATTTCAATATGCAGATGACCTGGAAATTTCATATCAGAGTGAAGACCTTTCTTAATGTGAAGAACACCTAATGAACAGCCTTCCTAAACATTATGAGTATTTTGAGCCAGCTGGTGTGTCCGAGCGGTTCTAGGCGCTTCAGTTTGGAACCGCGCGACCTCTATGGTCGCAGGTTCGAATCCTGCCTCGGGCATGAACGTGTGTGATGTCCTTAGGTTAGTTAGTTTTAAGTACTTCTAAGTTCTAGGGGACTGATGATCTCAGATGTTGAGTCTCATAGTGCTCAGAGCCTTTTGAACTATTTGAGTATTTTGAGACATGGCGACTGCGACCAAATGTTTCTAAAACCGAGTTAAGCCTGTTCCACCTCTCTAATCGCCTTTTATTAGCAAAGATCAGTCCACAGTTCGGCCCTCTTGGCACAGTCAGATACAACGGAAGCCCAAAATACCTGGGAGTCACTCTGGACGGAACTTCAACATACAAAAAACACCTTTCCAACTTGGCCAAGAAGATACAAACACGAGTGAACCTTGTGAGAAAGTTGGCAGGCAGTACATGGGGAGCAACCACATCAGTCCTCCGAGGAGCATCCCTTCCACTGGTATACTCTGCAGCAGAATACTATGCACCAGTTTGGCGCCAAAGCGCCCAAGTAGTGAAAGTAGACGTCCAACTGAATTCAGTTATGAGAGTAATTAGTGGTACAGTCCGGTATACACCTACTTGCTGGCTACTAGTGGTTTCAAACATCTGTCCAAAGGCTGCCCTTTACAACCTCCGTCAGCAAGTTTCTGAAAACAACTCGATCCCTCTTCATGACGATTTGCTATCACGGCCCAGGAAACGCCTCAAATCTAGAAGACCAGTATATGAAATGGGAGTCCATATGCTATCCACAGGATTCGACCAGGATGCAGAGTGAAAAGGTGACTGGCAAGCTACAAGAACCCGAAACCACGAACTTGTAGACTATCCAACAGTTCCAGTTCCAGGCTTCCACCAACCAAGGGAGCTGTGGGTGCAGTTAAACAGATATCGGACTGAAGAGGGTAGATGTAAATACAACATGCACAAGTGGGGCTTTTCAAGTGACAGTGTGTGTGACTGTGGTGACACCCAAACAATGAGCCACATTGTGAATGAATGTCCAAATGTCCAATCAGACGCTTCCCTGGTGGCACTGTGAAGCTCCTTCAAGCATCCCACGAGGCACTCCGCTGGATCGAGTCCATCAACAGCCGAGTGTGGTCTGAGCCGTTTTAAAAATTGTGTACTGTATATAATTTCACACACACACACACACACATATATATATATATATATATATATATATATATATATATATATATATAATGTACAAGCCGTTGAAATCGAGACGTCGCGATTGTTAATATACATGCATAGTCTCTATGTGTGTGTGTGTAGTGCTGTCAGCGGTGGACGTTGTAGTTCGAATGCATAACTCGCTTATTATTATTATTAGCGTATGCATCAATTACAGTAATACACATTTATCAAAACAAAGATATATATATATATATATATATATATATATATACACTCCTGGAAATTGAAATAAGAACTCCGTGAATTCATTGTCCCAGGAAGGGGAAACTTTATTGACACATTCCTGGGGTCAGATGCATCACATGATCACACTGACAGAACCACAGGCACATAGACACAGGCAACAGAGCATGCACAATGTCGGCACTAGTACAGTGTATATCCACCTTTCGCAGCAATGCAGGCTGCTATTCTCCCATGGAGACGATCGTAGAGATGCTGGATGTAGTCCTGTGGAACGGCTTGCCATGCCATTTCCACCTGGCGCCTCAGTTGGACCAGCGTTCGTGCTGGACATGCAGACCACGTGAGACGACGCTTCATCCAGTCCCAAACATGCTCAATGGGGGACAGATCCGGAGATCTTGCTGGCCAGGGTAGTTGACTTACACCTTCTAGAGCACGTTGGGTGGCACGGGATACATGCGGACGTGCATTGTCCTGTTGGAACAGCAAGTTCCCTTGCCGGTCTAGGAATGGTAGAACGATGGGTTCGATGACGGTTTGGACGTACCGTGCACTATTCAGTGTCCCCTCGATGATCACCAGTGGCGTACGGCCAGTGTAGGAGATCGCTCCCCACACCATGATGCCGGGTGTTGGCCCTGTGTGCCTCGGTCGTATGCAGTCCTGATTGTGGCGCTCACCTGCACGGCGCCAAACACGCATACGACCATCATTGGCACCAAGGCAGAAGCGACTCTCATCGCTGAAGACGATACGTCTCCATTCGTCCCTCCATTCACGCCTGTCGCGACACCATTGGAGGCGGGCTGCACGATGTTGGGGCGTGAGCGGAAGACGGCCTAACGGTGTGCGGGACCGTAGCCCAGCTTCATGGAGATGGTTGTGAATGGTCCTCGCCGATACCCCAGGAGCAACAGTGTCCCTAATTTGCTGGGAAGTGGCGGTGCGGTCCCCTACGGCACTGCGTAGGATCCTACGGTCTTGGCGTGCATCCGTGCGTCGCTGCGGTCCGGTCCCAGGTCGACGGGCACGTGCACCTTCCGCCGACCACTGGCGACAACATCGATGTACTGTGGAGACCTCACGCCCCACGTGTTGAGCAATTCGGCGGTACGTCCACCCGGCCTCCCGCATGCCCACTATACGCCCTCGCTCAAAGTCCGTCAACTGCACATACGGTTCACGTTCACACTGTCGCGGCATGCTACCAGTGTTAAAGACTGCGATGGAGCTCCGTATGCCACGGCAAACTGGCTGACACTGACGACGGCGGTGCACAAATGCTGCGCAGCTAGCGCCATTCGACGGCCAACACCGCGGTTCCTGGTGTGTCCGCTGTGCCGTGCGTGTGATCATTGCTTGTACAGCCCTCTCGCAGTGTCCGGAGCAAGTATGGTGGGTCTGACACACCGGTGTCAATGTGTTCTTTTTTCCATTTCCAGGAGTGTATATATACGCTAATAATAATAATAAGCGAGTTATGCATTCGAACTACAACGTCCATCGCTGACAGCACTACACACACACACATAGAGACTATGCATGTATATTAACAATCGCGACGTCTCGATTTCAACGGCTTGTACATTATTTTTGACAGTGCTACAGCCCCTGCAAATAGAGAAAAACTCTTCGCAAAGCGATTCGGTAGGGGCTAAGCACTTTTAAACATTCTGCTTAAGAGCGTAACATCTTTGATACATGTCATATTACCGATATATCGTAACAATATTGTCGAGATTCGCCAGTAATAACAACAAACCATGGCATCCTACTGCACCTATCACACCTACTTTTACACTCTTAAAGATCCATGATGATGGAACATAATCATCCCCATTCCGCTATTTTGTGTGCTATATGTCCATCGGATGGAGGGCGATAATCCCTCGTGGGTGTTATTGTTATGTACGGTACAGAACGACACATTAGTCGGACGGTATAATACTGTACTCAAATGCGCCCAGTCACTCACAATCAAATATTCTACAGATGCAATGCATTTGTTCTATTTTTCTGCATGCCTATGTCTATGCATGTGCTGCGGATGGCTCCAATAAAATCGACCATGTCCTCCCGCTGGGAGATCCGCAATGCAATACCTCCCGGATAGGGTCCGAAGGTGCAGCCACCAGCGGGAGTACTGGGTGAGGTTTATGGCAGCCATCCACAACGCAAATATCTGAAAAAACGCTTCTCGGGTTTCCCGCCTGATCGTATTGTGTAACTCGCACAATATTTCATCAATGCAACTGATGATGTCATCAGTCCCACCTTGCAGCAGTGCAGCAGCGGCTACCACCACCCGATGATGTCGAGCAGTTGCATCGATGAAATACTGTGCGAGTTACACAAGATCCGGCGGCAAACTCGAGTAGCGTATTTGCAACAGATCCGTTGGGAAAGCATGAAAAGTCACATACTTTAAAAAAACAAGCATAAAAAAGACATAAAATCCATAAAAATCGGCGAAAACCAGGTACAATTACGAAAAATCGATGGGAAATACGTAATATTGATGCAAATATGACGAAATACGGAAAATTGCGAAAAAACTTGCAAAATTACTTAAACTGACTCAGAATACATGAAATTAGAGAAAAACTACCGCGAAATGCGGGGAATTGAGGAGAGTTGAGGGGTACCTGGTCACTTAAGACCGAGACAAGCTTCAAAATTATGCTCTGGCTACGTTCATTTTTAAACCTCCCCCCGTAAATGTACTAGAGAGATGTGGTGTCAGAATGAAATTGCTACATTATCCTACACAACATCAAAACTATCTAACATGAGACCAGCACTTCTTTGTGCAAGAGGAATACCATCAGAGCTGTGGTGATGCTACTGTAAACAGCAATAAGACTGTTATATCTTCTTTGTCTACTGATCATGGTGGTTACTCCCTCGTAAGAAGTTGCTGCTTCTTCATGTGTTATTTTCCTGCAGCAGTGTGTGTTTGGTACCTCAATGTATCAACTATCAAAAATATTCAAGTCCGTTTATTAAAGTCGCTCTATTTCCTAGTGAGTCATAGCCGCATCTGTCAAAACTGATACTACTATTAAGATATGCACGACATGGGAATTGTCATTGGATACGTACGTTGTTGTTGTTGTTGTGGTCTTCAGTTCTGAGACTGGCTTGATGCAGCTCTCCATGCTACTCAATCCTGTGCAAGCTTCTTCATCTCCCAGTACTTACTGCAACCTACATCCTTCTGAATCTGCTTAGTGTGTTCATCTCTTGGTCTCCCTCTACGATTTTTACCCTCCACGCTGCCCTCCAATGCCAAATTTGTGATCACTTGATGCCTCAGAACATGTCCTACCAACCGATCCCTTCTTCTTGTCAAGTTGTGCCACAAACTCGTCTTCTCCCCAATCCCATTCAATACCTCCTCATTAGTTATGTGATCTACCCATCTAATCTTCAGCATTCTTCTGTAGCACCACATTTTGAAAGCTTCTATTCTCTTCTTGTCCAAACTATTTATCGTCCATGTTTCAACTCCATACATGGCTACACTCCATACAAATACTTTCAGAAACGACTCCCTGACACTTAAATCTATACTCGGTGTTAACAAATTTCTCTTTTTCAGAAACGCTTTCCTTGCCATTGCAGTCTACATTTTATATCCTCTCTACTTCGACCATCGTCAGTTATTTTGCTCCCCAAATAGCAAAACTCCTTTACTACTTTAAGTGTCTCATTTCCCAATCTAATCCCCTCAGCATCACCCGACTTAATTTGACAACATTCCATTGTCCTCGTTTTGCTTTCGTTGATGTTCATCTTATATCCTCCTTTCAAGACACTGTCCATTCCGTTCAACTGCTCTTCCAAGTCCTTTGCTGTCTCTGACAGAATTACAATGTCATCGGCGAACCTCGAAGTTTTTATTTCTTCTCCATGGATTTTAATGCCTACTCCAAATTTTTCTTTTGTTTCCTTTACTGCTTGCTCAGTATACAGATTGAATAACATCGGGGAGAGGCTACAACCCTGTCTCACTCCCTTCCCAACCACTGCTTCCCTTTCATGCCCCTCGACTCTTATAACTGCCATTTGGTTTCTGTACAAATTGTAAATAGCCTTTCGCTCCCTGTATTTTACCCCTGACACCTTCAGAATTTGAAAGAGAGTATTCCAGTCAATATTGTCAAAAGCTTTCTCTAAGTATACAAATGCTAGAAATGTAGGTTTGCTTTCCTTAATCTTTCTTCTAAGATAAGTCGTAGGATCAGTATTGCCTCACGTGTTCCAACATTTCTACGGAATCCAAACTGATCTTCCCCGAGGTCCGCTTCTACCAGTTTTTCCATTCGTCTGTAAAGAATTCGTGTTAGTGTTTTGCAGCTGTGTCTTATTAAACTGATAGTTCGGTAATTTTCACATCTGTCAACACCTGCTTTCTTTGGGATTGGAATAATTATATTGTTCTTGAAGTCTAAGAGTATTTCGCCTGTCTCATACATCTTGTTCACCAGATGGTAGAGTTTTGCCAGGACTGGCTCTCCCAAGGCCGTCTGTAGTTTCAATGGAATGTTGTCTACTCTCAGGGCCTTGTTTCGACTCAGGTCTTTCAGTGCTCTGTCAAACTCTTCACGCAGTATCGTATCTTCCATTTCATCTTCATCTACATCCTCTTCCATTTCCATAATATTGTCCTCAAGTACATCGCCCTTGTATAGACACTCTACATACTCCTTCCACCTTTCTGCTTTCCCTTCTTTGCTTAGAACTGGCTTTCCATCTGAGCTCTTGATATTCATACAAGTGGGTCTCTTTTCTCCAAAGGTCTCTTTAATTTTCCTGTAGGCAGTGTCTATCTTACCCCTAGTGAGATATGCCTCTACATCCTTACATTTGTCCTCTTAGCCATCCCTGCTTTGCCATTTTGCACTTCCTGTCGATCTCATTTTTGAGACGTTTGTATTCCTTTTTGCCTGCTTCATTTACTGCGTTTTTATATTTTCTCTTTTCATCAATTAAATTCAATATTTTTTCTGTTACCCAAGGATTTCTACTAGTCCTCGTCTTTTTACCTACTTGATCCTCTGCTGCCTTCACTACTTCATCCCTCAAAGGTACCCATTCTTCTTCTACTGTATTTCTTTCCCCATGCCTGTGAATTGTTCCCTTATGCTCTATCTGAAACTCTGTACAACCTCTGGTTTTGTCAGTTTATCCAGGTCCCATCTCCTTAATTTCCCACCTATTTGCAGTTTCTTCAGTTTTAATCTACAGTTCATAACCAATAGATTGTGGCCAGAGTCCACATCTGCCCCTGGAAATGTCTTACAGTTTAAAACCTGGTTCCTAAATCTCTGTCTTACCATTATATAATCTATCTGATACCTTTTAGTACCTCCAGGATTCTTCCATGTATACAACCTTCTTTTATGATCCCAGAATGATTCTTGAACCAAGTGTTAGCTGACTTAAGAAGCCATATAAAACCCATTAATTTCCTAAGGGACAGAACAACAGTCTCCAGACCTCGTTCTGGTTGGTTTAGAAGCAGCTCAAGCTGTGAATACACACTGTTAATGCTTTCCTATGATACCGGAATAGTGTAGAAGGAAGTAGTTTTATCATTTTAAAATTTGTCACTGTAGTGAATAGGGTAACATACGTGCAGGGTAGTTGTATGTCTGATGTTCAGCAAATATATCCTCCATTAGAGTATTAGGACCATTGCATTCCACACGACTAATATTTCAGAAGCCGTATGGCTTTACTGGTATAGCGTTTTTAGGCGCAGAAACTTGTAATCATCGGAGTGTGCGTTTATCCTCTTTGATCATTTCTCTCAAGTCATTACTTTGCTGGTACTGACTCCGGACAGTGGAATAATGCTTCAGATTTGATTGCACGGTTCATTTACGTGAAATATTTCAAACTCCATACGTCTGGACGTCCATCATGTATAAATCACACGTTTCCTCTTAACCATCTGTTATAGCAATGCAACACTTTCATCTCTACTACACACAGACAAGAGGTGTGACCCTCCTTGACATGCATCTGGGGAGATCTTGTGCTTTTGGACAGGTGCTGTGGGTGAGATTAGTGTTGCAGGAAGAGTTGGTCATGGACAACGTGGAAGGAATCTGTCAATCCCCGAATTTATCCTGCAAATGCGACAATACTCTGCGGTGCCCATCCACACAGGGAAAGATGGCAGTCGTTATCACAAATTCTGCACTATGGTTGATGTGCTGGAAATATGTAGATAACCTGTTTACATCGGTATTGGACGCTGTATAGTATACTTTGGTGTATATGGTTGACTGGATGTACTGCACAGTCATCTAGCTGCATTTGCAATCTAGTGGGTGCGAAGCGGTGAAGGGCTGATTTAGCGATGATGCATAAACTGAGAAGCGTTCTACCATGTCACTGGCTGGTGTGGAAATTACAGAACAACAGGTAAAACTGCTAAAATTGATCTCGCTATCAACTGTGGTGTGTATTACTGTACGTCGCCCCATATCAAAGGTGTCTTTCCCAGGTGACTGACACCACTCGGTTGAGATGGAGGGAGCCTTGTCGCAATACTGCATATCTGCTACTTGTCACTGTGGAGCATGGGATTAAATGTAGAGGTCATCTACTTCATACAGTTGTTTGGAAGCGTTCCTCAATGCTGCTGACTCGTCAATGCTGCAATGCCCTTCACATTTTTTTTTTTTTTTTTTGCTTTCTTTCACCAATAAGATAACAGTACCTCTTTTTATTTGTACTACCTCTCGGGTGTCGTAAACAGCACCTTCAGGCTATGGTCAACACCAGAACAGTAATCATGTACATGACTGCAAAATGAAGGGACAATGCTTTTCGAAATGAAACACCGAGACATCCGCTACCCCGTCGATGGGAAAGATAAGAAAACCTTCGAATAGCTGTTGGAAGCACTCTAAAACATCGCAAACTCTTCCAGTTTCCATATGTTGCGTTGTCTTCCACATTTTTGTCAACGAGAAACATCGCCTCTGTGTTTTATTTCTACCAACCTAAGTTATGGTAGTTGTATAGTTTACGCCATGCAATGTTCAGCTTTCTGTGAGAGCCAGAGGATCAAAACATGTTAACGTCGGTTTAGCAGAAACTGACATAGACCCCTAAGTCATGATAGAAAAAAGAAAGTGTATGGTGGTATACACTGACTGGATGTGTTACAACCGAAAAAAAAACAGTGTATTAAACTGCTCATGAAGGAACAATACAGAACTCTCTCGTGTGATTGACAGTCTGTTGGATATGGTCCTCCTACAGTACAGGTGACAAAACTTTACACCGGTCTGTGGAAGCGACTTTGATCACGAGCCACCTGCTCCATTGAACCAATACCTGTATGTTTAATAGGACTGCCACATAAGGTCAATGCCAAAAAGCAGACTGCACTTGTTTCAGATATACCAGGAGACAGGGACACAGTAATATCTCATCGGGTTCTCTAATGGATGATGTTAGTGGAGTTTTTATAGCTCGTAGGTATTCTCTGCTGGTTGTTACAAAATACTGAGATGGGAGAGAATGTTTGGGTGATAGAGATGAATGCACCCTGATAGACGCAGATCTCCTTCAGACTGTAGTACCTGTAAGTAGTTTGGAGATGTATCGCAATGCAGTAGCAAAATCCTCGTCCCTCTTCCATCCTTCCATGTGGAGTCTTCCTAATTTTCCCAACAAGAAACACCATCGTAACTGGTAGTACTATCTTTTCTGCTAACTAATGTTGGAGGGGAATATTTCGTTTGGTGCTTGCCTTACGCACTGTACATGATAGGTGGAGCTACGACAACGTGTTTCCATTTCCACCAAGGGGTCAAAACGCGGTCCTGTCGCATTAACTCAGTTCATCCTGCTGCTCCATGGGATGCAGAAGGTCTTAGATATAACGCTCTCCGACTTCCGTTCAGGCCAGACTTAAATTGGGATGATCACATGGATGAAGCTGCAGCAAGGTCGGGGCGGAGACAAAGGAGCAGTTACAAGATGCAGAGTACTATCTAAATAACAGCGCTGGAGTGTTTGCTGTATGGGATCCTTAGCGCATAAGTTCAGAAAAAGGTGACTCGTTTCAAGATACGAGAGTGGCACAAATATGATTCACCCATGCTGTAATCGTTAAAAGAAGTCTCTACATGATAAAATGCAAGTATGTGGTTCAATCTATGGACTTACTTATGATTCCAAATCGTGGACAGCATTTCTGCCAGAAATCGTAACGCTGTTAGTGACCCGTGTGTGCCTGTACACTCAAGACCGCTTCTTATACAGGGTGACGGTAACGTAGTCATTATGATCATGTTTTTAATAGCGCTGTCCATACACGAAATGTGTGTTCTGTGCTGTAGAATCCCTCTGTGGTCATCTTCAAATGTTTCTCAATAGTGTTCCTCGAAATGAACATCGTCTTCCTTCCACGGATTCCCATTTGACCTACCTGATGAGTGTAATCCGACTGCTGAAAAAAAATACTCGCTATCCAAAGTGACTCTCGTGATCAATTTAATTAATTAGCCTATCAATCTGGTAACAATAACATGCCACCTGGTGGGTGGAAGAGATGGCTAGGGCCACACGGAATGATTCTTGACAGGCGTTTTTTTTTTTTTTTTTTTTCGTTGCGGCGATATCTTTTAACGAAATTTTAATCTCCCACCTACACAGGTTGCGACAGGCTCTCACGATTTGGTCTGTAAACGCTAGTACGATATAGCATCACATTGGTAAAAGGGGGTCTGCCATAGAGTACAAAACAGCTACGTCCTCTTGAATTATAGCTTGTTGTTGTCGAACGTAAAATGACTGTGTTTTTTCCGACAGGTGAACTAATGGCATGAAAGAGTGTACTCTCCAATGTTATTTCATGTCTCTGAAATGTTTGTAATACACATGTGCATGACAATTTATTTACAGATACTGAACGCGAGCGATGCTCTCAGGTCATGTAATTTGTCCATCAAGCTTAACCCATTAAGTACCAGTGTCCTATTTTGAGGACGGAGCACATATTTATTTATAAATACACAATAAATTATTAATTTGCAGCTATTACTGTTCTACGTCATTTGTTGATGCTTTTTATAACAAATGTATGCTTACAGGAAATTAAAAGCAATAAATCCTACCATTAATTGATTATTGAATACTACGGCACACTTTTCGTTAATACAGGTATTTACTTTATCGACAATTTAGTAATATTTGAAATATGTGGCAAAGATCTTTTTGTGATTATTTATAGTCAACAATGTGTCTTTTAAACTACTTGCATTGTTAGCTCAATTGGAGTTATATTCATTGTTTTCCATTGTTATAAAATTTGGTGTACTCGAAATAGGACACTGGTACTTGGTGTTATCATTTCAGTTATTTGTATTGCTGCACGTTCGAATATGAAACTCTGCTACTGCGGATGTATTTTCTTTTTAGAACGTGGTAATTTCACCAGATTTTGTTGCTGAGGTAAGTAACGACCCCTCTTTTAGAAATATATATTACAGGATATGAAGTTACTTTGAAATTTACAGTGTATTATGTAAGTATATTTATGAATACGTTACCCATTAGTAAATAATACAGTTCCAGATGGACAGAGGTATTTACACATTCCCTTTTCTGTAGTTTGTGATAATGTATTATTCTTTCATTTCACTTTATTTTATCACAATTTATTTCATTTCATTTTAGATAGATTACAATGGCCTTCAGATGAAATAGATACCTCACTAACGAAGAAATAATAAACAGTGATGCATTCTATAATGTGGTGTCAGATGATCAGGACCATACTGATATCACCGTATGTCCTCCTGAAGTAGACTACATGACCAACGAAGAAGAAGGTCCAGACGATGTTACTGGAACCGTGGAAGTCTCAGATGTGCCAGGGGCTATTGAATTACATTATGTTGCATCAGAGAATAACGAAGAAACTGTATGTAAAACTTCACTGCCAAGTAGATCCAAAGTTTCCAGAAGTAAATCGAAGAATGTCCCTCGTAATGTCTGGTTCTTTTACAGACTAGTACGTGGGAAAAATGCACTGGATTTACTGGATTTCAGACGTACTGTTACGGTTACATACCTGAAATTGGACACTGGAAGACCGAATATTGTATGTCCAATGGAATACCCATCAAGTCAGTTGAGAGTGATACCAGATATCAGGTTTGACGGATTTGGCCATATGATTGACAAAAGAAGCATGCAAAGATGATGTGTAAGAGCTAAATGCAACGGGAAACCAGAAACATATTGTGTTAAATGCCGTGTAACACTGTGTGTGAAGTGTTGTGTAACATTTCTACAGAAATAAGTAGTTAAGACTTGAATACAGTTTAGTATGCTATATGATACTGTTAGATCCCAGTGCCCTATTTTGAGGACGGCCATTCTGTCAGAATGTACAAATATTCTTTGGCTATTTTTGTACTTATTGTGGTTCATACACTATGTACATTATAATTCAGGAATAAAAAATTCAATTTAAAAAAAATTAATTTGGGACTTAATGGGTTAAGGAAATTGCTTAAAACATGTTTTTTCTCCGGAGTTTAAATTCTCGGTTTTTCTTTACTCCGCTGACACTTTCGAAATAACGGAGACGTTCTGCGGTGATCGGTAGTTTTTGCAGCAAAATAGTCAAAGTTTTTTTCCTGATTTTACGCATCTTTAATCGGCGACGGTACACTTGGCCGGATGTCGCCTCAAAATAATGAGATGTGAATTGCATCCTGTAGTTGAATGTAAAAGCTATACCGATTTTACCCATAAAACTAAAACAAAATGGACTGCGCCTATTTTCGTGTAAAGAGGACATTTACTGGCGACGCAATTGTGTTTTGCTTTTTAATAGATACTTGATTATAGGAGGTGCATTGACGTCAACTACAATTGTTCTCCATCACAGAACGGCGGGCGCGTGGGGCCGGGGGGGGGGGGGGGGGGGGGTGAGTGTGCCGATGGTGGTCACCAGACACAGCTGCGCTTCGACGAGGAGCGTGGCGGTGCTGCTAAATTTCCCTTTTGTGTCGTCAAAGGGTCGTCGCCTCAAGACACGAGCGACCGCGGAGGATAGCGGAACGCCTGCTGAGACCAGTGACTGCAGAGGGGTGGCAGTGGGAGGAATCTTTAGCGCTAGGATTTCACCCGGAACAAGTCCCGCCCACTCACTCCCAGTTTTCCCGGTCTTTGTTCGGCGCCTGGGCGTCGTTTCAGTTGACCCACGTGGTTTACCGCGTTCGGCTGCACTTGGAAATTAATATCTTGCTAGGTCTTAAATTTTGCCAGATAGTTTAAAGACACGTTACAAAAAAAACGCGCACAATTGGCCTCAGCTGTGTCAGGTACTTCCACAGCAAACATAAGAGAAAAACAATTTAGTACTGAATTCTTTAAATACCAGAACTCAGTACTCTGATGAATAGCTTATGAAGAAACATAATTCTATGTGAGAAAAAGCACCCACAGCTACAACAGGAAAAACCTACGCTCAAAGAATAATTTGCTTGGAGAAAGAGAAACCACAGTATACTTGACACTTAAGTTTCAGAACTCAGACAGTCTATGTGAAACAAGCACCAATGTTCTCTATACTTCCACAGGACATCAAAATTACGTTGTTCTTGCTAGATCGAGCCAAGCTGTTTTTACGTGTTATTCACTGAATAGTTTTGCTGAAGAGTTTTAGGGGTGGAACAAGAGGAGCACAGCATGAAGGATGCTATACAGCCGTGAAACACTGCAGCATTTATTTCCTCCACAACTGCTCTGTGACGAACATACACATCATTACCATTTTTTTAAAATGGTTTGAATGACATTTACGAAATTAATAAATCTTTTGGTTAAAAATAGACAGGACAAAGAATAACGACAGATTATTTTCCTGGGACGTTTGCAACAGCATATAGGACACTAATCGCAGCTACAATTCTTTATAACCTCGTTTGCAGTGCGCAGGTATGGCATTGGAAGAATTTACAAGTTAAAATTCACCCATTACCCATGCAAATACTAACGAAATATGTTATATAAACAGATATCTTACTGCTTTCATTAGGCATTTATACTTTATGGCATAATTATATTCTTCAATTTTCATGAGCTACTGTGAGGGCCTACATAAACAAAACTACTTTGACTTATTTCTATACAACGTTGATTTTAGACAACAGAGTTGTTCGACTGAATCCGCGGCTTTACTACCGACATGACAGATTCAAGACCATTGTTTTCGCATTGTATGTTTGCTCTGCTGTTTCCCTTAAATAAACGTGTTATAATAAGTGAATTAGTTAATGTAAATTTGTCCTTATTGCCCTTAAATAACATCACGTTATTTTTTTGTTTTCTATTGTTGGCGATGATTTCAATTCTCTATAGATAGTTTTATTTCCTGAATAATGCACATTCATATAATATTACTGTCCAGAAAAAGTTAAATTTCTTATCATTACTGAATCTCATCACAGTATAACATGTGTTGGACTGTGGCGATAACAACTTTGATGTAGCTTCCAGTTTGTCGAACTGGCGGCTGTTTAGGGGAGGGCCTTACACTATGGATAGGCGTGGAGGGTGAATGGGCGGGACTTGTTCCGGGTGAAATCCTAGCGCTAAGGGCACGTGGCAGTGGGCCGCAGAAAAAGCGCTTGGTGGAGCAGTTAGCCGTTTGAAAAAGCGATCTGGGGCATTCACTGGAATTTTGTTGTTGTTCCAGAGGGGTTTAGTCTTTCCGAGAAATATGTTCGCCGGCCGCTGTGGCCGAGCGGTTCTAGGCGCTTCAGTAGAGGGGACGGATGACCTCAGATATTAAGTCCCATAGCGCTTAGAGCCATTTGAACCATTTGAAATATGTTCACTGCAAAGGCAGAAGGGCGGTAGAGTGCAAAGCAAGGTGGAGCAGCGGGCCGTTTGAAAAAGCCTGTGTCCTCACCGTAGGTGGATGGATGGAGGGAGGTAGGGAGGGCAAGGATGAGCGGAAGTAAGAGGGTCTCGATTTTCGGCAGTTTGTGGGCACCTCTCGAGGAGAATGTACGTTGCAGTCTTCTGGAATGACAATTTTCCCCAGTACATGTGTTGCATTATGGCCCGTTCATTATGAGTCTTGGTTTTTTCATGACAATTTTGAAGTGTAATTAGAACTGTGACGCATTTTTTTCCATTATTTGTGGTAGCATGTATTGGCTTCAGTTACCTCGGCTGCAGGGTGGTTTTTAAGCAGGTGTGTGTAGCGAACTCTAACGTCAAACAACGATGTATACTGTCCTCAGGTGTATGCTTACAAAATACACCAGCATCTCGTCAGGTGAACATATTTCCAGCATATATATATATATATATATATATATATATATATATATATATATATATATATCTGTGTGTGTGTGTGTGTGTGTTTGTCAATAGTTTCGAGTGGTATTGAGAAATTTTTTCCCGGTAGGATAACACCAGTTGTATGTTATCGTCAGTTTTTGAGCTGTATTGCGATATTTTAGGCCGTTCTTGTGTAATGCTATACATATAGTTGTGTAATTAGGCCCAATCTTTATGATTAATTACGTAATTAGGAACTATCTTTGCTTCATTTTCCCGACCGAAATAAATAAAGTACACTAACTTAAGTTAAGATATGTGAACACAAAATAAGCAGTCTTGCATATGCGGATGACTTAGTTGTGATGGCAGATTCGATTGAAAGTTTGCAAAGTAATATTTCAGAGCTAGATCAGAAATGTAAGGACTATGGTACGAAGATTAGCATCTCCAAAACGAAAGTAATGTCAGTGGGAAAGAAATATAAACGGATTGAGTGCCAAATAGGAGGAACAAAGAACAGGTGGACAGTTTCAAGTACTTAGGATGCATATTCTCACAGGATGGCAACATAGTGAAGCGAGGTGTAGCAAAGCTAATGCAGTGAGCGCTCAGCTACGATCTACTCTCTTCTGCAAGAAGGAAGTCAGTACCAAGATTAAGTTATCTGTGCACCGTTCAATCTTTTGACCAACTTTGTTGTATGGGAGCGAAAGCTGTGTGGATTCAGGTTACCTTATCAGTAAGGTTGAGGTTACGGATATGAAAGTAGCTAGGATGATTGCAGGTACTAGTAGATGGGAACAATGGCAGGAGGGTGTCCACAATGAGGAAATCAAAGAAAAACTGGGAATGAACTCTATAGATGTAGCAGTCAGGGCGAACAGGCTTAGATGGTGGGGTCATGTTACACGCATGAGAGAAGCAAGGTTACCCAAGAGACTCATGGATTCAGCAGTAGAGGGTAGGAGGAGTCGGGGCAGACCGAGGAGAAGGTACCTGGATTCGGTTAAGAATGATTTTGAAGTAATAGGTTTAACATCAGAAGAGGCACCAATGTTAGCACTGAATAGGGGATCATGGAGGAACTGTATAAGGGGGGCTACGCTCCAGACTGAACGCTGAAAGGCATAATCAGTCTTAAATGATGATGATGATGATGACTTAAGTTTCCATGTGTTGGGTGGGGGTGGGGGGATGGACTTGGGCTTTCCATTCAGTAGAACCAGGTTTCGAGTCCCAGAAAGGGCACACAAATTTTTAATTTCCCATCAATTCCAAGTGCCTTTGGTGGTATAATTGTGTAAAGGAGTGTGCACTTGGGCTTTCCTTCCAGAAGGACCAGGGTTCGAGTCCCGAAGAGGCGTCGCCAAATTTAATTTCGCGCCAATTCCTTGGTGGGGTGGATTGTCAGCACAGCCCTGTGGCAGAGGAATTCCCGCAAAACTTCGAAATTCCCGACAAAATTCGAATTTCCCACCAAACTTCGAAATCCTGGCCAGTAGGATACGTGAGGGAGGAGAGGGGGAGGGAGAGGGATGGAAGAGGGGAGGGGGCTGGAAGTAGTAGGGCAAGCTTCGTGTCAGCTCACTCTGCATTGTTGCCAAATTTATTCAAGATGGCGGCGATGACGTCATTCAAGATGACGCCATTTAGACTTGGCAACAGTGCATGACGTCATCCAGGATGGCGGATTTTGGCGGGAAAATAGGACAATTGTGCTATGTCCACTAATCTAAGCCTCCAGAAAAAATGGCGGGAATTTTGAATTTTGGTGGGAAAATAGACCAATTGGGCTACGTCAACTAACCTAAGCCTCCAGAAAAAATAAGTGGGAAGTTTGAATTCCCAACAGGATAATGGCGGGCTTCTCATTATTATTTATTATCATTTATTATTATTTATGTTCATTATCATTATTATTCATTATTATTGATTATCATTTATTAACATTCATTACCATTCATTATCATTTATTATCATTTCTTATTATTTATTATTTTTATTGGCCTGCCTCCACTAGAAAATTACCTCCAAATTCAAACCCCAAAACGATAATGGCTGCAAAACCATACTTGTCTTTATTATTATTCATTAGCATTCATCATTTATTATTAATTATTATCACTTATTATTTATTATTATTTATTATCATTTATTATTATTTATTATTAATGGCCTACCTCCACTAACATAGAAAATCCCGCCATGTTCAAATTCACACGCCATAATCTCTGGAAAACCGTACTTCTATTTATTATTATTATCATTTACTATTATTTATTAGCATTTATTATCATTTATTATTATTTCTTATTATTTATTCAAGATGGTCGATTTTTGTGGAAAGAAAGCTAATTCCCTTACATCCATAACAAAAAATTTGTCACAAAATCAAATTCAAACACGATAATATGTCACACCAACGTAAAAAAAGAAACCAATTGGGCCATATGCACTAACCTAAGTCCACCTCATCCTACGAAGTTTGAATTTTTCGCTGTCACTTATTGTTTCACTCCTAAGCTCGTCAAATAATAATAAAGTGCACGTTTACTAACGTAAGTCACCTCCTGTGAATTCGTGGGAAAAGGACTAAAGTCTTTATTTCAAACAGTACCGTCATCACTTGTTCCCCAACAAAGTTAGTACACATTCTAGAGGTCGCAGTTCAGCCGCCACGAGGTCCCCAGTCCAACTGAATTAGTTCATATAGCCACTACCGACCCGCACCGGACCGCGCGCCACCGGCATGCGAGTGGTCGCCTCACGTGACGGCCGTCGGATGCGTCAGTGCCACCTGCTGGTCCAGCGGCCGGTCACGTCACAGCCTACTGCCGCCGACTCGCTTTGCAGGCCCGCAGCATGGTGGCTGCTTCCACACATCACTCTTAAAAAAACACACCACGAAGAAGTCATCCGAATGGAACGGAAATCGGTGCATGTAATGTGCATGTATTGGCAAACAAATGACTACAATTTCAAAAAAATTGGGCAATTTATTGAAGAGCTTTACAAACTGAGTAACTCAATAACGTGTTGGTCCACATCTGGCCCTTTTGCAAGCAGTTATTCGGCTTGGCATTGATTGATAGAGTTGTTGGATGTCTTCGTGAGGAATATTGGGACAGATTCTGTCCAATTGGAGCGTTAGATAGTCAGAATCACCAGCTGGTTGGAGGGCCTTGTCCATAATGCTCCAGCATTCTCATTTGGGGAGAGATCTGCGCCGATAGCTGAGTGGTCAGCGTGACGGACTGCCGTCCTACGTTCCCAGGTTCGATTCCCTGCTGGGTCGGGGATTTTCTCCATTCAGCGACTGGGTGTTGTGCTGTCTTCATCATAATTTCATCCCCATCCGGTGCGCAGTTCGCCCAATGTGGCACTACTGCTACTGGCCATTAAAAATGCTACATCACGAAGATGACGTGCTACAGACGCGAAATTTAACCGACAGGAAGAAGATGCTGTGATATGCATATGATTAGCTTTTTAGATCATTCACACAAGGTTGGCGCCGGTGGCGAAACCAACAATGTGCTGACATGAGAAAATTTTCCAACCGTTTTCTCATACACAAACAGCAGTTGAGCGGCGTTGCCTGGTGAAATGTTGTTGTGATGCCTCGTGCAAGGAGGAGAAATGCGTACCATCACGTTTCCGACTTTGATAAAGGTCGGATTGTAGCCTATCGTGATTGCGGTTTATCGTATCGCGACATTGCTGCTCGCGTTGGTCGAGATTCAATGACTGTTAGCAGAATATGGAATCGGTGGGTTCAGGAGGGTAATATGGAACGCCGTGCTGGATCCCAACAGCCTTGTATCACTAGCAGTCGAGATGATAGGCATCTTATCCGCATGGCTGTAACGGATTGTGCAGCCACGTCTCGATCCCTGAGTCAACAGATGGGGACGTTTGCAAAACAACAACCACCTGCACGAACAGTTCAACGACGTTTGCAGCAGCATGGACTATCAGCTTGGAGACCATGGCTGCGGTTACCCTTGACGCTGCATCACAGACAGGAGTGCCTGCCAAGGTGTACTTAATGATGAACCTGGGTGCACGAATGGTAAAACGTCATTTTTTCGGATGAATCCAGGGTCTGTTTACAGCATCATGATGGTCGCATCCGTGTTTGGCGACTTCGCGGTGAACGCACAGTGGAAGCGTGTATTCATCATCGCCATACTGGCGTATAACCCGGCGTGATGGTATGGGGTGCCATTGGTTACACGACTTGGTCACATCTTGTTCGCATTGACGACACTTTGAACAGTGGACGTTACATTTCAGATGTGTTACGACCAGTGGCTCTACCCTTCATTTGATCCCTGCTACACCCTACATTTCAGCAGGATAATGCACGACCGCATGTTACAGGTCCTGTACGGGCCTTTCTGGATACAGAAAATGTTCGACTACTGCCCTGGCCAGCACATTCTTCAGATCTCTCACCAATTGAAAACGTCTGGTCAATGGTGGCCGAGCAACTGGCTCATCACAATACGCCAGTCACTGCTCTTGATGTACTGTGGTATCGTGTTGAAGCTGCATGGGCAGCTCTACCTGTACACGCCATCCAAGCTCTGTTTCAGTCAATGCCCAGGCGTATCAAGGCCGTTATTACGGCCAGAGGTGGTTGTTCTGGGTACTGATTTCTCAGGATCTATGCATCCAAATTGCGTGAAAATGTAATCACATGTCAGTTCTAGTATAATATATTTGTCAAGCACGAAGACATGCGGTAGAATCTCTCACTGTGTGCAGTCAGGCAATATTTTGCTGAAACGTAAGCCCAGGATGACTTGCCATGAAGGGCAACAAAATGGGGCGTAGAATATCGTCGACATCGCACTGTGCTATAAGGCTGCCGTGGATGACAATCACAGGGGTCCTGTTATGAAATGAAGTGGCACCCCAGACCATCACTTCTGGATGTCGGGCCGTAAAGCAGGCGACAGTCAGGTTGGAATCTCACTGCTGTCCAAGGTACCTCCAGGCACGTCTTCGGCCTGGAATCTCATTGAATGGAGCAGAACTGTCTTCAGTGATGAGTCCCGCTTTGAACCGGGCCCCACGACCAGCAAAGATGTGTCTGGAGACGCCTCTGACAGTAGTGGTTTACCAACCTGACAGTTGACCACCATATGGCCCGACAACCAGGAGTGATGGCCTGAGATGCCTTTTGATTTTATAACAGTCATTTCGTTTCGCGCGGTCTTGGTAATCCAATGAACTGACCTACAGCAGGAAATGCACTTAAGGGCTCTTCAAATTCTATGTGTTTCTCCTTAGACCGCTTGGCTAAAGACAAATTTGAATAAGTGCGAAAACTTAATCTTTTAACAGTAATCAAACAAACAATACTGTAGACAAATGTGCGACTGGGATGGGAGGATCTCCTCCATTTGCATGGTGGCTCCTTCTACACACATCAGAGGCATGTGTGACTTTGCACAACTGCATGCGCCCCTTGCCTCTTCGTACAATGGGTGCAAGCACCTAGCGGACGCAGAATGTTGCCCAGGTGTAAACGCACCCTTACACACATTATACTCTCACCTTTATGTAAAGTACATATAGATATCTTTCATGGGGTATGTTGGGGCTTAAGCACGGGGTCGCACATTGGCTGCTGTGTGGGAAGCAGGGGTTAGAGGAACAAGCACAGCCTCCTCGTAGGTCATGCATCACGCTGGAATCTACAGAATAGAAGTAACATGCGGTCTAGCAATAACCCCACCACGCCATCTGAGCTCCAACCAACCGACTAATCAAAAGTCAGAAGTGGAAGGCCAATAGAAAAGCGCGTATGGGTTTCTATTTTAAAAAGAGTTACATGTGCTTTGTATTCTCGCTTTGTTTTTTCGTCTTTGCAGCAGTCAGAAAATTCAGTATGATTAGTTTAAGTGATAACGCTGTGAACGAACAAAAGAATGAAACAGCCTGATTAAGTGGACCCACGGAAATCGCAACATATTCGCAGAAAAAAGGTAAATATTTGTGACACTTGAGAATATAAACTACTGGCCATTAACAATGCTACACCACGAAAATGACGTGCTACAGACGCGAAATTTAGCCGACAGGAAGAAGATGCTGTGATATGCAAATGATTAGCTTTTCAGAGCATTCACACAAGGTTGGCACCGGTGGCGACACTACAACGTGCTGACATGACGAAAGTTTCCAACCGATTTCTCAAACACAAACAGCAGTTCACCGGTGTTGCCTGGTGAAACGTTGTTGTGATGCCTCGTATAAGGGGGAGAAATGTGTACCATCACGTTTCCAACTTTGATAAAGGTCGGATTGTAGCCTATCGCGATTGCAGTTTATCGTATCGCGACATTGCTGCTCGCGTTGGTCGAGGTCAAATGACTGTTAGCACAATATGGAATCGATGGGTTCAGGAGGGTAATACGGAACGCCGTGCTGGATCCCAACGGCCTCGTATCACTAGCAGTCGAGATGACAGGCATCTTATCCGTGTGGCTGTTACAGATCGTTCAGCCACGTCTCGATCCCTGAATCAACAGATGGGGACGTTTGCAAAACAACAACCACCTGCACGAACAGTTCGACGACGTTTGCAGCAGCATGAACTATCAGCTCGGAGACCATGGCTGCTGTTACCCTTGTTGCTGCATTACAGACAGGAACGCCTGCGATGGTGTACTCAGCGACGATCCTGGGTGCACAAATGGCAAAACGTCATTTTTTCGGATGAATCCGGGTTCTGTTTACGGCATCATGATGGTCGCATCCGTGTTTGGTGACATCGCGGTGAACGCACATTGGAAGCGTGTATTCGTCATCGCCATACTGGCGTATCACCCGGCGTGATGGTATGGGGTGCCATTGGTTACACGTCTCGGTCACCTCTTGTTCGCACTGACGGCACTTTGAACAGTGGACGTTACACTTCAGATGTGTTACGACCCGCGGTTCTGCCCTTCATTCGATCCCCGCAAACCCTACATTTCAGCAGGATAATGCACGATCGCATGTTGTAGGTCCTGTATGGGCCTTTCTGGATACAGAAAATGTTCGACTGCTGCCCTGGCCAGCACATTCTTCAGATCTCTCACCAATTGAAAACGTCTGGTCAATGGTGGCCGAGCAACTGGCTCGTCACAATACGCCAGTCACTACCCTTGAGGAACTGTGGTATCGTGTTGAAGCTGCATGGGCAGCTGTACCTGTGCACGCCATCCAAGCTCTGTTTGACTCAATGCCCAGGCGTATCAAGGCCGTTATTACGGCCAGAGGTGGTTGTTCTGGGTACTGATTTCTCAGGATCTATGCACCCAAATTGCATGAAAATGTAATCACATGTCAGTTCTAGTATAATATATTTGTCCAATGAATACCCGTTTATCATCTGCATTTCTTCTTGGTGTAGCTATTTTAATGGCCAGTAGTGTAAATGTCATTGCTACTCAATTAATTCGTAGCAATTTAAAGTGTACTCTTGGGTTCCTGCCTAACTGCAACCTCGGAAATCGCAACTTATTCGGAAATAAGCAGCAAATATTTTGCCAAGTGAGGAAAGTGCCCCCACTCTGTTCACCCACCTCCTTTAAGCGAACCCCATGGTCTGTTGGCTTGGCATTTCCTGAATTTAAGTTTAACGTTTATGATTAAACTGTTTCATTTAGATGTTTGATTGAAAATTTGTTCCGTTAGCAAAATGTAGGCTTTAGTCACATGAATTTGCTTAACTAGAGAACTAAACCCTTCACTTTTTCATGTTTAATGGCTGCCTGTATTAGTAAACACTGTTATTCTCCTGTAATACTCTTGCTGATTCCAAGAGGATAATATGGAAGATTGATCAAAGAAAGTGGAGCCTCTTTAAAGTGACTAAAGATATTGATGCAATTCAGGAAATAAAAGTGAGATGGAAGAAGGCCAGTAAATAGTTTAATGTTCCAAAAAGAACTGTTAAGAGGGTGTCCAACAAGAAGAACCGTACGGTGCGCCTGAGGAAACAGTAAAAACAAAAGGTGGCAGAACTACAATGTTAGGTAAAGATCTTGGAGAAGTGCTCGTATAATTTTGTCTTGCTATGGAAGCCTCTTTCTTCATGCTTACGAGCAATGACTTGTGGAGAACCGCTGTGTAACTGGCAGTGGGAAATAATACTGAACACCCATTCAGAGACGGAATTTCTGGGAAGATGTGGCTTAGTCTTTGTACTAAACGCCACGAAACCAAACTGTCAGGAACAAACCCTACTGTAACATCCTACAGCAGAGCCCTGTGTTCAGCAGAGAAAACGTGGAGAAACTATATAACCTTCCGAGAGATGATAATTATACCTACTCTCAAATTACAATATACTGATTTAATACATTTTTCTGATTGATTTTAGTGTTATTTTGATTATTTTTACACACTCAAAGTGCAAAACGTCTGAAAATAATTTTATTTTTGTAATGTCTTCTCGTTATATTTTCTAAGAGTAAAATGTATATGGCGCATAATATTATCTAGTAAATATTACACGCTTTTAATACATAACTTCTACTATTTTTTTTTTAAATCAAGAAGAAAATGGGGGTCTGCTTTAGGGCACTTTCGTTTCTAAATGCCAATGATGCTCGTTTCTCTGGTAGCAATTTGAGCTGTACTCTTAGGTCCTAGACTAACCATACCTGTGGAAAATCGCAAAACAGTCGTGAAAAACTGCCAAATATTTGTGTCAGGTAAGAATACAAATGTCACTGCTGGTCTCAGAATCGGTTACAAACACAAAGGTGAAAAGAAAAAAAAAAGAAATACTTTCATACAGCAGGACGCAAAGCTGTATCCTTCAACTCCGTTATGCAACGACTTTGTATCTCATTTTCATTTTATTCGTCATTGTTCTGGGCATCTGGTCTGGGTGGATGTCACATGACATCCGTCAAGTCCATCGTTGGATATGTATTACAGAGGACAGCCAGCTCTGACCGGACGCGCTGAGCTACTGTGCCGGCGCTTTGACCACACGGCCACTTCAACATGGTAGTATTATTTATTTTATGACCGCCTGAAGGCTTTTACCGCCGATGCGCCATTAACTGATATTTAAGTACAAGAAATCCTACCGAAGATGACGTGTTCGTAATAAATCTTCGATGCCCTAAAAGAAACAATTGTAAGAAAACGAATATAAACCTGCACGCAGGTGTAATATAGAGCTTTTCGTTTGTGCTGGCATTTGGGACTTTTCATTGGTCGCCTTGTTTGAGCTTACACGGCGTGATGGGGATGGTGCTATACAGATACTGTGTTTTTTTTTCATTCTTGCAATCTATACTGCATTCACTATGCCTACTAGAATGCTACTGTGCAATTTATTGTTTTCTAGCTAAAGGTACTATTTTACCGCAGCGGCCGGCAGTGACTACGGGCAGCTGATTACTATTCTTAGGTAAAGCAATGGACCAGATACCGCTGTAAATGCTCCGCAGTCAATGGTCGTGACGTCATTGCGACTGCCGCGTCTCGGCCGTTGCAGAAGCATTCCGGCAGCTGGGTGGCGACTGCTGGGTCTGTGACAACTGTAGTAAGCAACGAGGCACAATGTCGAAGAAACGTTTTCACGCTGAGGATGACGACCAGTTAGTGAATTATGTGAGCAGATACTTTATTTTGTATGATCATAAGCATAAAGAGTTCACAAGTGTGGTGGCAAAGGGTAAGGAGTGGAAGAAGATAGGAGAAGCAATGAGAAAAAAGGGTAACTCTTTTTGCAAAGACATGTTTATTTAATTTTTTCCTGCTGTGGGCTAGTAATTTTACGCACAGAAGCTAGAACAATACCTCCGTTCTTTCAAAAGCCAAACAAACACAACAATAGCGACTATCAGCAGTAACAATAAGTTAATTCCTTTATTTGAGCTTTAGTTCCTTTCCCGGTTGTAATCATTGGTTTGCAGTGTCACGGAAGTAATTCCAGAGTGTATCGCATATCTGAAACCCTTTATCTCATACCTGAAACCCTTCAGCTTGGTACAATACCCCTGTTCGAGGCAACGGAGTATTGTTTTGTGGTAAACTCGCATCATGGCCAAGTTCATAAAAAGCTCAGGTTGTAGAGCCACATTTTCGTAGAACACCCAAAATACCTGACACAAAAGTCCAGAAGCATTTTCAGAAACTCGGCGCACTTGTGACAGTTTATAGTTCAACTGGTTGAAATGGCTCTAAGCACTATGGGACATAACATCTGAGGTCATCAGTCCCCTAGACTTAGAACTACTTAAACCTACCTAACCTAAGGACATTGCACACATCCATGGCCGAGGCAGGATTCGAACCTGAGACAGTAGCGGTCGCGCGGTTCCGGACTGTAGGGCCTAGAACCGATCAGCCAACCTGGCCGGTGGCAAACATATTGTTCTCCTTTGATTGACAGGTATTTAACCTATTGTTCTCCTTTGATTGACAGGCTCTTAGACTATTGTTCCATTAAGTGGTTTTCCATGTCACCGCACTTAACCTACTGTTCCCCCACCCCCTCCAACTCCTCTCACCCCTCAGAAAGGGTGTAATGGGCCATTTTGTTAGTGCAGGTTTCCTACATCAGGGACAGGTATGCACTCAGGAGGTAAACCTATAATGCTCCTTTGACTGACTGGTACTTAACCTATTGTTCTGTTAAGTGCTTTTCCATGTCATCCCCATTTCCTTTTGATTGACAGGCACATCACTTATTGTTCCCACGACCCCCTCCCCGAACCCCCTCCCACTCGCTGCTATAGGTACACTTTCAGTTATTGTAATAGGCCCCCTCTCACTCTTACCAATTTGATTGACTATTTAATTAAATAGTTAACCTCTCTGGTGGGAAAGTGCCACACCCCCCTGCCACACCTCCCAGGCAGGAAATACAAATTTTGTGAGTGCCACACTCACCTGGACTTGGAAGGAAATAGTCTCAACCCCACGATCCTCAACTGATGGCCACATCCCCTTACCAACCCACGTTGTCAGGCTAATGTACACTAATGTGCACTAAAGTGTACTAACATGCACTAACGTGTACCAATGTCTAGTAACGTGCACTAATGTGCTCAGCACATGACGTCATCCAAGATGGCGGCAGTGACGTCAGTTGATGACGCAAGTGCCACACCCTCCTGGCTGGAAGTTTGAATTTTGGCAGAATGTATGTTAATTGGGTTAATCCACTAACATAACCCTCCTCCCCTACCCCCCGCCCCCCCCCCCCCCAAAATGGCAGGAAGTTCAAATTTCAACACGATAATGCATCACACCACGGTTATAACTAATAACCTAAGTCACCAGACCGCCACCTCTTCCTAGGAACTGGCGCCAAGTTTGAATTTTTGTGATGAAGAAAGGCCACCTGGGGATTCTTTACCAACCTAGGAAAATTGCGGGAAACAAAGTTCAGCTCCACTAACCTAAGTCGCCCAACTGACAACTATTCCTAAGGATAGGTTGGAAAATAACTCAGCCTGCGCTGCGCTATTGGAGAGAGGAGGGAGTGAGCTTTATTTATTTTGGAACAATTTATTTCGAGATGTAGTATATTGATCACACTGACACAAAACACTTACCCTGATGTGCTTGGGGTCACAATGCACAGTCTCCAGGCATGCAAACTACTCGTAAACAATGCAACAGGCACACTTGCTAATTGAAGCCTACACACATGTAAACTACTAAACCGATATATTTTCAGTACAGACTGGCAAACTCCTCCTAAATAATGCAGCACAGTGGTGTGCAGACATAAAATCGTAAACTGTCCAAATAACGCGTAGCACAGCCTAAAGATATGCTCGCAAAATAATGCAACACACGCCATCAACGTGCACAAGCAGCCTCTGCCACCCCCTGTCCATTAGAGCACAAAGGAGGTTAATGGCAGCCCCCGCTAAGTGACGCGGTCGTCAGCTGTCAGACCACACACAGACACCCGTTAAGGTCCCGCACACATGACACCTGAGGGATTCCTTGCGAAATATATGTGCTGACGTGACCAGACGCACGCACCGTCACAGCTGTGAGCCGCCGCCGGATGCAGGTGAAAGTTGCCTCTATTTTCGAGTATACAGTCACTGTTATACTGACGTCACAGAACTCCAATGCGCGCTCATGCAGACCCCATATGCGAGTCACCTCCGGGCAGCATGTGTCATTACCGTTGATGACAGAGTAGCTACAAACCTTCGCAAACGTTCTCAATCTTATACTCATGTCACATGACTATGTAAAAAATAAGAACTGACTCGACCTCGAGGAAATTGTATAGTTCCCTGAAATAGTTAACGCTCACTTTCTTGATGTCTCAGCTTGTATGTACGAAAATTCTTGTCCTAACACAACCTGTTTACGAAGTTAACGCAGTATAGCATCGAATGCAGTCTTCCTTGTGGACATAACGTGGTACCCACTCCATCACATATTACCCTTCGTGCTTTCAACACACACAAACGGACCCTCTGCTATATAGAGGCTCCTATATCCCAGCGCTTAGGATGTGAATAAATCGAGCATTATGATTGGCTCTTATCGAATTTACCCACTGAATTACTGAAGCCACCGGTATCAAAGCGCCATCTACCTTTTCTTTCTTTCTGCAGATGGGAGTTTCAGCAGTAAAATTATTTTGCAGAGATCGCTGAATTGCACTCACAGTTAAACCCACAAAATTGTCTACACATCATCAAATACGTACGAGACTCACAAGAATATTGGAAGCCAGTAACATATTTACCAGTCTAACTACAATTAAATATTATTACGATTGCCACAACAGTCTGACACCGATCGATGTACATATAATTCCTGATTTTGGTGGTTGTGCTTCTGGTGCGAATCTCAGTATCTATAGTGCAAACAATTTTCCATGTAGAAAATCTCTCACGGTTATTGATGTGCTGTATCTATACATCCCTCACGATAGGCCACACAGTCATCCTCTCTAATCATGCCAGAACATAAAGCACAGTAACTTTACAATGCAACATGTACACATTTTACACAACATCTTTTATATCTGTACAGCACCCAAAAAAATTATCGTATGCCTACAATCACACTAGCTATATGTCACGATGCTGCTCAGCCCTAGGGAAGCACCGTCAGCCTCTTCTTTCTTTCTGCAGATGTGACATTCAGCGGCAATAAACTATTTTACACTGATCACCATATTGCACCGCCAACTAAACCTCACAAAGTGCAATACATATCATCAAATACCGAAAGACTCTTTAAAGTTTGATCAATTATAGGCGAATGATTTTATCCCACACACTATACTAAACCGCATCAGATGCTCCCTCTGGTCCTGTTTAGTTGTTTGAAATACTGTTTTCTAACATGCTTTTACAATGCCAAACATTTCCTTTTCCTGCCACGACTTTGAGGCCTGTTCCTGGCTCTAAACTGACATTAAGAAGTTCTGATACGCACCATTTTGCAGGAAACTAGACGTTGCATGGTGTAAATCATGTTCTTATGGCGGATAGCGTAACATGCCACACATTGTCTGATATTAAATAAAAGGTAGTTACAACATAAGGAAACCGGAAGAGTTTTACAGTGTTGGTATAGGTTTCCAAACAACAGTCCAAAGGTGATTCATGAGCTCAGCATTTAGACTCGTCTCTCACACTGACGGAATAGCTGATGGCTTTGCATTCCCTTTCGACTGATTTCTCATATTGCACTCATGTACGTGATCAGTGTTTCAGTGCTATCCACACCAAAAGGTGCTGTCCATCCAGCAAAATTCTTTCCTCAACTCAAACAAGCGATATCAGTCAATCATTATGTGATAACCAACAACGTGCCAGTGCACAGATGGGATGGAAAAGACACTATAGATGTACTCTAATAATAAGCATCACAGTTGATAGCACGAACAGTTTTAGCAATTTTACAGTAACTTCAACAGAGGCCAATGTTGTGAGAGCATGTTTCCCCAATTTCAGTATCATAGCTAAACCACCCCTTCTCCACTCTGCGAGTATCATTGTGAACATGGATAGATGACTGTGCAGTAGTACGTCCATCCCAGTCCTCACCCATCTCGAGATGCGCCCATGTCGAGTAGCTTAGCACTCCTTATCGATGAATAGTAACAGATTTTAAAGTGCCGTGATGTAATAGCAGACAGTTAAGAAGAACAAGAAACAAATGATTTTTATGCGTGATGGAGATCCATATGAAAGGAGTTCGACGCATCTTTATGTAAATCAACCAAGCTATCAAGTCTTGAGTATTGTTCTAGAGTCTAGGATCGGTACCTGGAAGTTATTGGCACGAGAGAACATAAACACATGCACTCCTAAGGCTACAATGTTGTGCACTTAAAAAGGGCTATAATGTACACTTGCTCTACATGATACAAACACAATACAGCTTTCCAGAAACGTATAGTGTCCACTGTTCACATCTGATCACGATTCAGAAATTATACAATGACTGCATCAGGCCAATATAAAATGATCGTTAGTAGTGGCAGAGACGTCCCACAAGGAAACAGATAAACGCATAGCAGCAGCGTCTGACCTGTGAAAATTACAAGTCATTCTGTCACTAACTCTGTAAACAGCACATCTGTCGGGCAAATGTGTGCACAGGGATCACAGGACCTCACAAGAACCTTATGTTAGTTATGACACTAAAGTATCGATTTTACACCCAAGATGCGACAGGGGGGATAGAGTACATCGCATAAATCAAAGTTCATTTAGAGGAATGTGTCAAGTTTCATCACACATGAGACGGAAGTCCTTTGATGACCGAAAGGTTTACCATTAACGATCGCAAGTGACAGTACTTTAAACCACATACAGAACACGTGGCTCTATACGACTAGAATGCAGGCTATGTCATGCGACTGATGCATCCAGAGAGAACACTGGAAAAATTGACCTGCAGCAACTTCTCCTTCTCTAGACTGCATCAGTCAACCATTAAATTGTACCTCGTTACAGCTCCATCTCAATCGATCACCCCGTCCACTCTCTGTTATCCCTTAACGCAGATGTAAGTAAGTTTAGAGGTGAATGGTTCTCTGTCCTCCTGAAAAGCATCAAATACAGTAGTTAACTTGCTTGTATCACTGGTACCTCAATAGACATACAATATAATGCTGCCCCAATGGAAAAAAATTGACTGCTTCCCTGATTCCCTTCATTTCGATCTCGACATTTTCTCAGATTCTTCTTGTTGCTGCACACTTGTTCCCATGTACTAATTGTTCAGTGCGAACCAGAAGACATGCAAGTACTTCCCCAATTTTCCTGCATTTAGGTGTATATTTGGTCAATTTATACCTATTGACTCATCATTTTTCTCAGTTCTATCGATTTTATGTGAGATCTTTCCATGCGATCATGACATAACCTCTCGTTCTATGTTCTAAAATTGCTTGTAAATGTAGCACAGCTGCCGACACCTAGCCCAAATGCACTGATCGGGAGGCGTAATATATCACTGTACTCGACTGTATCCAGTGACCCCTTAGTGGGGTGTGGGGAATGGGAGGGGGTGGGGGAAAAACAGGTTAAGTGTGGTAACATGGAAAACCACTTAACAGAACAATAGGGCAAGGACCTGTCAATCAAAGGAGAACAATAGGTTAAGTACTTGTCAATTAAAGGAGAACAATAGGTTTGCCCCATCTGGCGTTCACTGTGTTATTCAGTGGTTTCGTATTTAACTAATTTGTAAATGAAAATGATAATATTATTTTATTACATTGAGTAATTACTGAATAATTTTTGTCCCGACTAAAGATTTGGTCAAGTTGCTAAAGAACTCCAAGTTAACGTCGTGTTAAAGTGTTGTCTGTAAGTTGTGTAAGTGTCACTAAATCACAGTTCATACAACAGATTCTATACAACTATGGATTATGATGGAAGCAGTTATCTTCAGCAAAATGATCATTAAAACCACCGAATATCAGCCGCGCACAACACCGACGTATGTTATCTGAAACAATATTCTTCGCAACTCGTGCGTAATTAATTTCGGCTCCATACATCAGCTAGAAAAGTTTCTTATGAGGATTGTGCCATGAGCACTGTTTTTAAAGAACCAATCTGATTCGAATCGTTTTCATTAAAATGAGTTCGGGACCACCGGAGCACATTAATTTTTACACATTTTTATTACGTTCGGCATTTATGTCTGCAGAGTTGCGTAATTTGAATTTGCCGCAGAGATAATTGTTCAGATGGTGGCAGACAATTGATAGAGACTTTCTATTGTTAGAGCAAATAAGTAAATATTTGAAATGCGTATTAAACTCTATAAAAACTGCTTTCGTATTGTGCGCTATTTAGACTTCACCAAGCAAACATTTGATTTGTTTCTAAGGAAAACACAGACAAAACGCGATAAAAATCGCTATCACCAATGGCTGCGCTGCTTGCAGCGGAAAGAAATAATTAACACAGATAACGCTTACTGAGAGAGGAATTAAAGTTAAAATAATTATGCACTCATATTTATAATAATAATGAACTCTATTTTCAAGTAATAATTAACAAATAATTACAATTTCTTAACAAACCTCAGTTTGATATGCGTCCGCAACCTACAAAAGCCATCCAACAAAAGATAAAAACAAAGGAAGACAAACGCAGATCATAAAAGGAATTTACAATTATCATTGTCTTTGTATGATACACATCGATATGTCCAATTACGTCATAGAATATTATATAAATAATTAATATTTATAAGTTTTCAATGTTTTTTTCATACGTCGAATAGATAATGTTTATAACTGTTACAGGCATAATTTCCTCTCGTCGCGCTGTATCTCGTGGATGTTACAACGTCCCTTGGGCTGAGAAAAAAAATTAGTTTATCTATTGTATTTTTTTTATCAGTCCACGCAATCCACGTAGATTTGCTACTCTCAAGATGCAAATGTTTAGTTTCAATGTTGTTTTAGACATGATAAAATTATAGTTGAATCGAGTACTTTAAATGACTTTAGTGACTGTATTATCTCGGAAATTGCTGCGGATACTTCCCGGATAAACTTATCCCCCCCCCCCCCCCCCCATTTGGGTTCACTGGACTCGGAAAACCGGGAATAAAACCGTCCAAGGGGCTTCAAGAAAATATAGACACCTACTTTTAACAGTCAGGCTTGACATGATTGTAATAAAATATGCTGGAAAATGCAAATTTATGACTCTGATGTAAGCATTTGAGATAATGAATGTTTTTTTTCATGCTGGTATATCATAAAATTTCCAAAGTCACTCATTCATCGAGTCTCATAACAATTTGCCGCTGACGTCGTAAGACCGCCCGGTGTCGAGCCGTGGGACTGCAGACAGGTAGTGGCTGCCGCTGGACCGCCCCTGGCCGAGTCGGTGGGGCGTCGGTTGCCGTCGGCTGCATCGTGGTTTGGATCTGCTGCTGGCTAGAAGTCGCGCTGCAGCAGGCCTTGTTTCTCCTTTCCCACGTCCCTCAGTTTAAGATGGTACATGAAATGTCAAAATATAAGCATCAGTGACAAGATAATTACTACTCTCATCCTGTGGAAAAGTTTATTAGTGTCCATTTCACTTGCATTCACACGGATGGAATTAGACTGTTTTTGGAGTATGGTGGTGGTGGTTAGTGTTTAACGTCCCGTCGACAACGAGGTCATTAGAGACGGAGCGCAAGCTCGGGTTAGGGAAGGATTGGGAAGGAAATCGGCCGTGCCCTTTCAAAGGAACCATCCCGGCATTTACCTAAAACGATTTAGGGAAATCACGGAAAACCTAAATCAGGATGGCTGGAGACGGGATTGAACCGTCGTCCTCCCGAATGCGAGTCCAGTGTGCTAACCACTGCGGCACCTCGCTCGGTTTTGGAGTATGTTCTGTATTTTGACACTGTTCAACACAATGTAGTGATTCACATGTAAGTTTATCACAATATGCACGTTTTGAACCCTGCACCGTTAATCATACAAGTGTCCGTAGTGTGCTTCGTTTACTTAAACGGAATGTAAATATTTTCGCGACGCGCTGCGTAGCCAACGTTGCATTATTGTTTTGCCGCGCGGCTGACTGTACAGTCTGTCACATTAAATTTGGCACGCGGAGACGCTTCGTATCAAACTACTAAAGGTCATCAGTTCAAATTAATTATTAATACAGTCAACAGTACTCAACGTTCATAGCGTTGCTGCTAACTTTGACACTCCAAGAACGTTCATAAGGTTACGTGATCACAGTTTTTATCACTGTTCATCATTATTCACAATGTAAATCACAGTTCTTCACGCGTCCACTAGTTCCTGCGAAACACGTTTCACTGTTCTGATTGCTGTCAGTAGTTTTCCACAGTACTTAACAGACAATCTATATGCAAATGAAACTTTTCAAGAAATGAGGTCTGGTACACTTGCACATAAGTTCAAATTACCATGACTGAATAACAAAATTTAAAATTTTACACTGTCACATAAACATGAGACAATATAAAACTTTCAGAATCTGCTACATTATCTTGACCATGAGATCATTACTGAACTGTCCAGATAACAGTACATTTCCATTTTTATTACAGATACATACACTCCTGGAAATGGAAAAAAGAACACTTTGACACCGGTGTGTCAGACCCACCATACTTGCTCCGGACACTGCGAGAGGGCTGTACAAGCAATGATCACACGCACGGCACAGCGGACACACCAGGAACCGCGGTGTTGGCCGCCGAATGGCGCTGGCTGCGCAGCATTTGTGCACCGCCGCCGTCAGTGTCAGTCAGTTTGCCATGGCATACGGAGCTCCATCGCAGTCTTTAACACTGGTAGCATGCCGCGACAGCGTGGACGTGAACCGTATGTGCAGTTGACGGACTTTGAGCGAGGGCGTATAGTGGGCATGCGGGAGGCCGGGTGGACGTACCGCCGAATTGCTCAACACGTGGTGCGTGAGGTCTCCATAGTACATCGATGTTGTCGCCAGTGGTCGGCGGGAGGTGCACGTGCCCGTCGACCTGGGACCGGACCGCAGCGACGCACGGATGCACGCCAAGACCGTAGGATCCTACGCAGTGCCGTAGGGGACCGCACCGCCACTTCCCAGCAAATTAGGGACACTGTTGCTCCTGGGGTATCGGCGAGGACCATTCGCAACCGTCTCCATGAAGCTGGGCTACGGTCCCGCACACCGTTAGGCCGTCTTCCGCTCACGCCCCAACATCGTGCAGCCCGCCTCCAGTGGTGTCGCGACAGGCGTGAATGGAGGGACGAATGGAGACGTGTCGTCTTCAGCGATGAGAGTCGCTTCTGCCTTGGTGCCAATGATGGTCGTATGCGTGTTTGGCGCCGTGCAGGTGAGCGCCACAATCAGGACTGCAAACGACCGAGGCACACAGGGCCAACACCCGGCATCATGGTGTGGGGAGCGATGTCCTACACTGGCCGTACACCACTGGTGATCGTCGAGGGGACACTGAATAGTGCACGGTACATCCAAACCGTCATCGAACCCATCGTTCTATCATTCCTAGACCGGCAAGGGAACTTGCTGTTCCAACAGGACAATGCACGTCCGCATGTATCCCGTGCCACCCAACGTGCTCTAGAAGGTGTAAGTCAACTACCCTGGCCAGCAAGATCTCCGGATCTGTCCCCCATTGAGCATGTTTGGGACTGGATGAAGCGTCGTCTCACGCGGTCTGCACGTCCAGCACGAACGCTGGTCCAACTGAGGCGCCGGGTGGAAATGGCATGGTAAGCCGTTCCACAGGACTACATCCAGCATCTCTACGATCGTCTCCATGGGAGAATAGCAGCCTGCATTGCTGCGAAAGGTGGATATACACTGTACTAGTGCCGACATTGTGCATGCTCTGTTGCCTGTGTCTATGTGCCTGTGGTTCTGTCAGTGTGATCATGTGATGTATTTGACCCCAGGAATGTGTCAATAAAGTTTGCCCTTCCTGGGACAATGAATTCACGGTGTTCTTATTTCAATTTCCAGCAGTGTATATTTATATTTTTTATTTTTTTTATTCGGATTGTTATTAACATGTTTTTGGGACAGATGTCCATGTTCAGTTTATTTAACCGGAATGTTGCTCAAAGGGAGCAGTCGTGTTGCCATTCTGTCTGCATCTAGAAGCAGTGAGAATGATGATTGTTTACATTGCAGGCCAACAACGCCAACCTTTCTGTGATAGATATTTGCGGCAGACCAGCCTGCCGAAGCTACCTCCGACCTCTGCTGCACGGATCCGTCATTGCTGTGGCGGGGCGCATCACACCTTGGAGTTACAGTGAGGCGAGAGCCGAGAGGGCTGCTAGCCTCCGATTTCTGGGTGGCATCGTCCAGCAGACTGCAAGCTGCTGTCCACAGGGGCGGGGCCAGGGCGCGAACTCGTAGCCTCCCGGGTGCAGAGCTGTGTGCGGGATCTGAACATGCTGCCCTGCACGGACGGCCGGAGCTGTTAATGGTCACTATGATGTCGGCGAACGGCTGCTTCTCTTCGGCGCTCTACGAGTCACACTCGAGGGAGCAGTCAGCGGTGTTCCGAGGTATCGTGCACAGCTAACGCACGCGGCAGCCACTTAACCATGGTGTGACTAGAAGCACTATGTCTGCAAGGCTGGGCAACTGGGTGCCAACACAGTAGATTCCGGCATTGGCATGGTGTGCAGCGCCATCGCCGAGTTCAGCAGAAGGCCTGCTGTTTATCTTCGGTGTAATAAAGTCAATGACACACTTGCCTGTGTTTTTCTGCACGCTTCAGCGTGAGTCACCCCTCTCTACCAAACCATATCTCTCGGTCTGACGTATTACAACCCCTGAGCTCGGAGGATTGTAACAATTTGGTGTCCGCTTTCCAACACAATACTTTGCGTCAGAAAGTTTCCGTCCACGTCCAGCACTACATTTTGGTGAGAGAGTTGGCTTTGGTGAGTGGTGAATCAGGCAGTGGTACTCGACATAAGTACCAGCCCAGCACAATATGGAGCAGTGAGACTAAGTTTTGTTGACATTTTTGATGTTTGCCCTTGTTGTCCTGGTTAGTGGTGTGATCTAGAGTACAAGATGTTTAGCTACAGGAACCTGTTGAGTTATCTTTGTTTAGAGGTAATGGTGCAGGGGATAATTTGATAATTTAGTGCCATGTGAGGTGTCCATTTCGTAATTTGGGCACGAGTTGAATGGGAGTTACTGTTTTGTCTCACTTAAAAAATTATTGTATTAAGGTGGAAGTAGGGAACACAAAATGGTGAAAACACGTGCTACTACCTCAGTTGCAGTTGCTGCTTTAAAATGCAAGCGTTAATAGAGTAGTTTGAGAGCATGAAGGACAAAAATCTCGAACTTAAACGTGAGACAGAGGATCGTAAGGAGAGGCATGATCAGTCGCAATAGATCTCGGGAAAGTAAGTCTGGATTGAGAGTACCTTCTGTGCCATATGACCCGGCAGTGGTCGCACTGATTAATCCCTTCTTGGGCAAGGCAACGGAGGACGTGACAATTTTCGTTAAGGATGTTAGGGACGCTGCAGGAGCACTTGGGTGGTCAGATGAAGTGACCGTATATGTTGTTAATATGAGTTTGGCAGGGGCGCCAAAGCATATGTTGCCTACCACGAGACATTGAGTAAGTACCTATGTTCCAGGAGTGTGTTCAAATGGTTCAAATGGCTCTGAGCACTATGGGACTTAACTTCTGAGGTCATCAGTCCCCTAGAACTTAGAACTACTTAAACCTAACTAACCTAAAGACATCACACACATCCATGTCCGTGGCTGGATTCGAACCTGCGACAGTAGCGGTCGCGCGGTTCCAGACTGTAGCGCCTAGAACCGCTCGGCCACTCTGGCCGGCTCCAGGAGTGGGCCGTGCGATTGTGCCAGCGATACCAAAAGCAGAACAGTGCGCGATTTTTTCGGGAGAAATTAAGTACGTTATCGATGCAATGTAACGAATCTGTGGAAGCGTTCACGGACTGAATCCATAAGCTAAATGAAAGACATATGTACAGACCCAGAACGCAGAAGTGAGTAGGGTACTGTTGCAGAGGGCAGAAAATAGAGTGCTGGATGGTTTTTTGCGTGCTATACCCGATGAAACGTCACGGAAGGTACGGATGGAAAACCCAGATGACTTAGAATCAGCTCTTAGGGTAGCAGCACTTATAGAGGAAGTGGGCATGGCTACAAAGCAGAGAATGGACCATCGCGTGTTTGCTTCTGAAGTCAAGTGATTTAGATGTGGTCGGGAGGGGCATGTAAGGAAGCAATGTAAGTAACAAGAGTGCTATGCATGTGACATTGTGGGTCACCGGGCATTTGAGTGTAGAGGTAGGAAGGGTGGAAAGCACCAGCAAGGGACGCAGCCGTTAAATGGAAATGGGATTGCTTCAACCGTCGGAAGGCAGCCTCGACAGACCGTAACACGGTACAAGTTAGTGCACAGACATAATGTTGCTTACTGGGCTTAGTGGCTGGTAGGAAACAGAGATTTTTGGTGGACACGGGTACGAATGTTTCCGTTATTAGCCTGGACCTCGTGCGAAAGAGGAGACTGGGCTGCCACGGCATAGGTTACGTGGGATTGGCAACAATAGAGTGGAATCACTGGGCACAGCAGTACTGGAATTTTCGACTTCATTACGATTGGCAGTACTGTCACCGATGTGTGTGTGTCATTTGTAATGCAGTTACCTGCGAGGTAAGTTCCGCTAATTTCCACTTCAGTGAGGCTAGTGGACTGCAGGCACATCGTCTTATCGTGGTGTCAGTGTTGATGCATGTCTGCTGTCTGCACTAGAACGTTTACATCACCTGCGCCTACTGTCAGAATTTTTGGGCGTGTGAGGGTAATCAGGAAAGTCAAATATTGCACAGCACGTCATCGCCATCCGCGTTGCTTGCCACTGTGCGTAAATGACGTAAAAGTTGTGACAGGGTGCGATTGCCGAGCTCCTCAGTTCGAAAAAGCTCCTCTAGTCGCTTCACTGTCAGAATGCTCGTCACCAGCACATTCCTGATTGACGCATACCATTTGTTGTCCAGCACGGCAGCTAGAATATCCTGTACTTCTGCCACTGAGTCTTCTCTAAGCATTACGACCACATAACTATATCTCATCTTGTCTCTGATGTCTGTGCAAGGACGAACTAGCTTTCAAGCTACCCAAACCACAACACAGGGTTGTGTTACCAGAATGGTGGTGGCTGCTCGCAGCTTGTTCTGTGGTGGCTGGTGAACTGCCAATTATCGTGAATGAGATTTTCACTCTGCAGCGGAGAGTGCATTGTTATGAAACTTCCTGGCAGATTAAAACTGTGTGCCAGACCGAGTTCGAATCTCGGTTCGGCACACAGTTTTAATCTGCTAGGAAGTTTCGTGCCAATTATCGTATTAGAATGGGTGTGGCTCGGCTAGTGCAGAAGTGACCAACGTCCATAATGCTATGTGACGTGGAATGCTGAAACCAGCACAGTCATGCTATGGTGCAATCAAGTCAGGGTCACCAAATATCTGGACATCAGATAGAACCAAACATTTATTTCCACATACAAGCTATACACAGCAGCTCAGAAGTATGAGAATGTAAGAATCGTGGTGCTGAGAAGGGGCCAACGGCCTTGCCACAGTGGTAACACCGGTTCCCATCAGATCACCGAAGTTAAGTGCTGTCGGACTGGGCTAGCACTTGGATGGGTGACCATCCGGTCTGCCGAGCACTGTTGGCAAGCGGGGTGCACTCAGCCCTTGTGAGGCAAACTGAGGAGCTACTTGATTCAGAATTAATGGCTCCGGTCCCGGAAACTGACATACGGCTGGGAGACCGGTGTGCTGATCACATGCCCCTCCATATCCGCATCCAGTGACACCTGTGGGCTGAGGATGACACGGCGGCCGGTCACTACGGTCGGTACTGTTGGGCTTTCATGGCCAGTTCGGGAGGAGTTTAGTTTTAGTTGGTGCTGAGAAGACGGAATAATCTAGAAATCTCAAGTCAAAGGGTAACTAGGATGATAAACTGGCATTGCAGTTACATGGAATGTTTATGTATCACTGTACACTCATGCTTGTGGGGACACCTCAGATTCTGGGAATTCCCTGCCCCAAGTACAACATGAGGCAGAAAACTGTTAATGCCATGACCGATCGTACAGGGAAAAATGGATATAGACAGGCAGACGGGCCTCAGTGTTAGATTCACTGTTGTGATTTTTTTTCTCACTACTAAATTTTTAACACAAAACAATAATATTCAATCAACTGATATTCTCTGATTATTAAAGAAATTATTTATTTATACCACATTTCTTTTATGCAAGAATGTATGTGAATAACTGTTTCACTTCAATTATTTCAAAAATTATTTGAGTACCTAACTACATATACAAAACAGATTTTTTATTGCTGTCAACACTACCTTTGAATCAGAAGTTCAGTACTGTCCCAATTCATAACACACAGGCTTATGAAAATGTCAGTGGAAACTGAGACCTGCTTATCAGAGCTGATGGCATACTAAAGGTTTATAGAAGAGAGTAGTTAGAGAACTGTGGTTAAATTGTTTTGTTTTCACCTGATCTATACACTATAAAATGAAAAAGTTCTTAAAACGAATTTCATAGTAATATAATAATAAAAAAAGTAGCTTTAGTTTTAATTTAGTAGTGTAGACCAAATCAACTAAGATTTTTTCCAAATAAGAGTTTTTCACATTATTTGGTATTGTTAGAAAACTTGTGGGATGTGGTGGACCTCTCTTGTGAAGGCACCACGGCTGTAGCCCTCCCCTAAATCCAGCCATGTACAAAGCTTCTACAATCAACAGTTGCAACCTTCTACCAACTGTTCAGTTCCTCAGTGATAGAATTCCACTCCGTGGTCATCAATCAAGCCATTCGAGAATCACTGCGTGAATGTTATCATTGGAACACCTGCAGCAGCTGATCTGGTTGGAGTGGCCAGAGGTGACGGTCATATGTGTGCGAGGTTTGCTTCCCTGTCTGAATGTGTGTGCTTATCTCTTTTCTGAAGAAGACTTTGGCCAAAATCTTATACGTAGCAGTCTTTTCGTCGTGCCTATCTGCAGCTCACCATGTAATCTTTCTGGTGAGCAGCAGTCTATCCTTTTCATAATACTGTTGTTAATTACTTACATTAAATAGTCTTGTACCCAAAGTTTTTCTTCAGGTTGCTCCTATGTGCCCAAAAGCTATGACTAATTCAGCTATCTGTGTCATGGTTGACAACCTGGTCATAATTGATTTTATTGATATTACCTACTGAAGAATTCTGGACTCCTGTTTGCACAGTTTATATCCTTCTGTATCACATTAGACAGTGAAATATTCATTGGTTCAACAAATAATTAATAGCATTTTTAATGCCAACTAGCCACAGCCTGCATTTTTCAGTTAACCTTGTATTTTTACTTTATGGTTTCACTGATAATTCATCTATTTGTTTGCCCTACATGTGTGTGCTAAGTGCTATCTTCCCATTTTGCTTAAAATTTTCTTTTCCACAACTTAACTGGTATTTTTGGTACCATAGCTTTTATTTACTTTCATGACTCAAATTTAGCCTACTTAGATGTACTGTAATGATGAACGAATACTGTTTTTATAATCATTTCTAAAGAAAATTTGTTTCTACAGTTTTTCCCAACTGTGTTCTAATACTCATTCCTCTTCTCATGGACTGAATTTTGTTACTGTGGATACTGACAAAGGTAGCTCCCCATTGCAATCCCCTCAGATTTAGTGGGCAGATTAATGGCCCAGTGAACAGCCCATCAAAAACTGAACATGGATTAAGCAGGAAAACAGTAAGAAGGTGTATGGAATTGTGAAAAAAAGAAGCAAAATAGAGACAGAACATGTTCCAAGTTCAAGATATGTAAAATCGACTGTACTGGAACACCACTGCTCTTGTGGCTCCGTGGTCATGATGTTGGACTGCAAAGTAGGATATCCATGTTCATATCTGCCTCGTGTCTTTTTGTTTTTGTTCAAAAAATCATGAACTCTCCATCCAGTCATTCACTTGTATGTTCTCCTGCTGTAGTCTTGGCAATTGTCATACTATACACTGGTTATGGAATATCAGTCATGCGGTAAGAAAATATTACTGTCGCAAGTAAATGTGATGCGTAATGAGAGCAATTGAGATCCCACATAGACCCCTCACAGAAATAAAACCAACAAATAAATGGGTTGAATAATTTTACAACAAAGAAATTCAAATACTCCCATTTTTTATCACATACCCTCTAAGTCCTGGGAGACCAACTATATATTCCACAAACAATTTATAGAGGCAATGAACTGTAATATATCTTCTACCTATTGCATAACTTTTTATGCATCTTGTTGTTTGTTGTATCTTTAAAAAAATTCTAACTGTTCTATAAATCAATTTTACTCTGTGCTATGAAACTCTACCAGTTGAAGGTTTTGCAGCATTACATGAAGTTCATGTGTTACAGCCATCAATGCAATGTTATCACAATCCATGTTGTTGACGAAAGAGGAGCGGTTCGACCCCTTGAAAAAAGGCGGTATAAACGCGACGGATTTCATTAAAAATTGTGAAAGAGTTTTACCCAGATCATGGACTAATGAGAGAAAAATGAATGCGGTTATTGACGTGTTGGCTGGTAATGCCAAGCGTTGGGGCGTAAACCTCAACACCACGAACCTGACTTTCGACGAGTTTAAAAATTTCTTTCTGGCTGAATACTGGTCAGAGCGAAAACAACAAAGTGTCTGGCGCGAATTTGTCGTATTGAGGCCTTTCGATGGGAATTCGCGTGGCTCCATGAAGGAGTTTTGTGAGGGTTGGATCCGCAAGTTAGAATATTTGCGTGATCGCCGCACGGAATCCGAAATAGTCTGGGAACTCTACAAGAAGCTTCCAGATGATACAAAACGCTACGTAGGAAGCCATTACAAGACAATCAATGATTTCCTGGAAAGAGTTGAGGACGAGGGCAATTGGCGCAATGATCGCGACAGTGGTAGAGGCCGTGGTAACAACAACGGGTACCACAACAACCACAACATCGATAACCATGGGAATAATGCATACTGCAACCATGGCAGTAATAATAATAATGGTTCGGGCCGTAATAACAATCGGTACAATGCAAATAATAACAGGAATGACGGAAACCAGTATCGTACTAACGTGATACGGGCTTCACAGAATAGTAATAACGCCAGAGGGTGTGATAAGCCGCCTCAGCAGCATCCGGGGAGAAGATCTGCTGGGACGGGACAGGGAAACCATTAGCCGCGCCGGTGAGGGGCCGACCGGGCGTGGAGAAATTTTGGCGGCCCAATAACAGGAGAGAACCCAGGTGTCGTCGTTTATGAATATTCCGTATGGAATAATCAACGGCGGGAGAGTGTGCCAGTGTTAAGAGAAAGGACTGCGCCCACAAGTAGTAGATCAGCTGTAGACACGGCAGTAGAAAATACATCCACTGTCAGTGAGAACAATTTAAGTAGTGTCCCGGAAATCGATTATAAAGTGGCAGCTGTAACACCTACAGGCCAGATAAGCCGGATTTAGGATCAAAGCCGGATGGTTTTTCTGGAATGACCTGGATATAGACGAGGATTTATTGTGGGAAAATAAAGAAACAGTTGAGGACAAGTCTAGACAGATAGTAGTGTCTGTTAATATGCACGACCTACAACTAAACTTGTTGATTGACACCGGTGCAGAATTGAGTGCTGTATCTGGGAAAATATTTCAGTTACTGAAAGACAGACCTGGTATCGTAGTTATGCCAGTAACAGGGGTGAAAATTATCGGTGCTACTGGGAAGGCCAGTAAACCGGTCACAAAACAGATTTTTGTCAACTTCGAGATATGTGGGGCACGATTTGAACAAGAGTTTGTCGCCGTGCCAGACTTAACTATGGAAGTAACTATCGGGTTAGATTGGCTATTAAAGTACCATGCAGTGATTAATTGCGAAAGCAAAACTTTGACATGTACATCACAAGATAAAACAATAGTAATCAGTTTTGACGAGGCAGGAGATGGTGTGCATAGGCAACACCAGCCTATACACATTGTTAACTGGCCGGATGCCATTGACGTAGGAATGAGTTTGAACTACTGTAACGTGAGGAATCTCGGCATTGACAATAACGTAGAAAGTGAATTGGAAAGTATTGTAGACGGTGTGTCAAACGTAACACACGAACAAAGACGAGGCCTGTATGAAGTAATAATGAGGAATAATAGTGTGTTTTCAGACAAACCGGGACTTGTGGAAGGATATAAATGCAAGTTGCGTGTAATTCCGCATGAACCATTCTTCGTGAGACCGTATGCTATACCGCTGTCGAAAAAGGAAGCAGTGCAACGGGAGATAGATAAGATGATTGAAAGGGGAGTGATTGAAAGAAGTACGAATCCATACAATAACGGTTTGGTCATTGTAGCAAAACGGGATGGTAGTGTGCGTATTGTGATTGACGCACGCACGTTGAATAGGGTCGTTTAACGCGAGACGGACAGACCAGAGAGTATGGAGGAGATTTTGCAACGTTTTCATGACGTTAAGTTCATGACTAGCCTCGATCTGACGGCTAGTTACTGGCAAACAGAACTTGAAGAAGAATCTAGGCCATACGCCGCCTTTTTGTTTGCGGGCAGGTGTTATCAGTATAGAGTACTGCCGTTTGGACTTAATATATCTGTGTCCGTATTCATCAGGGCCCTAGATAAAGTGCTAGGGCCGGCTTTGAGATCGAGATTAACTGTATACGTTGACGGCCTATTGTTGGCCAATGCCACTTGGCATGACCATTGTGACCTGTTAGATGGAGTTTTTAGAGCATTGCGCCGTGGAGGAATGACTAAAACTAAAGAAATGCGAATTTGTGAAGCAGGAACTGAAGTTTTGAGGACATGTAATTACCACTGCTGGTATTACGAAAGACACAGAGAAACTAGAGGCAATAAGGAATTGTCCTCCACCCAAGTCTAGGAAACAGTTAAGAAGTTTTCTAGGGCTCACAGGATTTTACCGTAAATTTGTAAGAGGACAGGTGTTTAATGATGAAAATTTGAATAACCTCTAACGAAAAAATGTTCCGTTTGTGTGGACTGACGGATGTCAAGCCGCTTTCGAGAGATTAAAAGACGAGTTGTTAAGATCTAACATACTATTTCATCCTGATTTATCGCTACCCTTCCATCTGGGAACGGATTCGTCGAATTACGGGGTGGGGGTAGAACTGTTCCAAGATGTTGGTAAAGGACAGGATAAGGAACACCGGACGATAGCGTTCGCGAGTCGAACTTTATCAAAAAGTGAGCGAAACTACACGATTTCTGAGAAGGAGTGTCTTGCTATCGTGTGGGGATTCAAGAAGTTCAAGGGTTATCTATGGGATCGTAAGGTGATTGTTCATACGGACCATAAGGCGCTCACTTATCTAAAGGATTGTACACTACTTCACGAAAGACTGACTAGGTGGTCGCTGTATTTACAGCAATTTAACTATGACATCTGTTACGTAAAAGGGACCGACAATTGCGTAGCGGATGCGCTGTCGCGGTTGCCCGAGTCCAATCAAGATGTATTGAAAGATGAGCCAGATGCAGTGGCCAAATTATACTATTTTAAAGAAGTTGAGGGACTTAAATTAATAGTGAACATCTGTAAGAATCTAAGTCGTCATCAGAACGAGGGCGGTTTTTTAAATATGGTGAAAACCCGATATGACGAAAGGAGTCCAGAAGGAGAGAAATTAAGGAAGTATTACAAGATATACGATCATATCTTGTACATACGTAAGGGCGAAGATAGTAATATTTGACGGGTATGCTGGCCCACCAAATACGTCACGGAAATAATATACTACTACCATTTGGCGTATGGTCACTGTGGACCAAAGAAATGTACGGAAAAGCTGAGTGCAGTAGTGCATTTTAACAACATGTTAAAACGAGTTACTGACAGAGTGAAAACTTGCGATTTATGTCAGAAGGTGAAGGTTACCAACTGTACGAGTCGTGGTCCTATGCAAAGTACACTCCTGGAAATTGAAATAAGAACACCGTGAATTCATTGTCCCAGGAAGGGGAAACTTTATTGACACATTCCTGGGGTCAGATACATCACATGATCACACTGACAGAACCACAGGCACATAGACACAGGCAACAGAGCATGCACAATGTCGGCACTAGTACAGAGTATATCCACCTTTCGCAGCAATGCAGGCTGCTATTCTCCCATGGAGACGATCGTAGAGATGCTGGATGTAGTCCTGTGGAACGGCTTGCCATGCCATTTCCACCTGGCGCCTCAGTTGGACCAGCGTTCGTGCTGGACGTGCAGACCGCGTGAGACGACGCTTCATCCAGTCCCAAACATGCTCAATGGGGGACAGATCCGGAGATCTTGCTGGCCAGGGTAGTTGACTTACACCTTCTAGAGCACGTTGGGTGGCACGGGATACATGCGGACGTGCATTGTCCTGTTGGAACAGCAAGTTCCCTTGCCGGTCTAGGAATGGTAGAACGATGGGATCGATGACGGTTTGGATGTACCGTGCACTATTCAGTGTCCCCTCGACGATCACCAGTGGTGTACGGCCAGTGTAGGAGATCGCTCCCCACACCATGATGCCGGGTGTTGGCCCTGTGTGCCTCGGTCGTGTGCAGTCCTGATTGTGGCGCTAACCTGCACGGCGCCAAACACGCATACGACCATCATTGGCACCAAGGCAGACGCGACTCTCATCGCTGAAGACGACACGTCTCCATTCGTCCCTCCATTCACGCCTGTCGCGACACCACTGGAGGCGGGCTGCACGATGTTGGGGCGTGAGCGGAAGACGGCCTAACGGTGTGCGGGACCGTAGCCCAGCTTCATGGAGACGGTTGCGAATGGTCTTCGCCGATACCCCAGGAGCAACAGTGTCCCTAATTTGCTGGGAAGTGGCGGTGCGGTCCCCTACGGCAATGCGTAGGATCCTACGGTCTTGGCGTGCATCTGTGCGTCGCTGCGGTCCGGTCCCAGGTCGACGGGCACGTGCACCTTCCGCCGACCACTGGCGACAACATCGATGTACTGTGGAGACCTCACGCCCCACGTGTTGAGCAATTCGGCGGTACGTCCACCCGGCCTCCCGCATGCCCACTATACGCCCTCGCTCAAAGTCCGTCCACTGCACATACGGTTCACGTCCACGCTGTCGCGGCATGCTACCAGTGTTAAAGACTGCGATGGAGCTCCGTATGCCACGGCAAACTGGCTGACACTGACGGCGGCGGTGCACAAATGCTGCGCAGCTAGCGCCATTCGACGGCCAACACCGCGGTTCCTGGTGTGTCCGCTGTGCCGTGCGTGTGATCATTGCTTGTACAGCCCTCTCGCAGTGTCCGGAGCAAGTATGGTGGGTCTGACACACCGGTGTCAATGTGTTCTTTTTTCCATTTCCAGGAGTGTATAAAGCTTAACGACACCTTTGAATTACTGTGCATGAACTTGTACAGACCTTTGCCCAAGTCATCAGGAAACTTTGCCTACATTTTAGTAGTGCTAGAAGCTTTTTCCAAGTTCATCAAACTATACCCGATTAGGAAAGCTACAGACAAAGCGGTCTATAGCAAGCTTGTGAACGATTATTTTGTTCATATTGGTAAGCCCAAGGCGATTCTATCAGACAATGGGGACAATTTACTTCTAAGTTGTGGAATGAAGGCATGGCAAGTAATGGGGTCGAAGTGATCCATATTTCAGCTTACTGTCCGGCTGGAAATCCCGCTGAGAGGTATATGCGCGAGCTAGGCCGACCTTGCCGTACCTATTGCCACCACAACTATAGGGCATGGGGCAAATATGTAGCAGAATTTGAGAGACTTATGAACACCTTGAGACATGAGTGTACGGGATTTTCTCCAGAGGAAATCCTGTTAGATGACAGAAGTAAAAGTTTAGTGGAAGAGATAATCAGATTCCCTCCACGGATTGACATTAGTATTGGTGTGAAAAAAGATCGTTTGCGAGAAATAATGAGGCTAAAAGCCGATGCTCGGATACGTCGTCATAACGCTAAAGCGCGTTTTGCTAAGTTTGCAATTGGAGACTTAGTGCTTGTAAAAGCTCATGAGAAATCGAGCGAGATAGACAATGAAATCTCTGAATTTAAGTTTGTTTATAATGGACCATATAAAGTCATTGGTGTACCTCACACAAATGCTTATTGCTTAGAGTATCCAAGCTCTGGAAAACTATTGGGTATACGGAACATTGTAGACTTGAAATTGTACCAACCTAGGATTGATTAATACCACAGAATGGGTAATTTGTACAGTATGTAAATATAGAGTGTAATATTTAACGATTTGCTAGATTGTCATGCTTTTGCCTGACCAAGAGGACATTAAAGAAGTTGTAATTAATAAGTAATTAATTTTGACTAAATGATTTAAGAGTAACTGATTATTAATCAATAATCCAAGCTGCTAGTTTAAGTTTTCAGCTGAGTCACAGTAGATTAATGAATGTAAATATGATTTTGTAACTAGCTGTAAGATTTCATGAATATGTGATTTATTAGTCATTGCCGATGAACTTAGACGCTGTTTTAAGTTTCAGGCTAGTACATGCGTATGATGATGGACAGTTTTGAGTTATCCGCTGTGATAGTGTCAATGGACTCCTTGAGATTACTCGGGAGTGAGTTTTTCCGAAAGAATTCAGTGAAACGGACGTTCTGGAAATACCGCTACACAGGCGAGTGAGATTAAGCGTGCCGCACAGGCGGGCGCAACAATACTGGCGAGGCGGAGCCGCTGTCGGCTTTATGTTCGAAATCCGGTACAGAAATTTTTGTCAACATGCTGCTTTTTTTAGTCCTCTCACAGATGACCATCTATTAAATATTGATGGTTATCTGTGAGAGGACTAAAAAAAAGCAGCATATTGACAAAATTTTCTGTACTGAATTTGAACATAAATTTAACATTTAACTGCTAACACCTACAGTTATATAGCCAAATATTTCCACGTCACCCCTGTAGATAAACAATTCTTTCACCTTGTAGCCTTGCAAGAACAATCCTAAAATCATACTCAGGGGATTACACCATGGTGGCAGTAACTTTGTCTCCCAGTAAAGCAACTAATTATGTGGAAGTAGCTAAAAGTAGAATTAAAATGACGAAGATAAGTTATGTTTAGAGAGACGGAAATGCCTTCGTTTAACAAACAAAATCGATACTGCTGAAGCGCTGCTGACACAATTAAAACAGAAGCGGATGATTACTGAAAGTACAGCTGATGTGTTGGAGGTAATCTAAGACTAAAGTCTTAGTCTTATTACCTACATAGTGCTGCAAAGTTAAGAAGCCTAAAGACTAAAATAGTAGTGTCAACAGTGATAACTGTTTTGTGTGGTGTACATTTAATCTTTCAAACACAAGTTTTCAGCTTAAGGGCAGTAATATACACCTACCATACTCTTATTAGAATTACTGTAAATGCAAATATTACTACAAATCAAGTTGTCCATTTTTCTATTTTTGTGTAAATATATTATTCATTTGTTAGTAAAAGTTCTTCCTTTTATGTTTGTAGGACCTTCTCCCACCAGTTATTATCCATCTATGGAGAAACTTGAAAGGAGAACATGAGAAGGAGTGCCCTGAAGAGCTACGTAAATTCGCACTTACTCTCAACTTTTTTTCAAGCTGTACCTGTGACTATGTTAGAGAGATTTTTGACAGTCTTTACCACACCCTAGTACTCTACCAAAATGTTACCAAAGAATAAGTGGGAAACCACGGTTCAATGCAGAACTAAAAACTGCACTGATCTTGAAATCACGCCATACGGCAGCCAAGGTAGATGAAATGTCCATCAAGAAACGCATACAATGTCATGGTCAGCGGTTTGTTGGATATGCTGGTGCTGAAGTTACATGTGATAATTTACCTGAGGCAAAAGATACTTGGTCTTAATGGTTGATGTACTGAATAACTGGAAAATTCCAGTGGGATATTTTCTGACAGGTGGTTTGAGTGGAAATGAAAGGGCCAATTTAGTTCTGACTTGTCTTGATTTCCTGAATCAGGTAGATATCAGTGTGCTCTTCTAACATTTGACGGTGCAGCTGATGATATGGCGATGGCTCGTTGTCTCAGGGCTGAACTTAGTGCAGATGGTATGAAACCATGGTTTATAAATCCATCAACAGGTTTAAAAGAATGTATTTTGTTAAATGCTTGCCACATGATAAAACTGGTAAGAAATTGTCTTGCCGTAAAGAGGGCTATTTTCAATAAATATGGCGTACTTAAATGGAGTTCTTTTTGAAACTACAAAAATTACAGGCGCAAGACGAATTGCGTTTGGGGATAAAACTGACGAAACGCCGTATTAATTGGCACAAAGAAACTGTGATTAAAATTTGGGTCCGTCCCAGCTTCAGGGCTGTGAAGTAAAACATAGATTTGTCAGGTTCATAAATAATGTATTTGACACATTGAACAATAGGAATATTAAACAGCGGGAACCTATTTTGCAAAGGATTCAAAAGACCCTTGCCCCTACTACTTAAAGTGATGTGTGCAAATATGTAATGGAAGCGAAAAGTTGACTGTTTACATTAAAATAATTTGTTGGGGGAACAAATGGTCCAAATGGCTCTGAGCACTATGGGACTTAACATGTGAGGTCGTCAGTCCCCTAGAACTTAGAACTATTTAAACCTAACTAACTTAAGGACATCACACATATCCATGCCCGAGGCAGGATTCGAACCTGCCACCGTAGCGGTCTCGCGGTTCCAGACTAAAGCGCGTGGAACCGTTCGGCCACAACGGCCGGCTGTTGAGGGAACATCACTGGCGCACTCCTCAAGAAAAATTGATGCCACAGGCATGGTCATTAGTCTGTATTCATCCTCAATTGTGCATGAGGATATTACAAATAGATTTGCACCAGGAATTACATTTTTATTGGCTCACAAAAGCAGTCAAGACCACTTTGAAGTATATTTCAGTACTGTGGGGAGTCGTGGGGGCAGAATAATAATCCCCTAGCTCAGCAATTTGAAGCTGCTTTCAAGAGACTTCTGGTGCACATACAGATTGGAACACCAAGAGGTGCAAATTGTTCTGCCACTGATGCTACCACTGTAACATCAACTAATCATCAAAATGAGGAGGTTGAATGCTATGACTTGCCTCCTGTTCCAGGGATGGCATTAATAAATCATAACACCGCATCCATCTTCCCTCACTATATATATGAATGATGTTGTCGAATACATTGCTGGATTTGTCTCCAGCAAACTCGTCAAAAAAGTTAGGTGCAATATATGCCAGTTGGCATTACGTTCCAATGTTTCATGCTCAGGGGTCATGAACAGAAAGGACAGAGGTGGCTTGTCTCTTGCATCGAATGATGTTATTTAGCTCTGTAAAATGGGCAAGAGGGTATTAAAGCAAGCATCAATTTTAAATGTGAAAAGCCCCTTGAAGAAATTGGTCACTGCAGCTTTGCAGGACTTAAGGAAAGATGTTTCCCCTCAGTTGAATGAACATGTCACTAATTGTTCACCCCTTGACAATCACATTCGCCAGTTAAATAAAGCTGTACTGACTGAGTATTTTAAAATAAGACTACACCATGAAGCAAGACTCTGTGGGGAGAGAATATATGATTCTCAGACCAGGAGTTTCTACGCTATAATAGTCATATTAAGAACCAGTGATTGTGTGTTTTCAGACTAGATGTATGTGCTAGTATTGACAGAAATTTGACTCCTAAACTTTAGTTTGTGTTTTCGTGTGATATAAATCAATTTTTAAGCTGACTTAATTATTTGTCCATTTTCACCCACATACGATGTATTCCAGAGTGTCAAAGAATTGAAATAAATAAAGTTGATTCTAAAAGATTTGTCTTAGTGGTTTAATAATACAAAATGTCCACAGTATAAGGGTATAAGTTTTGAATAAGTGCTATTTGTCTGTGATAAATTAAGTACTTATATTATTATCATCAGTACTTTCACTTTTTTGTGTTAATTGCTGATTTTTAGAATGCTGTTCACCTTTCTGGTACAAGGTCAGGAATTGAAAATTTTGTCATCAAAAATGTACTTCCCCCTGACATTTTACCCGAAAAAGCTGCAGCATTAATACACATAATACAGCCTACGGCAGATCCTAAAGAAGTTATGAAACTGATAATGCTCCTGTTAAAAAGGCTGTTCACCTTACTCTTCTGAGAGAGCAATTCATCTGTATGAAATATACAATAATGTATAGAGAAACACAGTGGTATTAAGCTTGATTAAAGACTGTATAAAGCGTTTGGGCTGTACTTTGCTGTCCATGATGATAGGTTTTAGTAGGTAGTGTCTATTCACCAGAAGTGAGCAGCAAGATCACTGTGTAAAGCAGCTAACCACACATTGTGCAGAATGCTTTTTAGGCTCTTGGAATTCTTACTCCCCAATATCTGTTCTCCTTCATGGTTTTTCCTACTGACGACAAAAACAAGTTTCAGCTGAACTGTGTTGTACTTAACACCATACAAGACAATCAAAATCATTTTCATGTGCATTGTGCATTCTTGCTCAATGTTCTGAGATGAGTAATGGATTCTGCTGCAAAGGTATGGTATTTGGCAAGCTCCCATCTTACACAAAGCAAGAAATTGGGAATTTCTTCTAATTCAAAAGAAAACTATACTTAAATCAGCCACTCTTTTTGCTTCTTGAAGATCTAGTTTCACTAATTTATAAGTGCCTTTGGTTACTTGGCAGGTACAAATGTGTGCTATAAGGCTATATATTAAATAGTAATCCACTGCAAGCAATGTTCAGTTTTTGCAGATATGAGTAACTGTTTTGTTTGAAAAATTCAAGTAATCAAGTTAGTATTACGTTACCAGTGGGAGGTAAACAGCAAGTATTTAGTATAACAATGGATGTAACAGCTTTTTTCAAAGTAGCAACTTTCATTTTACCTTAATTAATTAGCTGCTGTAGGTATGAAAATAACTATGCAGTATAGAGATAGGTCCATTAATGATAATACGGATTGTGTACAATTTCCTTGTGGTTATTGTAGATCTTGGCTAATTCCACATTCCTGAGAGTTTCCAATGAACCATGTAATTTTGTTACAGATCAAATTTTATGCTTTGTATTAGCAGCATAATAAATGATCTTCATACATGCCAAAATAAGTCTTCTTTTGAGACTATACACTTCACAAACCGATGAAAATCTCAATTGTGAAAGGAAACTATTTCAAAATGTTTCCATGAGTTCATAGTTAGGATGGATGTTGGTTCTTGGATGTAAAACTTGATAAATGACCAAGGTCTGGAGACGACATAATACGCTACCTATCTTGATATTGTTTTCGTATAAACCAGTATGCAAATGTTTACTTAAGAAAGAAAAGCAAAAAAAAAAAATGTTCTTGTGTGTAAATAACCGACACTAGGCACACAAATGATTTTTCTTTCTTACAAAAGCATACTAAAACATTTCACATACATTCTTGTGGAGTCGTTGGAAAACAAATAAATGCGAAATTGTTATTTTGTCTTCCAGTCCTGTGGCAGCAGTCAACTACAAGAACTCATTGTGAAAAAAAGTAATCAACTTAACCGCAAGTAAAAACGATAACCATTGCTTTATTATCAGGAATTTCGGAAAACTAGGTTCACTGCACTACTAATGTGTAACAGTAGTGTGTGTGTATGTGTGTGTGTGTGTGTGTGTGTGAGAGTGTCTATGTGTACTGAACCGTGGACCTAGAAACGACGTGGAGGCTTCGTCCCCGCCATAGCCCTCAGAGCTATATAACGCCACAACAGGCTACAGCAGTCCACTCACCCCACACCGAATTCAGGGTTACTGTGCTGTTCGGTCCCAAGTGGACCCCCCCCCCCCCCCCCCCCCTCAGGAACGTCTCATACCAAACGAGTATAACCCCAAATGTTTGCATGGTAGGGTAATTACGGCGTACGCATACATACCTTCCCAATTAACCATGGACCTTGCCGTTGGTGGGGAGCCTTGCGTGCCTCAACGATACAGATAGCCGTACAGTAGGTGCAACCACAACGGAGGGGTATCTGTTGAGAGGCCAGACAAACGAGTGGCTCCTGAAGAGGGGCAGCAGCCTTTTCAGTAGTTGCAGGGGCAACGGTCTGGATGATTGACTGATCTGGCCTTGTAACACTAACCAAGATGGCCTTGCTGTTCTGGTACTGCGAACGGCTGAAAGCAAGGGGAAACTATAGCCGTAATTTTTCCCGAGGGCATGCAGCTTTACTGTATCGTTAAATGATGATGGCGTCCTCTTGGGTAAAATATACTGGAGGTAAAATAGTCCCCCATTCGGATCTCCGGGTGGAGACTACTCAAGAGGACGTCATTATCAGGAGAAAGAAAACTGGCGTTCTACGGATCGGAACGTGGAATATCAGATCCCTTGATCGGGCAGGTAGGTTAGAAAATTTAAAAAGGGAAATGGATAGGTTAAAGTTAGATATAGTGGGAATTAGCGAAGTTCGGTGGCAGGAGAAACAAGACTTTTTGTCAGGTGAATACAGGGTTATAAATACAAAATCAAATATGGGTAAAGCAGGAGTAGGTTTAATAATGAATAAAAAATAGGAGTACGGGTAAGCTACTACAAACAGCACAGTGAACACATTATTGTGGCCAAGATAGACACGAAGCCCACGCCTAATACAGCAGTACAAGTCTATATGCCGACTAGCTCTGCAGATGACGAAGAAATTGATGAAATGTATGAAGAGATAAAAGAAATTATCCAGGTAGTGAAGGGAGACGAAAAGTTAATAGTCATGGGTGACTGGAATAAAAGAGTAGGAAAAGGGAGAGAAGGAAACATAGTAGGTGAATATGGATTGGGGCTAAGAAATGAAAGAGGAAGCCGCCTGGTAGAATTTTGCGCAGAGCATAACTTAATCATAGCTAACACTTGGTTCAAGAATCATGTAAGAAGATTGTATACATGGAAGAACCCTGGAGATACTAAAAGGTATCAGATAGATTATATAAGACAGAGATTTAGGAACCAGGTTTTAAATTGTAAGACATTTCCAGGGGCAGATGTGGACTCTGACCACAATTTATTGGTTATGAACTGTAGATTAAAACTGAAGAAACTGCAAAAAGGTGGGAATATAAGGAGATGGGACCTGGATAAACTGAAAGAACCAGAGGTTGTACAGAGTTTCAGGGAGAGCATAAGGGAACAATTGACAGGAATGGGGGAAAGAAAATGGTTTGGACAAGAAGAGAATAGAAGCTTTCGAAATGTGGTGCTGCAGAAGAATGCTGAAAATTAGATGGGTAGATCACATAACTAATGAGGAGTTATTGAATAGAATTGGGGAGAAGAAGAGTTTGTGGCACAACTTGACTAGAAGAAGGGATCGGTTGGTAGGACGTGTTCTGAGACATCAAGGGATCACCAATTTAGTACTGGAGGGCAGCGTGGAGGGTAAAAATCGTAGAGGGAGACCAAGAGATGAATACACTAAGCAGATTCAGACGGATGTAGGCTGCAGTAGGTACTGGGAGATGAAGAAGCTTGCACAGGATAGAGTAGCATGAAGAGCTGCATCAAACCAGTCTCAGGACTGAAGACCACAACAACAACCTTTGACTATTCAGAGATGTCACTAAACCGTTCCAAAGTAGTAAAAACCGTGCATGAATAGCACCTATTAGAAGGAGGGAGTCCGACAGCCGATGACTTCCAATCATTCCACCAGGAAGGCAGGAAGGCGGTACACGGTTCGTGTTGTCTGGTTCAACCATGCCTATAGCCCGCGTCACCTAGGACGGCGCTTCCGCACATAGCGGAAAGGAAGCGGGGGGGGGGGGGGGGGGGGGGGAGGGCGGCGGCGGGGATGAGAACTTCACATGCGCAGCAGATAGTGGGAAAGCGAAGTCCACGTTGCTGAACTGCATTGCTGCGGTTGCCTACGGTACATTTTATTATACGTTCAAATCTATGAGGGGAATAATAAATGTTAAAAACAGTTTCGATCAGTCGTCGTGAAAGAAATATTAATTCACGTCCACTGCTCCACACATGTACTCTGCGTGACGTTGGGAGGTGAGAACAGCTCACACAGTTTTGTGAAGAGGTGAAGTACAATTTTCTCAAAACGACATTGAAATTGCTTGCAATAATGACCATTTATTGCGATTTAATACACAACAAAATTAACTTCAAGCACAAACCGATATCATTATATTTGCTTGACAACTGCTTCTGCTCAATAGAATTTTTAAAAATGTGTAAGGTGTGTGTGCTTGTGTGTGTGTTTGACGATAGTTAATTGTAATCTCTCCGTGTAAAAAACAATTAGTGGTAGCAAAGATTAATATAAAAGACTATCATAAAAATGGTCAGTAAGTTATCATCTTTTTCGTTGTTAACGGGCATTATGAGTGTAAACCAACACGTTCGATTTTACAGTGAGAGACCGCTTTTATAATCCATTAAACAAACAACCGTTATCTGCGACTAACTCGAGGGAATTTGACTGATAACATCGAAAACCACAGATATCTCCACAAGTAACAGTTACTGTCATTTTAGAGCCCTATCCAGTTCGTGTCTCGAAAATGACAGAGGTTTGCAACATGGTGGGGGAAGCTTAACTTCTCCTTGGGCAATATGTTGAACATTATAGTCTGCATAATTAAAAGGATACAAGGTCTTAATCAAAAAGGCTAGGAAGTTCCAATTATAATGTATGCAACTGTTATGTTGACAAACACATTTTTTAAACCACGAATCTCTAAAACTGAGAATATTATTACTTTGTTCCAAAGTCTACATCGCAGTACCACCATCACAACTATTTGAATCTGTTTCTGAACAATTTGATTTTAAATTTACGATAATAGGTTCAAGGCTTATATCCATCATCACTTCCCTGTCAAATTCTTCTTTCTGAAGCTTTTCAGCATGACACACAGACTGTGCCCACGGTAGAAGTGGGATGTTGTCTGTTGCCTCATTGTCTTGCCTCATGCACAAGCGATTCACTGTATGTTATCTTGAATGATTTGTTTTTTTCTCCCATATAGCCTCAAAACCCTTCGCCCAAATTAATTCCATGGGGCTACAATGACAGTGACACATGGGTAAACGCAAAACTTTATTATCCCATTCATGTGCAGGGAAGTCAAGTTTGTACGTTCTGTCATCTGCAAGAGATCGACACGAGTCTGGTTTATAGGGTCCTCAACATTTTTATTTTTAAGCTGGGGAAAAATATCAGCTTTTCTGGTGTTTGAACTTGATGTTTTCTCTATAACGGTTGAATTATAACTGGCAATGTCCGATTTCGAAGCAAGGTATGACAAGAATTGTGAATCACTTCATGAAACAGACAGTGTTCATTGCCGAATACTAATCACTGCTATTTTCTTGCACGTAAATACAAGTTTATTCTCAGAAATAAAACCAGAAGAAGAGTCAGCATGCAGAATAATTATCCGAGAGCATATCCCTATGAGAACTTTAAAACTGCCAGTACCATTACTCATTTTCCAGATCTTCTTGGAATGATTGTAACTGACCTATGTTTAAGCAAGGTAATACACTGTTGAACTACCTCTTTGTCTTGTATCGTGAATCCTTATATGGGCTGTAGTTCATGCTGCACCTATGTCACTTCTTTGAACTAAAAACTCTCTTATTAACATATCTGAAACCAAGTCTTTTAAAATTCTTTACCTTAATGAAGCGCTTACCATTGAAGCCTGCATAACTATAAAGTAGTTTTGTGTCGGGTATTCATCATTCACATGGAGCACTTTAAAACATCGTTGTTAAAACTATCCATTTGTGTTACCGGTTCCTTGTGATTTCTGGATCCAGAAAGGGCCATACAGGACCTGCAATATACGGTCGTGCATTATCCTGCTGAAATGTAGGGTTTCGCGGGGATCGAATGAAGGGTAGTGCCACGGGTCGTAACACATCTGAAATGTAACGTCCACTGTTCAAAGTGCCGTCAGTGCGAACAAGAGGTGACCGAGACGTGTAACCAATGGCACCCCATACCATCACGCCGGGTGATATGCCAGTATGGCGATGACGAATACACGCTTTCAATGTGCGTTCACCGCGATGTTGCCAACCACAGATGCGACCATCATGATGCTGTAAACAGAATCTGGATTCATCCGGAAAAATGACGTTTTGCCATTCGTGCACCCAGGTTCGTCGTTGAGTACACCAAACAGGCGCTCCTGTCTGTGATGCAGCGTCTAGGGTAACCGCAACCATGGTCTTCGAGCTGATAGTCCATGCTGCTTCAAACATCGTTGAACTGTTCGTGCAGCTGGTTGTTGTCTTGCAAACGTCCCCATCTGTTGACTCAGGGATCGAGACGTGGCTGCACGATCCGTTACAGCCATGCGGATAAGATGCCTGTCATCTCGACTGCTAGTCATACGAGGCCGTTGGGATCCAGCACGGCATTCCGTATTACCCTCCTGAACCCACCGATTCCATATTCTGCTAACAGTCATTGGATCTCGACCAACGCGAGCAGCACGGCGTTCCGTATTACCCTCCTGAACCCACCGATTCCATATTCTGCTAACAGTCATTGGATCTCGACCAACGCGAGCATATCACAACATCTTCTTCCTGTCGGTTAAATTTCGCGTCTGTAGCACGTAATCTTCGTGGTGTAGCAATTTTAATGGCCAGTAGTGTAGTTCTAGGTTCTAGGAGACTGATGACCTGAGATGTTATGTCCCACAATGCTCAGAGCCATTTTTCTACGGTTCCTGCAGCTCTGATACTTTCCTTTGCAATTCTCTTTACAGTTTTCTTGCCGACACCTCGTGGTTCCGAAGTCTGTTCTTGAGTTTTCCAATGTCAACAATAGGAGGCCTGCTTTTAAATTCAGTTTTGAAAAAGTTATAAATGTGGTAAATAATCCGCCTCGCCTGCTCGTGAAGCACTTCACGTTTATTGCCGTCACCTGACTTTTTTTAATCGTATTTAAACATTTACAAGATACACATTCACAGCTATACTGCTGCAAAAGAAAAAAAGGGAAAAAAATTGATAGTTGAATGAATAATTCGTTTGTCGCGAAGGACGGCAACAGTGGAGCATGTAGGAGCGAGACTCTTTCTCTCTCTCTAGCTGTAACTCTCTGCTAGCCGCTCGGAAAGAGAATGAGTATTATTGTTTGCCAGTGGCTAGGGGGATGCGCAAAACGGCTGAAAATTGGACCGCCTTCTTACATGACGCGAACAATAGACGGTAAATACCGCGGTTCGATCGCCTCCGCGTTGTTACTTTGTGCCAGGAAGGGCTCTCAACAAGGGAAATATCCAGGCGTCTCGGAGTGAACCAAAGCGATGTTGTTAGGACATGGAGGAGATACAGAGACACAGGAACTGTCGATGACACGCCTCGCTCAGATCGCCCGACGGCTACTACTGCAATGCATGACTGCTACCTACGGACTATGGCTCCAAGGAACCCAGACAGCTAAGCCACCATGCTGAACAATGCTATTTGTGCAGCCACTGGGCGTCGTGTTACGACTCAAACTGTGCGTAGTAGGCTGGATGGTGCGCAACTTCACTCCTGATGTCCATGGCGAGGTCCATCTTTGCACCATGCAGCGCAATACAGACACGCCCAATAACATGCCGAATGGACCGCTCGGGATTGGCATCACGTTCTCTTCACCGACGAGTGTCACATATGCCTTCAAGCAGAAAATCGTGAGAGACGTGTTTGGAGGCAACCCGGTCAGGCTGAACGTCTTAGGCACACAGTCCAGCGAGTGCAGCCAGGTGGAGGTTCCCTGCTGTTTTGAGGTGGCATTATGTGGGGCCGACGTACACCGCTGGTGGTCATGGAAGGCGCCATACCGGCTGTACGATACGTGAATGCCATACTCTGACCGATAGTGCAGCCATATCGGCAGCATATTGGCGAGGCATTCGTCTTCATGGACAACTCGCGCCCCCATCGTGCACATTTTGTGAATGACTTCCTTCAGGGTAACGAAATCGCTCGACTAGAGTGGCCAGCATGTTCTCCAGAGATGACCCATATCGAACATTCCTGGGTGTAGATTGAAAAGGGCTGTTTATGGACGATGTGACCCACCAACCGCTCTGAGGGATCTACGCCGAATCGCCGTTGAGGAGTGGGACAATCTGGACCAACAGTGCCTTGATGAACTTGTGGACAATATGCCACGACGAATACAGGCATGCATCATTGCAAGAGGACGTACTAGTGGGTATTAGAGGTACCAGTGTGTACAGCAATTTCGGTGACAATCTCTGAAAGTGTCGCTGTATGGTGGTACAACATGTAAGGTGGTTTTCATGAGCAATAAAAATGGCGGAAATGATGTTTATGTTCATCTATATTACAATTTTCTGTAGAGGTTCTGGAACACTCGAAACCGAAGTGATGAAAAACTTTTTTTGGTGTGTGTATTATTGTTCTTACTATTGGAAGTAAATGATGATGAAAACATTCTATTCCAACAGTTGCATAATGGAAACGTTGAAACATGTCCGATTGCTAAGATGAGGCTTAATAAAAATTTCATTTACGACACTTATCAATCGTCATTTATTAAACGAAGGCAAAAATCTGAGAGTTCTTCACGTTAAATATTTCTCAGTTTAAGTATTTCCGAGATCTCGTCAACGAAGCTTTCGGGAAGAATTCATCACATAGATATTTGTGTACAATAACACTTGACGCGAAATTAGGCGTAACACTAAAACGAGAGAAGTCAAAATACTTCGAACACTACAGCAGTTTATTAATCATTTGTTCTGTTGTAAATCGTGTTCTTCCATATACCTGGAAAATACGAACAAATATAGAAGAGACGCAGTTTCGCTTCAGGGATAAAATTCTACCGTTTTCAAGACAGTAAAGCAGGTTTGAATAAAAATATGGCACATTTTGCACAACTACATAACAGATTATTTGAACTGAGTCATCGCTCGTCAAGCTAAGCCTGTCGTAGCCACATCTCACAACGCAGTTAATTGCATGTCGCATTTTGAATTTTCGTAGACTACTGCAGTACTACATTTCACTAAGTGAATTCTTGTAAAGGAAAGAGAACCAAGCGACACCTGTGCCAAACTGTATCCAAGATCTAATTTCTATTTTTGTGTATCCAGAGAAATTTCTGCATCTATATCTATCCTCTGCAAACCGCTGTGAAGTGCATCGCAGTGGATATGCCCTATTGTACCAATTGTGAGGGCTTTTTGCGGTTCTGTTCACGTATGGAACACGGAAAAAATGACTGTTTAAATGCCTCTGCCCTTGCTGTTCTTAGTCTAACCTTGTCCACACGATCCACATGGGAGCTTTGTGTACAGGATTGTAATGCATTCCTAAAATCGTCATTTAAAGCCGGTTTTTGAAACTTAATAAGCAGGCTTTCTCGGGCTAGTTTACGTGCATCCTCAAGTATCCACCAGTTCAGTTCTTTCCACATCTCAGTGATACTCCCCGCAGGTCAAACAAACCTGTGACCATTCGTGCTGCCCTTCTCTGTATACCTTCGATATTTCCTGTTAGTCCTGTTTGGTATGGGTTCTGCACACTTGTACAACATTCTAGGATGAGTCTGATGAGTGGTTTGTAAGCAATCGTCTTCGTAGACTGCATTTCTCCAGTATTCTACTAATAAACCGAAGTCTGAAACCTGACCTGCCCTACTCGTGACTGGGTCTATGTGATCGTCCCATTTCATATCCCTGCAAAGTATTACAACCAGGTATTTGGCTCATTCCAACTGTAACTCGTTGATATTGTAGTCATAAGATAACTCGTTTTTTTTCGTTTTGTGAAGGGCACAATTTTACGTTTCTGAACAATTAATGCAAGTTACCAATGTGTGCACCACATTGAAATTTTAGCAACACCTTAGTGAATATTTAGGCAGCTTCTTTCAGACAGTACTTCATTGTAGATAACTGCATCATCTGCAAAAATGTGAGATTAATATTAATATTGTTCGTAAGGCAATAAACACAGACACGAACAGTAAGGGTATCAACACATTTCCTGGGATACACACGAATTTAGTCATCATTTGATGACTCTGCATCCAAGACAGCTTGCTGCATCTTCGCTAACAAAAGCTCCTTAATCCAGTTACAAATTTCAACTTGATACCCCACATGATCATACTGTTGATAATAAGCATAGCTGTGGTACTGAGACCAATGCTTTTCGGGACTCGAGAAATATTACATCTACCTGACTACCTATATATTTAGCTTTCAGTTTGTCGTGTGAGAAGAGTGTGAGTTAGGTTTCACATGATCGATGTTTTCGGAATCCCTGCTGGTTGGCATGGAGAAGGTAAAATGGCAATGAGCGTTTGGCATTGTTGGCCGAGAGGCCCTATCCGGGGAAGTTCGGCACCTGAGTGCAAGTCTTATTTCAGTGGACGCCACATTGGGCGAATTACGTGCCGGTGATGAGGATGAAATAACGATGAGAACAACACAACAACCCGTCCATGAGCGGAGGAAATCTCCAACCCGCTCGGGCATCGAACCCGGGCCCACTACGTGGAAGGCAAACACGGAACCACTCAGCTAAGTAGGCGGACTTGGAGAAGTTCATTCTCTTCGAAATACGTCTTTATGTTTGATCTCAGAATGTGTTCTGAGATACTATAAATTTATGTCAAGGATGTTAGACGGTAATTTTGTAGATAACTTCCGCTACCCTTCTTGTAGATGGATGTGACCTATGCTTCCTTCCAATTACTGAGCACGGGTTTTTATTAGAGGGATCAACGACAGATTACAGTTAACAGTTGGGGTTAACTCAGCCGCAATAGAAAATCTGATAGGGGTTCCATCGAGCCCTGGGATTTGTTCAGTTTTAACGAGTAGATAACTCTTTAATGATTGCAAATGTTAAGCATACAATTTCTCGTAGGATAGGAGGCAATGCTTTAAATTTTAATATTAAACACGTGTACGGAATAAAATATTCGGTTGTTAGTTTTAGAAACAAGCATGGAAATAATTCGTTTTGACATCAGATATACCATGTGAGGCCAGACAGTAAATTTTCGTTTGAATTTGACAAATGAAGTTCGATTTTCTATATGTTGCTTTCCTTTTTGACCACATGGTTGCTTACATACTTGCTGTGATATCTTTCAGATGCTTTAAGATGTTCACTACTGGCCATTAAAATTACTACACCACAAAGATGACGTGCTACAGACGCGAAATTTAATCGACAGGAAGAAGATGCTGGGATATGCAAATGATTAGCTTTTCAGAGTATTCACACATGGTTGGCGCCGGTGGCGACACCTACAACGTGCTGACATGAGGAAAGTTTCCAACCGATTTCTCATACACAAACAGCAGTTGACCGGCGTTGCCTGGTGAAACGTTGTTGTGATGCCTCGTGTAAGAAGGAGAAATGCGTACCATCACGTTTCCGACTGTGACAAAGGTCGGATTGTAGCCTATCGCGATTGCGGTTTATCGTATAGCGAGACTGCTGCTCGCGTTGGTCGAGATCGAATGACTGTTAGCAGAATATGGAATCGGTGGGTTCAGAAGGGTAATACGGAACGCCGTGCTGGATCCCAACGGCCTCGTATCACTAGCAGTCGAGATGACAGGCATCTTATCCGCATTGCTGTAACGGATCGTACAGCCACGTCTCGATCCCTGTGTCAAAAGATGTGGACGTTTGCAAGACAACAACCATCTGCACGAGCAGTTCGACGACGTTTGCAGCGGCATGGACTATTTAATGAAACTAATAAAAAAATAAATATAAAAATAAAATGAAATGTGAATTGATTTGATTATGTTGGGGGATGCAAATATTACTTTGAATTGTTTTTGTTATTCGCTCTTTCAGTACGAATTTTGTTGTAGAACCCCTTATTTACGTGTGGTAATAAAAATTCATTTAGACAGAATTAAGCACATTTAAAATTACGTGAACTTAGTCAACCCTCTCATGCTGATAAATTCGTATTAACTGATTAAGAACATTTACTTGAAAATTGTATAAATTAAATTTTTTTACGTATTTCGGCCTTGGCACACATTTTATAAATGCCGTGGTTTTTTTTAAATATTTACTGAATTCTTTCCCGGCGTTAGCTATGGAACACAATACTGTCTCTGTTAGCAGAAAATGGTTAAATATTGCCAAGCCGACCTGAACGTTTAATTATCATTGATAAAACACACTTCACTATACGTTTAAGTTATTTGCTTTAGAAATTGAAAGAACCAACAGATTGTTAAACTTCAATGTTAACTATCCGCCTATGAATGCACAAATGTGAAACCAGTAATAAATTCCGTCAGTCTCAGGATTGCTGTAAAAGAAACATATTTTCGTAATTCACTGCTAATTTTATCTGCTCCCGATTTACGGGTTTGGTTAATTTTTGTTAGCGGAACAATTTTTAAATGTGTCAACAGATGTGGACGTTTTCAAGACAACAACCATCTGCACGAGCAGTTCGACGACGTTTGCAGCGGCATGGACTATCATCTCGGAGACCATGGCTGCGGTTACCCTTGACGCTGCATCACAGACAGGAGTGCCTGCGATGGTGTACTCAACGACGAACCTGGGTGCACGAATGGCAAAACGTCATTTTTTCGGATGAATCCAGTTTGTGTTTGCAGAATCATGATAGTCGCATCCGTGTTTGGCGACATCGCGGTGAACGCACATTGGAAGCGTGTATTCGTCATCGCCATACTGGCGTATCACCCGGCATGATGGTATGGGGTGCCATTAGTTACACGTCTCGGTCGCCTCTTGTTCGTATTGACGGCACTTTGAACAGTGGACGTTACATTTCAGATGTGTTACGACTCGTGGCTCTACCCTTCATTCGATCCCTGCGAAACCCTACATTTCAGCAGGATAATGCACGATCGTATGTTGCAGGTCCTGTACGGGTCTATCTGGATACAGAAAATGTTCGTCTGCTGCCCTGGCCAGCACATTCTCCAGATCTCTCACCAACTGAAAACGTCTGGTCAATGGTGGCCGAGCAACTGGCTCGTCACAATACGCCAGTCATTACTTTTGATGAACTGTGGTATCGTGTTGAATCTGCATGGGCAACTGCACCTGTGCACGCCATCCAAGCTCTGTTTGACTCAATGCCCAGGCGTATCAAGGCCGTTATTACGGCCAGAGGTTGTTGTTCTGGGTACTGATTTCTCAAGATCTATGCACCCAAACTGCGTGGAATTGTAATCACATGTCAGTTCTAGTATAATATATTTGTCCAATGAATACCCGTTTATCATCTGCATTTCTTCTTGGTGTAGCAATTTTAATGGCCAGTAGTGTAATATACACTAAATGTTTTCCAGTGCTTAACACTGCACTGTACTTCATTTTATGTAACTTGCTCCATGTATGAAAATTAAACTTTTAGCAAAAACATTTACCATTTAGAATCTCTTTATCAGCTATATTCCTCCATGCTTCGGCCTTCTTCAAAATGTTCTTATAATCTGCTTCGCCTGTACCGTACAAGAAATTGTAAAGTTGTACTTCCTCACCTATTATATATGTTTTCCAGTTTGCGTGATTTCCACAGATCGCACCGCACGCTCACCGATACGAAAGGCCTGCCTGCCGACGTTGCTGGCTCAGCCGTACCCGTCGGTGTGAGAACATGGCAAAAACATGGCGGCTGTAGGCGTTCACAGCCTATGCGGCGATCTGTTTTTTGCGTTTGCCGCTGCAGCGAGACCGCGCTCCTAACCAACACGCATTTCAACGACACGGCTCGTCGGCCGCGTCTCAAAGTCACAGGCCGCGCGGACACACCGCTGTGTGGCCAGGCCGTTTTAAAAAAATCTTCCGGCAGGCGCGCCTATTCTTGTCACACGAGCAAACGCACGTTGTAAAATTTACATCTACAATTGTCAATAAAAACAAGCATGTGCTTAACAAAATATAATACACTACTGGCCATTAAAATTGCTACACCAAGAAGAAATGCAGATGATAAACGGGTATTCATTGGACAAATATATTATACTAGAACTGACATGTGATTACATTTTCACGCAAATTGGGTGCATAGATCTTGTAAAATCAGTACCCAGAACAACCACCTCTGGCTGTAATAACGGCCTTGATACGCCTGGGCATTGAGTCAAACAGCTTGGATGGCGTGTACTGGTACACCTGCCCATGCAGATACAACACGATACCACAGTTAATCAAGAGTAGTGACTGATGTATTGTGACGAGCCAGTTGCTCGGCCACCATTGACCAGACGTTTTCAATTGGTGAGAGATCTGGAGAATGTGCTGCCAGGGCAGCAGTTTAACATTTTCTGTATCCAGAAAGGCCCGTACAGGACCTGCAACATGCGGTCGTGCATTATCCTGCTGAATTGTACGGTTTCGCAGGGATCGAATGAAGGGTAGAGCCACGAGTCGTAACACATCTGAAATGTAACGTCCACTTTTAAAAGTACCGTGAATGCGAACAAGAGGTGACCGAGACGTGTAACCAATGGCACCCCATACCATCACGCCGGGTGATACGCCAGTATGGCGATGACGAATACACACTTCCAATGTGCGTTCACCGCCATGTCGCCAAACACAGATGCGACCATCATGATGCTGTAAACAGAACCTGGATTCATCCGAAAAAATGACGTTTTGCCATTCGTGCACCCAGGTTTGTCGTTGAGTACACCATCGCAGGCACTTCTGTCTGTGATGCAGCGTCAAGGGTAACCGCAACCGTGGTCTCCGAGCTGATAGTCCATGCTGTTGCAAACGTCGTCGAACTGTTCGTGCAGATGGTTGTTGTCTTGCAAACGTCCCCATCTGCAGACTCAGGGATCGAGACGTGGCTGCACGATCCGTTACAGCCATGCGGATAAGATGCCTGTCATCTCGACTGCTAGTGATACGAAACCGTTGGGATCCAGCACGGCGTTCCGTATTACCCTCCTGAACCCACCGATTCCATATTCTGCTAACAGTCATTGGATCTCGACCAACGCGAGCAGCAATGTCGCGTTACGATAAACCGCAATCGCGATAGGCTGCAATCTGACCTTTATCAAAGTCGGAAACGTGATGGTACGCATTTCCCCTCCTTACACGAGGCATCACAATCTCGTTTCACCAGGAAACGCCGGTCAACTGCTGTTTGCGTATGAGAAATCGGTTGGAAACTTTCCTCATGTCGGCACGTTGTAGGTGTCGTCACCGGCGCCAACCTTTTGTGAATGCTCTTAAAAGGTAACCATTTGCATATCCCAGCATTTTCTTCCTTTCGGTTAAACTTCGCGTCTGTAGCACGTCATCTTCGTGGCGTAGCAATTTTAATGGCCAGTAGTGTATGTTCACTTTCATAACATCTTTCACAGACAACTTGCTTCCTAGTGTGCTGCTTACAAGCAAAGTTGTTAATCTATCATGCTTAATTGATGACGTCCACAAAGGATACACGCCCAGCGTTTTTTCGCTGGAGACTCTGGGTGCTGACCTTCGGTTGTCGCTCCTTCTGCACGTAACTGCATAAGAAATACGGTGAGATCGGCTGGCAATGATTTCAGCTGAGCTCTAAGAGTTGTTCTTTCGTAAGATCTCTTGAGGTAAATAAGTCATCGCAAAGTGATTTCCCGGTTTGTGAAGAAAAACAATATTTGTGAATTAATTCCAGCAATGCCAAAAAAAAAAAAAGAGAGAAATGTTGCCAATGGCCATCACCTTTTAATTCTTGAAACTGTGTAACAGGCATACATTTTATCTACGTCAGGCCCACCTTTTTTCACATTGTAGTCAGCTATGATTTCAGGTTTGTATGTTTCTTCAACTGTCGCTGTGTTATGCATACTAGATCAACGTATGACAGCACGGATTTTACGAGGAACGTATGGCCTTCCTACGCTAAAATCCAAACACCGCACATCCAGTTTCTCTTGCCTTGTTTGGGAAAATTTCTGAAGGATTTTCATGTCTGTTCTTCCTCATTGTGCAAATGCAAGTCATTTCTTTCTGCAGAAAGTATTGAGAAGTATTGAGAAAGGAGGTAGCTTGTGTAACAATTGTCATTTATGAAGTTCCTGATAGAGTTTTCTATAAGCACCACATGTCTCTTCACTATATCCTCAGAAGTATTAGATACCCGATATTGCCCTTCCGGTTGCACGCTTCAGTAAACCTCCAGATTACTGCAAAATGTTTTTGCATCACATAGTGCAAACATTGTTATCTCATATTTAGCTGGTTTGCTGGGTACGTACTGAATCCTGCCATAGTGGCTTCTGAGAGGATGAATCATTTCATCTGTTGGTGAATTCATTCAGGCTGTTAGTGCTTTGACAGTTAGCAACAAAAGCGTGCAATACTGTACGCACTGCAGCCAACTTCCCAGTTTTCCTCCTGTCGTTCGTAGTTTCCACGTCATTAAAGCGCTTACAGCGTAGGAGAAACAGAAACATTTTGTAATTCATTGCACCTCGTAGCTGTTACATTCCTGTTCCATTGACGGCCAGAGTTCCAGTACATTGGGATGATGGACTTTTCATGTTCCAGTCTAAAAAAGAATCTCAAATGCAGACATTATTTTGTGTTTTGATGTCACTTTATTACCTCTTTTGCTTGAGAATTGATGTGTTTCTCGCTGTCTATTTACGATTTCGTATAGTTTACGATTTCATCAATAATGTCAAGGTCAGCTATTTTCAGGAAAGCACAGTTATTTTCAGGGAAGTACTAACTTCATGAGCTTTATCCATCACATTTCGCTTTTGACGTGGTAGAATTTGCACAATGTTTTTCTCCTGGTTTTTGACATTCGGCACACCCGCTTTTACATTAACGCGTAGCTTTGTCTTTTGCAACAACGACCACCCGCAGATTAACTGTCTCTTCAATATCATTACCATCTTCATGTTCATATTCATTGCCTTAGTCCTCATATTCAATGTTTTCATCATTCAAATTAACTTCTCTATCCTCCAGGTGTGAAAAGTCTGGCTAGACTTCATCATCAGTTTCTTCAAGTAGTTTGCGAATTTTCTCGTTTGAAAACATCAAAAGAAATGAAATGAATAAATAAATTCAGATGTCAGTATAACCAAATTATTTATTACACTTACCTCTGCATACTGACTGCTGGAACAAAGCTTGCAGCCGTCCGTGGTGGCCGAGCGGTTCTAGGCGCTACAGTCTGGAACCGCGCGACCGCTACGGTCGCAGGTTCGAATCCTGCCTCGGGCATGGATGTATGTGATGTCCTTAGGTTAGCTAGGTTTAAGTAGTTCTAGGGGACTGATGACCTCAGAAGTTAAGTCCCATAGTGCTCAGAGCCATTTGACCCATTTGAACAAAGCCTGCAACTGTCACACCAGCATGCGCGCCTTGTACTTTTTACAACATTCGACAACTCGTTGCTTACAATTCAGAAAACAAACTGAGAAAGCTAATCAAAGAAACAGGAGCCGCGTCGAGAAAACATCAGCAGTGGAATACTTGGAAGCGGTGGCGCAATACCTCATCGATTAGGTACCGATGAGGCATAAATACCGCTGCTGCTGTAATTTTTACAACAGCGCGCCCGCTCGAGGGCAGATTCACATTTGACGGAACGCCACCGTCACGTGAAAAGATTCTCCTTTGTAGTTCAAATTGTGGCATTCACACACGCCGTCAACGGAACGTCATCGACACGTCACGTCACGTCAGCGTCGCGTCAGGGTTTCTCGGAAAGAATGTTTCGACGGGCCATATTGTAGTCTACTTGGAGAGCAACTGCTACATTAAGAACGCAGTGTGAAATAATCCGAAAGCAGTCCCCACCGAATGCTTAATATGTTCTGTAAGACAATACTGAGTGTTTTATTTTATACACTGAAGAAACACATTGCAAAATAAATGGTACATAACGTGTCCAACATGCTTTACACACGATTCTTCCAGTGGAATAGCGAAAAGAAAAACTGAGGGAAAAGCTGATGCGGCATCCAAAAGTTTAAAGTACGATTTGTAATAAATTAACTACGAATAACAGGTAGCAGAAACATATGTAAACATAGCTGAAATATACAGAGCGACCCACCTAGAGATACCATAGGCAAACTGTCTGCTACTGTCGAGATGATACTGGACGCCTAAATCTTGAATTTCTCTTCGTAATTTTTATTTGTATCTTGCTTAACAGGTAAAAACAAAACTGTTGTTTAGACATTCTGAAATATTTATAGAACGATGAATAATCCTCTTCCAACTCCTTGTAAAGAGTGTGGAACTCTTCTTCAATCTCGACTTTTTAACATTTTTCTAACCCAGACTATTTTTGCTCTCTGTTCCTCATCATCAAGTGCAACGGCAATCATTGCAAACTAAATTAAATGTCGGTATTTTATGACGATGTACCGTGAACTGAGAAAGAGCGCCTCTGGTGAGTATTTCATGAACCAGCTGTAACGTCATGACGTTCTTTCGACGTTGACATGTCGTGTAATGTGAATGCTCAGGAATTCCTCTGACCGTCGACGTTCAAAAACGTGACGGTTACGCGACGCTGACGTTCCGACAAGTGTGACGGGGACATGCGCGGTCTATGGACCGGTCTATGTATACACTGAAGAGCCAAAGAAACTAGTACACCTGCCTATTATCGTGTAGGGCCCCCACGAGCACGCAGAAGTGCCACAACACGACGTGGGATGGACCGCTGAAGGGAGTTGACAACATGAATCCCACAGGGCTGTCCATAAATCCGTAAGAGTTCCACGGGGTTGAGATCTCTTCTGAACAGCACGTTGTAAGGCATCCCAGATATGCTCAATAATGCTCATGTCTGGGGAGTTCGGTGGCCAGCGGAGGTGTTTAAACTCCGAAGGGTGTTCCTGAAGCCATCTGTAGCAATTCTGCCGGGCATTGTGGCCGAGCGGTTCTAGGCGTTTCAGTCCGGAACCACGCTGCTGCTTCGGTCGCAGGTTCGAATCCTGCCTTGGGCATGGGTGTGTGTGATATCCTTAGGTTAGTTAGGTTTAAGTAGTTCTAAGTCTAGGGGACTGATGACCTCAGATGTTAAGTCCCATAGTGCTTAGAGCCATTTGAACCATTTTTTTGTAACAATTCTGGACGTGTGGGGTGTCGCATTGTCCTGCTGGAATTGCCCAAGTCTGACGGAATGCACAATGGACGTGAATGGCGCAGGTGATCAGAAAGGATGCTTACGTATGTGTCACCCGTCAGAGTCCATCAACGTATCCGGGGTCCCATATCACTCCAACTGCACACGCAGCGCACCATTACAGAGCAACCATCAGCTTGAACAGTCTCCTGCAGACATGCAGGGTCCATGGATTCATGAGGTTGTCTCCGTACCTGTACATGCAAATCCGCTCGATACAGTTTGAAACGAGACTCGTCCAACCAGGCAATATGTTTCCAGTCGTCAACAGTCCAATGTCGGTGTTGACGGTCCCAGGCGAGGTGTAAAGCTTTGTGTCGTGCACAAGGGTGAGCCATCGTCTCCGAAAGCTCATATCGATGATGCGGTAATGTTTATTTGAATGGTTTGTACGCTGAAACTTGTTGATGGCCCAGTGTTGAAACCTACGGCAATTTGAGGAAGGGTTGCCCTTCTGTCACTCTGAACGATTTTCTTCAGTCGTCTTTGGTCCCGTTCTTGCTGGATCGTTTCCCTGCGGCAGCGATGTCGGTGATTTTATGTTTTACCGGATTCTTGACATGCGCGGTACATTCGTGAAATAGTCGTACGGAAAATCCCCACTTCATCGCTACCTCGGAGATGCTGTGTTCCATCGCTCGTGCATCGACTATGACACGACATTAGAACTCACTCAAATCTTGATAACCTTCCATTGTAGCAGCAGTAACCGATCTAACAACTGCGCCAGACACTTGTCTTATACAAGCTTTGCCGATCGCAGCGCCGTATTCTGCCTGTTTACGTATCTCCGTATTCGAGTATGCATGCCTAAAGCAGCTTCTTTGGCGCTTCGCTGTATATGGTCTATGTTTAAGAAGAAGGCAGAGAAGTGATTTTATCAAAGTTTAACGACGCAAAGTTTATTATTACGTAATTTCTGGGGACGTAATATTGAAGTTACAGTAAAAAATATTTTAGTTGACAATTATAAACCAATATGCAAATGTTTAATTACGAAAGAATTCTGATTTCGTACAAAAGTCTGTATTTAAATTTTATTAGCAGAGGTATCACTAATCAGAGAGTATAACTATTGATTTCCATCATGATTTCCATAGTAACAAATACATCTTTGGCCTGAGATGTCAACTGCTTTATGAAAATAATTAAATGCAGAATGCTGTAATTAAGAATTGGGATTAACAGAAATAATTTAATTCCAAGCGCAGCGTTGTTACTATCTCAGTAAAGAAAGAGTTAAGAGGTGTCAACATTATGTGGTACTTAATAGAGTACAGTTGTCAAGCATAATTTTCATTTATAGTAATTTGTACAGTACACTCGTTTGTGATGTGTTAATGATCTCTATAATTATTTATGAGCTTAACTCAAAAAGATCCTTGGGCTCGTACTAATATTATAGTGATGGGAAGCTTATTTACCAGTTCGATTAGGTTCACGAGTGGTGACTTTTTTCAGAACTGAAAGAACCTGTTATCTTCTGACAGATTAGATTGAGATCTATTGCGTCTCTCCATGAATTATTAGCAATTTATTGCATCTGTTTTTTTCTAGTTTTGCTCTTGTACTGGGTTGAGGTGATGCCAGAACGTTTACTTGGACACTCGCAGGCAGCAACTCCGGCACAATTCAGTGTCTTCCACATGTAGTGAGCGCTTACAATGCAACAATGCACACGTCAACTAACCTAAATCCATATGAAATTGAATACGGAAGAAGGATGCATTCACCCTTGGACTTTGCACGATCGACTACTGGGATCAGCAATGAAAACAAAAAGGAATTAGCGCGCAAACTAAATGAGACATGGAAGGGAGCGAAACGGCGGAATCATCAATCTTTTCTGCAACAAGCGAAACAACACGAACGCCAAGCAATTGCGCCACAATATCGAGTCGTAGATCTTGTCTTCCTGAACAACGTAATGTTAAAGAAGAGTCAGATAAAAAAGTTTTGGAAAGGACTGTATTCGATCTTGGAGGTGTTGTCGCCAATCACTCATGACCTCCAACTGCCTTTTCGTTCGATTGTCGTTCATATCAATCGTGTAAAGCCATTTCAGGGTAGCATCGCGAGACAACGACGAGGACAGACCGAGGGGCCGACTAGCTGTTCCTAAATCCAGGACACGAGTAGCGCGAGGTTGCAGTCCAGACTTGAAGATCGAGACGCCGCCAACACCGTGCGATCCAGTCCCCTTCGTAGACGTGTGTACTGTCAGCGAGTGTAAAAAGTGTGTTTATTTCTCAGCCACGTGCATTTATGAATGTGTTGTGCAATAGACTGGATCTATTACGAAGTGCGCAAGTGTAACTAAATCTTATTCCACGGGTTATCACAAGAGATGCATTTGTATTATATTCATTGTTTAACTCTAGTGTTTAGAACTAATTAACCATGTTTAATGTAATTCTAAGTTTTTACTATGACAATGTGTTCCACTACCGGTAACAACAGACAACAGGTGTTTTGTTTGAACCACGATCGGACATGGTAGTTTCAACAAATAATGCTATAGGTACTTGTACTTAAAATACAATTTGAGCGAGATTCGACAACAGTTCAATTCTGTTAAAAAACAAATCGATTTGATTCGTTCAGTCAAAGATAACGACACAGTTCTGGAAGTGAGACTGTCTTGGTATAACAACTGGAAGTCCACATTTGCTAATTATGAAAAATTGTATGTTAAACCTTTTTCCACACAAAATCAGGATTAGGCGTAAACGTGCCTGGTTCGAATTTGGAGGAAGTGTGCTTCGTGCTGTATTTGGTTGGACATTAATGACCAAATTTTGGCCCTTGAACAACAGTGTGGTATGAATTCAGTTAACATATCTAATGAAATAATTGTTTAAGGAAAATGCAGAGAACCATTACTAATCACACAGTTTTCATTGAACAAATGGTAAACCAATTTTTCGCTGTTTTCAACATTTGGGGTGATATGTATGAAACCAACCATGAGCTGTTTGCAGGATTAAATACTGTGAGTGCTCACATGACTTTAAACACTCTGCTTTTAAGAATTGCTAACAGTCTATTGAATTCTAGAATTGATGCTCTTAATTTAACACCAGCTCTAAAAAGCAGTTAAAATGATTGCTTAAGCAGTTTACTATTGCATCCAGACAAATTCTCAAAGACGTTGCTATTAATTGAAAATAAGTTAGATGTAACATCTGCAATGATTTATCCTCTTAATTCTTAAAATTTTTATGCTTACTACAAGTTAACTACGACACTCCATTTAATGATTAAAGATGACTTAACTGTCAGTTTTTATATCCATTGCTACATCAAAGCATAAATTTGAAATGTTTAAAATTTATGCGTATCCTGTCATGTTGCAACAAGCACCATCATGTCATGTATCAGCTAAGGGATTATTTGAAGGTATTTTCTATCTCTGAATGAGCATATATACATGTGAACATAGTCATAAAAATCGATTTTTCCAGAATTGGCAGTATTATTAGATAGTGGAGTGGATAACTGCAAGAAAGAATTGTTTATGAATAATCCTTCGAGAGATAATTGCCCAAGGTGGTTAATGCATCTGTATCAGCCATTTCTTAAACTATGTTCTGAAGACAATTTACTCTTTCAATTGAGCTTTCGATGTTACATTTAAATGTACAGCTTCTACTACACCAGATCGACCTTTCACACTCAAGTTAACTGTTAGTGGGTTGAATTTAAATGTTGCCCACTGTGATTTATCATGTGGTCTGTTTGATATGCCTTTTGTATTGCCAGCTACTTTTCATGGAGTTGGAAAGCTCCCATTAAAGAGAATGTTTTCAGTTCCTCATAACAAATCATACATACTAACATACGCAAACTGTCCCTGTCCAGTTTTCCCAAGGATAATCGTTTAGTTACGGATATCCAAGAAAATTTAAAGACTTAATAACAATGAGTTAAATTTCATTCCAACAGCAAATAGGATTAAGTGTTTTGAATCTACAAGTAATGTTAATCCATACTTAATTGTCAGTATTGTGTTGTTCTTACTTTTATTGTCTTGTGTCTACAGCATATGTCATGTACCAAATTGTGATTTTAAAAGCCCACTCATCAGTACCAATCATTACACTTGCTGCAAATGAGGTAAATGTTGCAGTGCCTTCTGATGCCACAGCTGGCAAAACAGATTCATGATGCTCAGGTGGTCGTCTTCAGCCACATTTGGTAGCTCATCTTCTTCAGGGGTTGTGTGTGATGTAAGGGTCACAGGCTTGGACGCAGCCACCACATGTGAGTACGAGTGCAAGCTGGCATTATAATGGAATGCTGATGAACTGCGGTGTTAGTATATGCCGCAGAGCATCTCTGCGCATACAGTAGTCACGTCATGCTGCAGGCCACTTGCACGGGCAGAACTGTTTCCTACATGTGGTTTCGACATGGAATTTGTCTTTTTCAGCTCACATTGGAGCCTTGAGAAATCCTTATTTGTTCATGCTTGGACTTCAGACAGTTATGATGGGTCGGTGTAGCAGGCACATTATTAAAAATGTCCTTATAGAAATAAAGTGATGACCGTTAATGACTTGTAGTTTGTGTATTTCTGCCCATTGCCCACAATAGTCCTGACAAATACTGAGGGAAGCCCTCAGCTGAGGACGCAAACCTCATAACTGCCATATACCTAACAGATTTAGTAAAAAAAAGAAAATTGGCAGGTTAATATTTCTATCAATACTTAATGAATAAGCACCCAGAGCTGTCTCACAGAAAGCCTCAGTTCAAAAGTTTAATGTGTTTTGTCAGGTTCATTCGACCACAAATTGAAAAGTTTTCAACCAACAGTTTTTTATTATCTTGTACTTTTCATACAAACAGATTTTAAGATTTTATGCAGTTGTATCTTATTTCACAACAAAATCAGTATACCATTTTTAGCTAATGATCCATGCTACAGTTGAATCAGCATTAAGTTCATTCCTGACTGTTGAAGTGGGTGTGGCAGCTTCATGGGCCTACATCAACCAGTATTGTAATGTGATTTTCTAACATCTCTACAGCAAAGCATCAGTGTTGTCACAGTTCAGTAGGCAGCAACTTTCTTCGCCTGCAGCTGTTAGTGCTTCACAGTTGAAAGCTGACAACAGCACTGCAATCTATCAGGGGATCTTCTTCTGCCATCTCGGCTGTAGCCACCATACCCCAATAGCTCCATACTCAGTTTCTTCTTTTGATCAACGCAAAGTGACTTAGACTGATATTTGTTGGTTCAACAGTTAACTAATAGCATATTTACTGTCATCTGTTCGCAGCCTGCTCTTTGCTGTTGACCTTAAAATTTTCTTACTTTGTGGCTTTTGCTGCTAATTCTTCAGTTTGTGTGCCCTTATTGTGTGTGCTGCCTTTTACATTGTCATTTTGCATAGAATTCTTTTCCAAACATTAAGGAATTTTTTTGTTCCATAGCTATTATTTGGTTTCATGACTCAAATTTAATGGTACCAAGAGTGATGAGTGAATGCTGTTTTTGTATTACATTATTTATTTACATTATTATTTATTTATATTACAATACATTATTTGCATATCCTTCAACAATTTTTCTCAGCTGCATTCTCTCACTTATTTTCTCAATGAATTTTGTTAACATGTATACTGAGTTATATCCTGATTCTAATTCAGTTTCCAAGGTATAACAGGCTATACTTTATAAGAAGCAGGCCAGACACTGCACGTGTTAAATAATTAAATATTTGTTCTACAATCAAAATGAATACATGTCACTGGCTATACAAATCTGCTGTTACATTATCAACTTCTATGAGCACTTGACAGGCATTACTGACACTCATCAAGGTTAAAGTGCGGATGGGCCCTCGCAAGTCCTCGAGCCCAGTTATTGCCATGTTCCCATATAATTTAAAGAAAAATGAACACCTTTTTGTGCATCTTTCAAAAATTTCCTGACAGTCCCGTAAATGTATTTTAGTCTGTGCTATGAAACTCTGCTGAAGGCTTTAAAGCAATTCATGAAGTACATGCTATGTTTCCATAAACCATCTTGTCTTTATTGGTTTGTTCCTGGTGCTACCTCCATACCATGCTTGGTCTCTTGACAACTCTATTCTTGAATGAATTCCATTTATTCTTATTTATTTTTGTATTGTGCCGGTTTATGGACTTATCAAACCTTTCAAATATGAAATTACATATGTATTAAACAGCTGGCATATTGTGATGTATCAGTGTAAAGTGAGTGGTGGAATGTTATGTTTACAACAAATCGAATTTTGTGGGTGGTAATTCTGTAACAGGCTATATAGTTCAAGAGCATCCTCTTAATGAAAAATGTAGGGAAATTGTGATGCTGTGTACATCCCATCAATTTCTTGAGATATTACTCCAAGGACATTACTTATGGCAGAGTAAATTGCTTCCGTCTACAGTGCCACATCATATTGTAAAATGAATTATTCAGCCAACATTTCTACAGTTTTGCAATGCTCTACTTTAGGACAGTGAGGCAGTGTGGCACATTGTTGTACCCAGAACAACTTGATTGTAGGTGGCATACATGAGGGTGTGTGTTCTTAATATATTGTAGCTAATTCGCAGAGATCCTACTGTCCGCTGTAAGAGACTCACACAATTTCATTCCTGATACCGAGAGGAAATTTGATCACTTCTATGATTTCATTTTATAGTTTCTTCAACAGCAGGATATGTCTGCTATAGCAATTGATGCTAACAGTTAGGGCACAAGAATCATTTGTGTTTGTTGGTGTGGAATTACTCCTTCTGCTCAGTTTACATGATAAAGATAATTAATTATTTGGATACCAGATGTGGATTTAAATCTCCTCCCGAGGTCCTGTACCAGCCATACAGTATATAGAAAAAGGATAGCCTACCTAGGATGGGCGTGCTGTATGCTATAATCAGCAATAAAGCAAAATTGACAGGTTAATTACTTTAACCTAGTGCATTAAAATTCAGTCTTCCTCTAATGACACCACTATAGATAAGATGTAAGCATGTAATCCTTCCTTTCTTCTTATTTTATTAAAGGTACCTGCAGAGACTTTGCCCATGTGTGTGTCTTACTGACAACCCCAGTACAGTGATAACATATGCAAACAATTGCAGATTTTCATGTTAACAATGTAACTCTGTGAGAATTAGTAAAATTTTTGTTGCCTTTTCCTACTACATTTTCAGATTGTTTTCTCAGATCACCCGTACAGTGAATATGAAAAATACTAAATTATTATTGACAATGATATTTCTTCAACTAAGACAAGGTATTTGCAGGTGGTTTTAAAATTGGAAAATGAAACAGATATTAATGGGTAAGCAGTTTATTTTGATTTACAGGTGCATCTTGCTTTTCAGTATGTGCTGCTGCGAGATACTACAGCCACTACTTGCTCCGTAGAGAACATTCGTTGTGGTGCCACCAAATTTACCTGAAAAAGGTGAAAAATGCTATTTTGAGGAATTTCCCACAGTCAGTAGTGTGCCAGTATACTGTGTATTCACACATATGCCAGTTTTCAGATTATGGCCAAGATTTCTTTCAAGATGTAATTAATGAAATCATACATTTTTCAGGATACCGAGAGAACATGTGAAACAATACTATACAGGGTATCTCTCTGAAGAGTCGTCAGGCACTTTTTCTGTGGTGTTTCAGCAGTTATATGCAATTTTGTTTTTGTTATTTGTAGCTAGGGGCATCCAAAATAATTACTGCTAATCACATCTGTCATGCAACTCCCAGTGGTGTCAGAAGTGTCAAGTTTGTTTCCTGTTACAAACAAAATTATTTTTAAAATGAAGTTTTATGTGTCCATTTGATAGAGTGGTCCCAAATTAGCCTAGTGTGATACTTGTGTATCAGTATGTGTTAAGAGGGACAGTAAACCATTAAGCATAACCAGTACTCCAGAGCAACAAAACCACTCTGACCCTTGTTGACTGCTACCACCATGCAGTTGCGGTGCTGCTGCCATGCTGCATACTCAGTTGCTGCTGGAGTAATGGTTATTCTTCCATGTTTTAGTGTCCCTGTTAATACAGATCGATAACAAGTATATCGCAGTAGACTAGTTTGGAACTGCTCTATCGAATTCTGCTTTGAAAATAAGATTGTTCCTAAGGGGGAACAAACTGACGCTTTCTGTCCACATTGGACGACACATGAAAGGCATGATGATCAGTATTTGTTTGGGCTGACTCCAGCTAAGGATTGAAAAAACAAAATTGCAAACATCTCTCGAAACACCAGAGAAAATGCGCATGAATTAGGAGAGACACACTATTTAAATGACTAGTAATCTAGTTTTTGATATGACAAGCTATTAAAAAGGAATAACTATTCCACTGTTGTATCTTTGAGAATGCTTAACTATTTTAGAAAAGGTAAGTGAATTAGAATAGAAGTACTTTTCCAGGATTCGATATTTAAACTACATAAGCTATGACATCTAATTTTCAGTAGGTAGTTAATAATTATACAGATGCTAATAATCTCAGTGGCATAGACTCTTAAGTCGTAGTTCTCAAAACAGGAGGCTAATGCCTGTTGCAAAACTAGTTCACTCATTTGACATGTTCCTCTGGGTACTTGTATCACAGAAGAGCTTGTTAATAATAAATGCATTAAAAACTATGGGAGAAGGAACCACTGATAAATTTCATTCACACATGATAGACTGTAACAAATAGCTAGTATCAAGAATTTTAGCTTTAACTGTAAGTTCTAGTATTATTTCCATCTCTTGGTGCTACAGCAAAAAGTTTTTCGTTTCATTCCCATCATGTTTAGCAGAAATCTGCAATCTATCAACAAAGAAAAGAAACATTGTATTAGTTGAATGTGATGGTTTAGTATTATAAGATATATGATACCAAATATAGAGAAATTTGTCGTACATTTATCTCTTTCATTAAGACTGATTTTTAGTAATATAGTCAATGGCCTTGTTGCAGTGGTAATACCAGTTCCCATCAAATCATTGATGTTGTGCATTGTTGGGCTGGCTAGCACTTGAATGAGTGACCGTCTGGGTCTGCCTAGTGCAGTTGGCAAGCAGGGTGCACACAGCCTTTCTGAGGCCAATTGAGTAGCTACTCGATTGACAAGTTGCAGCTGTGATCATGAAAGTGACTACAACCAGGAGAGCAGTGTGCTGACCACGTGCCCCTTCATATCTGCATCCCGTGACTATAGGTGAAAGGTGATACGGCAGTTGATCAGTACCATTGGACCTTCTGAGGCCTGTTCAGATGGAGTTAGTTTTAGTAATATACACTGACAGAAAAAAATTGCAACACCAAGAAGGACTTGTGTTACATGAACAAAGATTGGTAGGCATCTGAAATATTATGTCTATTGAAATTTTGCACCAATCACATAAAGAGTCATGCTAGTAGCGCCACTACTAGGATGCAAAACAGGTTTGCTTTAAATATGTGCTGTAATGGTCATGAACGGCAGTTATCTCTGAGACTGGTTGTGGTGAATTGAAGTTAGCCAAGAATGCCTTTAAGGCAACAGACATGCCATTATCAGCACCTCAATGAGTATGAATGAGGTCACATTATAGAGCTACAAGAAGGTGGCTTTTCCTTCTGCAATATTGCAGAAAGACTGTAGCCACTGTACATTATTGCTGGCAGTACTGATCATGAGAATATACAATCACAAGAGACTGGGCTCTAGATGGCCATGAGGCACTACCAGGAGGGAAGACTATCAGGTTCAGTGGTGCATTGTACTGCATCTGCAGCAGCAACCTGAGGAGCAGTTGGCACTACAGTGCCCCAACAAACTGTTACAAAACGGTTACTTGGAGGATAGCTCTGAGCCAGATGCTCTGTAGCGTATGTCCCACTGGCCCCAAACCACTGGCATTTGCGACTTCATTGGTGTCAAGAGAGAGCCCATTGGAGGGCAAGGTGGATGACTGTTGTGATTGCTGATGAAAGCTGGTTCTGCCTTGGTGCCAGTGATGATTGTATGTTGGTTAGGGGGAGGCCATATGGGGGCCTGCAACCAACCTCTCTGCGTGCTAGACACACCAGACATACACCTGGAGTTGTGGTCTAGGGTGTGAGTTCATATGACAGCAGGAGCCCTCTTGTGGTTACCACAAGCATCCTGACTGCAAACTTGTATGTCAGTCTGGTGATTCAACCTGTTATGTTATCATTCATGAACAGTGTACCAGGGGGTGTTAGGCAACAGGATAACACTCGCATACATACCGCTGTTGTAATCCAATGTGCTCTATGTGTTGCCTTGGCCTGCTCGACCATCACTTTGTCTCAAATTGAGCAATTATGCTACCTTGACAAATGTATTCCCAAAATTTCATTACTCTTCATTAAGTATTTTTTGGTATTGTGATTTATTCCCCATCAGTGTATATATGCTTATCAAACTTTGACCATTACAGCAGCATTGTTAGAATCTTCTAATAAATTATATTTTTAAAAAACCTTTCCCTTTTCAGTATATAATTTCGTATACTTCACTTAAGAGGGCACCATTGATTCACTGTTTGATAAATGATGTTGATTACGATTTATAGTAATTGTCATCTCCATAACATAAGATTTTAAAAAAAAGGAAAATTAGATACTTAAAAACAGTGATAAAATTAGTACTTTGTGCCAGTGAAGATGGCAACAGCTGGACATTCCCTGTTACTAGTACCAGTATGGAGAGGTACTATTTGATAAAGTGGGTCATAACAAGTGAGAATTGGACAACTATAGGTAACACTATTGATTTCAAGAATGGAGGAATAGGGGCGCTGAGTAATCTTTTGATGTAGTCTTATAGGCTTTCCCAACGATTCATTGTCATTTCATTGAAGTCCTGTGTTACACCAGTGGTCAGCGTCTTCCCATCATGTTTCGACAGCATAACTTGATGTCTTCATCAGGTGTCCCCCAAGACTGGCTGCCTAGCTGACCGCGTCCCACATTTGTGCCTGAGTGGTACCTTGAGTTCTATCTGCCATCCATTCCAGACTGGGTGTTCCATCTTCAGTCTACCCTGCATGGTATGCTTCCGCATTGCTGGAGGTGTTTCCCATTGTGTCCAAGCCCAGTGTGGCAGTCTCCTATGGCAGTCACCTCATCATGGTGTTCCATATTCATTCCACACCTGTGAGATGTGATCCCTGCAATCTCGCACTGCTGCTGGAATTCCAATTCCCTATTACATACATGTCCACTGCGGCAACCTCTCGCTGTTCCATATTAGATCTGCTCCCATGAGGAGTGATCTCTGAGGTCTCGGGTTGCTGATGTTGGTCCATATCTTGTCTGCACTCGCTGTGGCCATCTATCGAGGTGGGGGCCACCTCGATGGTTCCATCCATAAAGTGCGATCTCTGAGGTCTCAGGTTGTTGATGTTTGTTCATATCTTGTCCACATTTGCTATGGCTACCTCCTGTGATGGTGGCCACCACCTGGTTCTCCAAACGTGGCCTGATCCTATCATTTAAGCCTGCAGTTGTGCAAGGCTCATTACTGGATGCCGGGTACCATGCAGTGCTGTGTTGGCTTCCTGCTCCCCAGTTGATTAGGTTTTCCTCCATCTTGAACTCAATTTATTCATTGATAACACTATCCCAGAATATGGGGCTCTGGGCCAGGATCCTGGTGCTATCACAATACACATGCACTCAAGCTCCAGGCAGTTTTGTGCCATTGCTGATCTTGTGATCTGCCCTAGCCTGCTACAGGGTGATTATAATTAAAGTTAAACTTTCAAACTGCTGTAGAAATAACCACTGGTCAGAATTACGTCAAATTGCAATGGAATATTATTGGAGAAAGGGGGAAAATGTATGGCAGAAGAAAAATAAATAGTTACAAATAGTAGCAATAGATGGTACTGTAAGCATCATAGTGGTCAACTACAAATAACAATTGAATCATACAGCAATGCCTAAGGTGTACGTTTGCCGATAAACAAACTGTACTACTCAGTGTGCATGGGTGTACAGGTGTGATACTGTTGGTCACGCAAGCCCACTCACCACAGCAAGGTCATATCATATTGGATGGGAAAAAATGGTTTTTAATTGTCCTGAGGCCAAAAACTGCATAAAAAGCATCAATCACATTGGTTTTTAATTATCCTGAGGCAAGAAACCTCATAAAAAGTATCAATCAAAATCGAAATGGATTATTAATTTCCATGTGACTGGCACATGTTCAATATGCTGTCCATTGTTTTCTGCAAAAGTTGAAATTGAGAAACAGCATGTTCCACAACTGATTGAAGTGTTTCCAGGACCACATTCAGAATGTGTTGTCCAATGCATGCCTTCAATGCAGCTAAGTTTCGCAGTTGGAACACTCAACAAAACATCTTTCATATAGCCCCATAGCCAGGCGTCACACGGATTAGGATCAGGTGATCGGGACAGCCAGGCTGTAGGGAAATGGTGGCTGATAATTCTAGTGTTCCCGAAATGGCGCTTCAGCAGCTGCTTAACTGGATTTTATATGTGCAGAGGTGTGCCATCTTGCAAAAAATGATCCCATTTACACATCCACACTGTTGGAGAGCTGGAATAATATGGTTCTGCAAAAGACACTCCGCGCTTCCAGTGACAGTGCAGGTAACAGGACCAGAAGCACTTGTCTCTTCGAAAAAATATGGCCCTATGATAAATGGTGCGATAAACCCGCACCACATAGTGACCTTTCCAGGATTTGCGTGTAGATTTTCCATTGCCCATATTTGACAATTCTGTGTATTGACATATCCTGTCAGATGGAAGTGGGTGTCATCTGCCCACAAATCTTCTACGGTCAATCATTGTCCAGTCCCATGTGAGCAAGAAATTCTAAAGCAACGGTCTCTCTTGCTGGCAGGTCAACAGGAAGCAACTTGTGCACATGGATAATTTTGAATGAATAGCAAAGAAGGATGTTTTGTAGGATTTTACGCACTGTGCTCATGGGTATGTCCAATGTTCGGGCAATTCTCTGTGCATTATACATTTGGACACCACCACTCATCCCCTCCTGCACTGCTGTGGCCACTGCCTCCACTGATGTTGAATCAGTTTGTTTCCTCCCTTTACTAGGCTGCACAGCAGAAGAACCATCTTTTCAAATTTCCGAATAATTTTCTCCAGACCCATGGCAGTCATTGGACCAATGCCTTTTTTCGAACCCTTCAGTGTGCAGAACTTCTGCAGAGTGACATGTGCACAGCATTCATTCTTGTAATACAGCTTTACAAGCAGAGCGTGATGCTGCATTGAGATAGTCTTGGCGAACGTCGCAGATGTGAAAGGAGGAAAAGTCGTGTACCCAGCGTGTTTATACCAACTTCAATGGGTCGTGCACATGGCAAGTGTTTTCATTTATGTATTCTTACACATGCAGTGCCATCTATTGATCAATTTTCACACTATTTTTTTTCTTTTCGGATACGTTTGCCCCCTGCTCCAATAATATTTCGTTGCAATTTGATGTCATTTTGACCAGTGGTGTTATTTCTACAGCGTTTTGAAAGGTTGATTTTAATTACAATCATGATGTATGTCTTTGATATTCCTTACAGCTTATGTCTCAACTGTTCTGGTAGTTTAACTGATATAAGACAGACCGTATTCACAAGGTATGTGGTAAATACTGAGTTTTCTTAACCTCATATCCTGACCGTTCCAAGATGAACCCTGATTTCACTGGGCAGGTAGAGCACATATTTGATTTCACTGTTCTTCAGGGTTCTGCTGATCTTGGCAGAGATAGTCCCTGCATACAATATAAAAGCTACCATATTAGTCTCTTCTTGTTTCTCTTCTGGTGTTCAGGTTGTCTGGAAGATATAACACTTTGTCAATGTCTCTGGTCAATGAACACTCTGATTCTGTTGTCATGCCCTGGTCTTCTGTGCTGCATGATAGCTGTTGGCCTGTAGATATAAGTCAGTGTGTGTTGGTTTTCAATACAGATTGTGGCCAAAGGTGCCATCTGCCTTCCTCTTCACCAGGACATCCAGGAACATAAACTGATCACCTTTCTCTTTCTTCATGATGAACTTTATGTTGGGATGTCATGAGTCCAGTTTTTCCTGGCTGTGGGACCAGGTGATGAACATGTCAAACACACATCGAAAGATGTACACATTGGTTATAAGGGCCTCATCCTCAAACTTCTCCATTAACAGACTGGCCATTATTGGAGACAAGGGACTATGAATCACCACTCCTTCAGTCTGCTCACAGAACTGGTCTCTGAAAAGGAAGTCAATATTAAAATATGCTTGAAGAGATCCAGCAAAGCTCCGCCAAACCTCTCACCAATCAAATTGAGTGTGTCCTGGAGTAGTACCCTTGCAAACAGGGACATCATGCCAAAACTGACCATGATGTCTGCATCTGAGGTATGTAAGTTTCTGATATGTTTCACGAAGTTTGATAAATTGCAGATGTGGTGGACACACTTTTCCACATATGGTACTAACTTCTTCTTAAGGAAAGTAGCTTTCGGGTAGGTGGCTGCACCCATATTGCTCATGATGGGGCACAGTGGTAACTTTCTTTGTGATGGGCATCACAGGATGTCCTGCCAAACATTGCAAAATAACATCTCTACATCTACATCTACATCCATACTCCGCAAGCCATCTGACGGTGTGTGGCGGAGGGTACTTTGAGTACCTCTATTGGTTCTCCCTTCTATTGCAGTCTTGTATTGTTTGTGGAAAGAAAGATTGTTGGTATGCCTCAGTGTGGGCTCTAATCTCTCTGATTTTATCCTCTTGGTCTCTTCGCGAGGTATATGTAGGAGGGAGCAATATACTGCTTGACTCCTCAGTGAAGGTATGTTCTCTAAAAACTAACTAGAATGTATAATTCAGAAGTGAACTCATGATGGAAATTTAATGGATATAATTGCAACATATAGATATGACATCTTTGAGGATGTCCATACTGAAACAGGTATCAATGACTGTAGGGCAGTTGTAGCAACAATGATTACCAGAGTGCAAAGGACAACTAAAACAAATAAAAGGATTGATATGCTCAGCTAACTAGATAGCATCATATCTCAATAAGGAACTTGAAACATTTAGCTCTGGAGAGGAGCATGTCGAAGAACTGTGGCTCAACGTTCAAAGGAGTAGCTGACCATGCACTTCACTGATACATGCATAGTAAAACAGTTGATGATAGGAAGTATCCTATATCATATACAGTCACGGAAAAGAAACTTCTAAAGAAACAGAGACTACTGCATAGCCATTGTAAAACAAATCATGGGGCCATAAAGTGGGTTTGGCTGTCAAAGGGATATTTTGGCTGTCAAGAGGGCAATTCATGAAGACTCAATGACTACTCGTCTGCAATGATATCAAAAGAGCTCCCACAAAACCCACAGAAATTCTGGACATGTGTAAAGGCCGTTAGTGGTGTCAACCTTGGTGTACAGACTTTCATGGACAAGACAGGAAGTGATACAGAGGTTAGCAAAACATAAGCAGAAATGCTGAACTAAGTTTTCAAATAATCTGTACATACAAAGGAAAATTCAGAAGCACTGCCCCAGTTTAATTCTTGCACCACTGCAAAGATGAATGATATGGACATTAGCATCAGTAGCGTTGAGAACAGCTGAAATTGCTAAAATTGAACAAAGCTCCAGGCCCTGATGGAATCCATATCAGATTCTATACTGAACATTAAACAAAAAACAGTGCCCAGTAGTTAGAAGAAAGGTCATATCCGTCTACAAGAATGGTAGCAGAAGTGCTCCACAACATCGCTGTCCAATATGCTTGATATCACTTTGTCGTAGAGTCTTGTAACATATTCTGGGCCAAGTGTATCTCAAACAGAATGATCTCCTGCACACCAACCAGCATTGATTCTGAAAATATCTACCATGTGAAATGCAACTCATTATCAAATGACATTCTAGAAGCCATGGACAAAGGCAGTCATAAAGATGCAGTATTCCTTGATTTCTGAAACACTTTTGGCTCAGTACCAGACCAACGTGTATTATTGAAAATATTGTCTGTTGCAGTATCAAGAAAAATTTGCTGACGGGACAGAGAATTTCTTGGCAGGGCACAGTATGTTATCTTGGATGGAGTCATAGACAAATACAGAAGTAACTTCCGTGTGCCCCAGGGGAAACATGTGGGGACTTTAGCGCCTCATGTAATATATTAATGATCTTGCAGACACTACTAATAGTAATCTTAGACTTTTTGCTGTTTCATAAATTATTTATATTACATTATGATTTATAATGAAGTACTGATAGAAAAAGGGCACAAATATTGTTGGATTTGACAGAGCTATCAAAGTTGAGCAAAATTGGCAACCTGCTTTAAATATTCAGAAATGTAAAATCGTACACTTCACAAAATGAAAAATGTATCATCTTATGCCTACAGTATCAATGAGTCACATATGGAGCCAGTCAATTCACACAAATACTTGAATGTTTGAAGGCATATGAAATGGAATGATCACAAAGGCTCAGTAATAGGTAAAGTTAAGTGCCAAACCTTGGTTCATTGGTCTAATAATAGGGAACTGCAATCAGTCAACAAATGTGACTGCTTGTAAAACACTTGTGCAACTTATCCTAGAATATTTCTCAAGTATGTGGGTCCTATACCATATAGTACTAAGTGGGAATATTGAATGTATATCAGAAGGGCAGCAAGAGTGGTCACAAGTTTGTTTGATCCATGGGAGAGTCACAGTGATGCAGAAGAAACTAAACTGACAGATGCTTCAAGACAGATGTAAACTATCCAAGAAAACCTACTTACAAAGTTTCAAGAAACAGCTTTAAATGACAAACCTTGACATGTACTGCAGCCCCCTTCCTATCACTCCTGTAGGAATTGCAAGAACAAGATTAGACCGCATGGAGGTGCCAAGACAGAGGCTGCAGGAAGGGGGTGAAGACTATATAGGCTCGACATCCATAAGAGATCAATCAGACTCCAGGAACACCTGAAGATGGCAAGAAGTCACCTTACCGAAATATCACACCTTTTGTACAATGCCATCTGGCTGAATAGCCAAGAAGATCAGACCAATTACAGCAGGAACAGAGTTGTTTTAACAATCACATGCTACATATGTCTGTTGTACAGTACAAACTATAATAACAAGTACATTTGGAAGTACCCTCTGCAAAGCACTTCACAGTGGTTTGTGGACTATGGACATAGCACATATTAATGTTGGTTAATAGATGGTACCTTTAGTATGCTACTATCCTGCTCATTCTAATTTGTCTCAATACCGGAGATCATGGTAGAGTAGGATGGACAGCTCAAAAACTGAGACTTGGTTGCATTTGGTTAACAAGAATAGGTCAGTATGGGTGAGGACCTAAATGAACATCACAAAGAAGGAATTTTCCACTTCTAGCATTAACTTTTGAATAATCCTTATTATTTGGTTTCATGTCTATGTGCCTGGGAATAGGGTCTCAACCATTAAAAAATAAAAGCCAACAAGAGGAACTTAGAAAAATCAAAAAATCATCAGTACCTCATTTGTAAAATTAGTCCATGGGGAATAGCATTACTAAATAACACTGGAACCTGTCTGCTTTCACATCTCAAATGGAAAATAGTAGAAAAAAATTATGAAAGGACATATTGCTACTCACCATATAGCAGAGATGTTGAGCCACATATAGGCACAACAAAAAGAGTACTAAACACATAAGCTCTTGGCCAGAAGGCCTTCTTCTGAAATACACACACACACACACACACACACACACACACACACACACACACACACACTAGTAGCAGCCTATGGGTCCATGTTGCACAAGAGCACACAAAATGCCATTAAACAAGAAAATGCTCCAAAATGAAATTGATATCAAACAGGTAGCAGCCGCAAATGATTTTTGATCTATACTCATAGAGAAAATATCTAAGAAAGTTAAGAAAGAATAGACAGAAACATAAATAAGAACAACAAACAGACAGACACGATGACATTATGTCTTCCCTACTTTGGTACTGTTTCACAAAAGAATTGCTAATGTATTAAGACCATACAATATAAGAGTTGCTTTCTCCACAAATAAAAAATTGGTTAATAGAGTGCCACACAATACAAAAACCAATAGAGGTAAAATCTCCAACTCAGATGTACACAAGATAAAATGCAATCAATGCTCTGTACAATATATAGGTCAGACCCAACAAAGCTTTTGAACTAGATTCAAAGGACATATTAATGTTTAGATACAACACAAACAATAACTCCACCACAGCTACACACATTCAGGACACAGTACATTTCTTTAATAGCACAGGGGACACTAATACTCCACAAGATGAACAAAGACCACAAACTCAATGTTTATGGGAGAGTTGGAAATTTTCGTTCTCAACAGAAAACATGGACAGAACACATTAAATGAAAAAGCTGAGACACTGGCAATGAACTTCTTTAACAGATTTGCAGGTATACAAGATGACACAGAATGACTTTCTACCTTCTGCTTCCTTAGTCAGTTATAAATCAACTTAATTTTTTTTTTTTAAATCCAAGAGTACTGTAGAGAAATGGAATGTTCATGTAAGTCTGCAAATGTACGTATTCATTTATATTATTTTATGTTACTGGCATATATTTTGCAATGCAATACTTTTAACAAGGTGTAAAGGAAGAAATAATTTTATAATTGCTATATGTATATCTGGCCCACAATGTAAACCATCTATAAATGATATCTAAGGCAAAGTATGATATCTTTACATTTCTACAATCTTTGGTGCATTTATACTAGTGGTTTGTGTTTTTGTGTGAAAAACTTAAGTCAAAAATGTTCTTTTACAACGAAATGCAAGGTTCTGTACACTGGAACAGATTGTAAGTATCTCCATCAACATTGAAAATGTATAATCTTAGTGCCATATGATGGTAACAAGTGCCTGTCATATTTCTTGTAGCATTCTTGTAGCAAAATGGAATCAAAACAAACAACTAGCTGCAGCCAACAAGTACACATGTAACAACATATCATGGTTTTCCAGCTAAAGATGAGACTATAAACTCTTGAAATGTGTCGTGGGAGAAGAGATAGAGATAAATTGTTTTATTTTAACTTTTATTGTAGGATATATTGCTCTGGGAGAGTTAACTCCTGTGCAATTCAGAAAAGCTGGTGCCAGTAGGAAGGAGCCAGATGGCATAGGCTGTGAAATGAAGAATGTTGTGTTGGACATTGTGCTCAGCAAATGACTGCTTCACGGCCTGTGCCATCTGGATCCTTCCTACCAATACCAGCTTTCATGAACTGCGCAAGTGGAAACTCTCTCTGCAATATATCCTACAATCCCGTAAACCTCCTGGCCTCAACCTTCATTAGCATAGTCCTTCACCCACCTGTCCCCTTCCCTGCTGCCACTCCACATCCTTCTATTCCACAAGCGCATCCACAGTCTATTTACTTCACTCTTTCTTCGCTCTCCCGCCCTCCATCTAACTTCCCAGCTGCACCTAGCTACTCTACCCTCTCTCCACCTCAGCACTGCATGCTCCCACAAACAGCACATTACTGTCCCCACCCATATTCTGCTCTCTCCCCCCATCCCTATCCCTGCCTCCTCCTTACCCACACCATTCAGACTGCTTCTCCCAACATGCGCAGCTGCTTGCAGTCTGGCCTGGGCAGCCAGAGACAACAGTCATTTACGTGAAAGTGTATGTGTACATTGTCTAGTTCAGAAGAAGGCTTTCTGTGTTCAGTTGTCACTTTGTTGTGCCTGTCTGAGACTCAACATCTCCACTGTATGGTGAGTAGCAATCTACCCTTTCCACAATATAGTCATTATACCATCCATGATTTTCCAATGTTGGAAGATAGAAGGGCACGGATGTTCATAATAATGATAAGAATTAAAAGCAATTCCACAAAATGTATAAAGAGGTTCAAAATCAGGTAGGGGTCAGGAGCTCCTCAGGGAACACTGTGATGGGAGGCTCAACTCCTGCCTTTTCCCATTACTGATCTCAGCTGGCGAGAGATGTGCATAAAACAATGGTCCTACAATACCCATCTAAATGCACAAAGGGGAAAATGAGGAAGAGATATTAGGAAGACAGACAATGTTGAGAGTTAAAGTCAATTACAGGAGAGAGACAAAATTGGGCCAGCACATGGGCCCAAGTCTGAGAGAATCCTTTGAGCCTCCTCTGCAACAAGAGGAACTTATCACCCCACCCTACAGCCCAACTCCCAAGCAGAAGACATTTGTAAAATAGTAATCTAATAAATAATATCCTTTAAAACAGACAATGTAGAAACAAACCTAGCTAGCAGGGCTTTGGTGGGCAGCACGGATGACAGCAGGGGGAGCACGCGGGGCGGCAGTATGGCATACAGCATGGGTTGCATGGACCACAGCAGGGCCCACATCTTGGTTTGCAGCAGGGCCCACAGGATGGTCCACAACATGGTCCACAGGATGGGGAGCAGCAAGGTCCGCAGGAAGGGGGGCAGCACCTGTAACAGTAGATAATATAGAAGTTAGTGGCTGAGGATGGGCACCAATGTTTTGTTGTTGTCGTTGTTGTCATCCATGGGTGGGGGAGGGGGAAAGTTGCCACACACATGCCAGGGGTGGGAGGCACAGGTAGCAGCACAGACATGACACCACAGGTATCACATCCTGTAGACTATCTTGGTGAGCCCTTATTTGTGAATAATCAATAAAAAAATTCTGAATTTTGCAGCTTTGCCTAGCAAGCACATTGTAAGTTGGGTTTGTAGCATACTTATATACAAGCCTCCTATGCAAGAGACTGTGGGTTGGAATCACTGAATGCTTCAAATTCTTTTTTAGTTTTTATAATCTTTATCAAATAATTTTGATCGTGATTTTTATTGTTAATTGGTTAAAATGTAATTGTTTATTTATATTCCTTTATCACATTATCTTAAACACTGTATTGACTTCAACTGCTCTCATTTTTTCCTTCCAGAGCTCTTATCCACATGGAATCTTAGTGCATGTGAGTTCAATTATTTTTTATTTATCTGTAATAATACTTAAACTTTTGAAAATGCTGATTTCTCAATTAAAAAACAAAAGATGAAATAATCTGTTTTTATTGACTGTGCAGTTGTATCAAAAATGTAGTTGTCATTACAAGATGTACATTTTATTGGATGGCAACATCCATCTAAACATTTAAAACAAATTTTATTGCACTGTGGATAAAATAACACTTATGAAGTTTTACAAGAAAGGAGGGATTACAAGTAAAACAAAATTTAAGCAAAATGATGAATAGAAATAATGAATGCAGTAACATGGATGAAAATATAGGATGGTGAAATGGAAGAAATTAAATCAATATCAATACATGAAAATAATTAAAATCACACCCACAAAGATTCAAACTGGAAAAAGAATTACAGGAAGAAGAAAGCAGAGTAATAGCAAAGTTAATATGATCAATAAAATGATGTGACAAAGGAATAGAAATAAAAATATACATTTAAGCCAATTAACTGAATAAAATTATTTATCAAAACCATTTTGATAAAGACTGAAAAATAATTTTAAAAATTTAAAGCAACTGATAAGATTTGAACCCACAACCTCCTGTGTATAAGGGATGTACTTAACCATTACGATACAAATCCAATTTGAATAATTCTCCTTTTTTATAATTGCGGAACACCATTTGAAATTCCATTTTTTTTAGGACCTTAACCTACATCACCATATAGACAGTTTCAAAAAGTAATCCTACTGCTGCGGACCTCTCCTTGTTAGCATAGACAGAACATGTAGGGAGATAGACAGAACACTATACATGCTATTTCATGTGTGCTGCAAATGGAAAAGGAAGGGAAGAAGCAGGAGCAGGAAATAGAGAAGGGAAGTACAGGTAAGGCTGTGCTTGAACCTGGAGCAAGTCCCCATTCAAACACCTGAAAGACATGCCCTCACATGAAAGCTGGCAGTAATGAGGAATTGCAAATGATAAAAGAAGGAACAGGGAAAGAGGGGAAGGATTAAAAATAAAGCATTGTTCAAACTATAATGCTGTTTGTCGAACTAATATAGCAATCTACAATTAGTCTTGTGTGATATTCAGCTGATGTACAGGGTGGTGTCCCACTCAAAACTCCCTGGTTTCAAGGACACAGGAGAGAAAAACCACAGTACATATGACAACGAAAAATGCACCACACTGTAGAGCATATCAAAGAATTTATACTCCCACGTCAGAAGTGCCAAGTATCGTTGCCAGAGTGCGGCCTGGTCGCATGAAGTGAAAATGGTGCCTCCACAGCAGTGCGCGCAAGCAGTAGAGTTGTTTGCAGAAACAAAATTGCTAATTACTGTGCAAAGAAATTATCATCATGTGTATGAGTATGATCCACTGAGACAGTGGAGGACATCAGACAAACGTTTCTCAGAAGCCCGTGTAAGTCAATTTGTCAAGCACATAGGCAACTTGATGTAACTCAATCAACATTACATCGTGTAGTTCACCAGCGTCTTCGTATGTGTGCTTACAAAGTGCAAATTCTGCAACATCTGATGCCGAATGACAAACCATGCCGATAACAATTTGCTGTGGATATGCTGCAGCGTATTGATATGGATGCCAGCTTCCTGGAAAGATGTTTATTCTCAGATGAGGCAACCTTTCATCTATCAGGAAGGGTTAATAGGCATAATGTTTGGATTTGGGGTTCACAAAATCCGCAGGTTATCATTGAACGTGTTCGTGATACCCCTAAACTAAACAACTGGTGCAGGCTAATGCACGACAGGATTGTTGGACTGTTCTTCTTTTGCAGAAGAAACATTGAATGGGTCAGTGTATCTGGACTGTTGGAGCAGTTTGTGTACCTTCAGATACAAGTCTTGCAACCCAACATCATTTTTCAACAAGATGGAGCTCCACCTCATTGGTCAACGGCTGTTCACAAGTTCCTGGGTATGAAATTTTCCAGTCGTTGAATCGGACCCATTGCCTGGCACCACGTGAACCCAACTTTACGCCACTTGATTTCCCCTTGTGGGGATTTGTGAAGGACCGCGTATATGCAACCAAAGTGGACGATATTCCAATGTTGTGACAATGTATCACTAATGTGATTGCAACAATAATAAAGAAACTGTTACAAAGAACTTGGCAGGAAATTGAATATCGACTCGATATTCTTCATGCTACAAATGATTGACATGTAGAGCTGTATTGATGATAAATAAATTCTCTGAGATGCTCTACAATGTGGTGCATTTTTCATTGTCATATCTACTGTGTTTTCTTTCTTTTTTTTCCTGGGTCTCTGACATCAGGGAGGCTTGAGTGGGACACCCTGTATACACTCCTGGAAATTGAAATAAGAACACCGTGAATTCATTGTCCCAGGAAGGGGAAACTTTATTGACACATTCCTGGGGTCAGATACATCACATGATCACACTGACAGAACCACAGGCACATAGACACAGGCAACAGAGCATGCACAATGTCGGCACTAGTACAGTGTATATCCACCTTTCGCAGCAATGCAGGCTGCTATTCTCCCATGGAGATGGTCGTAGAGATGCTGGATATAGTCCTGTGGAATGGCTTGCCATGCCATTTCCACCTGGCACCTCAGTTGGACCAGCGTTCGTGCTGGACGTGCAGACCGCGTGAGACGACGCTTCATCCAGTCCCAAACATGCTCAATGGGGGACAGATCCGGAGATCTTGCTGGCCAGGGTAGTTGACTTACACCTTCTAGAGCACGTTGGGTGGCACGGGATACATGCGGACGTGCATTGTCCTGTTGGAACAGGAAGTTCCCTTGCCGGTCTAGGAATGGTAGAACGATGGGTTCGATGACGGTTTGGATGTACCGTGCACTATTCAGTGTCCCCTCGACAATCACCAGTGGTGTACGGCCAGTGTAGGAGATCGCTCCCCACACCATGATGCCGGGTGTTGGCCCTGTGTGCCTCGGTCGTCTGCAGTCCTGATTGTGGCGCTCACCTGCACGGCGCCAAACACGCATACGACCATCATTGGCACCAAGGCAGAAGCGACTCTCATCGCTGAAGACGACACGTCTCCATTCGTCCCTCCATTCACGCTTGTCGCGACACCACTGGAGGCGGGCTGCACGATGTTGGGGCGTGAGCGGAAGACGGCCTAACGGTGTGCGGAACCGTAGCCCAGCTTCATGGAGACGGTTGCGAATGGTCCTCGCCGATACCCCAGGAGCAACAGTGTCCCTAATTTGCTGGGAAGTGGCGGTGCGGTCCCCTACGGCATTGCGTGGGATCCTACGGTCTTGGCATGCATCCGTGCGTCGTTGCGGTCCGGTCCCAGGTCGACGGGCATGTGCACCTTCCGCCGACCACTGGCGACAACATCGATGTACTGTTGAGACCTCACGCCCCACGTGTTGAGCAATTCGGCGGTACGTCCACCCGGCCTCCTGCATGCCCACTATACGCCCTCGCTCAAAGTCCGTCAACTGCACATACGGTTCACGTCCACGCTGTCGCGGCATGCTACCAGTGTTAAAGACTGCGATGGAGCTCCATATGCCACGGCAAACTGGCTGACACTGACGGCGGCGGTGCACAAATGCTGCGCAGCTAGCGCCATTCGACGGCCAACACCGCGGTTCCTGGTGTGTCCGCTGTGCCGTGCGTGTGATCATTGCTTATACAGCCCTCTCGCAGTGTCCGGAGCAAGTATGGTGGGTCTGACACACCGGTGTCAATGTGTTCTTTTTTCCATTTCCAGGAGTGTATTTACTAACTTGTAACAAGATATAAAAAATAGTTAGTGTTCCCAGCAGCTGCTGACTCAAAGTTAGACTTGAGCCATGATGTGTTGTATTCACAGCCCCATCAGACTAGTGTGCAGGAGGCTAGGAATACAGTGCAGAATTTACTTGACAGCAATACTCTGCTTGAAACACTAATATGTATGATCATCAAATCAGTAAATAACACAACAGCTAGTAGCCCACTCTATTGAATGGGTACATGAAATTACTAAGTCAATAGCAATTTGTTTACAGAGAGAATGAAAATTATTTATCTACACACAACAAAAAGTTTTGCATCACCTCCGTTCCAAGAGTCCTGAAACCTGTACAGAAAATTGGACTAGGGATCAACATAAACATCATTCTGCTGGCGATTCGGCATAGAACCCTCAGAGTAGTTGGTGGGTCACGTCGTCCATAAACAGCCCTTTTCAATCTGTCCCAGGCATGTTTGATATGGTTCACGTTTGGAGAACATGCTGGTCACTCTAGTTGAGTGATGTAGTTATTCTGAAGGAAGTCATTCACAAGATGTGCACGATAGGGGCATGAATTGTCATCCATTAAGATGAATACCTCGCCAATACACTGCCAATACGGTTGCACTATTGGTTTGAGGGTGGCATTCAGGTATCGTACAGGTGTTACAGCGTCTTCCATGATCACCAGCTGCATATGTTGACCCCACATAATGCCAGCCCAAAACAGGCAGGGAATCTCCACCTTGCTGCACTTACTGGACAGTGTGTCTAAGGCGTTCAGTCTGACTCCAAACACGTCTCTCACGATTGTCTGGTTGAAGGCATATGTGACACTCATTGGTGAAGAGAACATGATGCCAATCCTGAGCAGTCCATTTGGCATATTGATGGGCCCATCTGTACTGCGCTGCATGGTGTCATGGTTACAAAGATGGACCTTGCCATGGACGTCAGGATTGAAGTTGTGCATCATGCAGCCTATTGCGCACAGTTTGAGTCGTAACATGACGTCCTGTGGCTGCACAAAAAGCATCATTCAACATGATTGCATAGCTGTCAGGGTTCCTCTTGAGCCATAATCCATAGATAGCAGTCATCCACTGCAATAGTAGCCCTTGGGCAGCCAGAGCGAGGCATCTCATTGACAGTTCCTGTCTCTCTCTGTATCCCCTCCATGCCCGAACAACATCCCTTTGGTTCACTCCGAGATACTTGGACACTTTCCTTGTTGAGAGCCCTTCCTCATACAAAGTAACAATGCAGATGTAATTGAAGTGCATTATTGACCGTCTAGGCATGGTTGAACTACAGACAAACGAGCCATGTACCTTCTTCGTGATGGAATGATGAACTGATCGGCTGTCAGACCCCTCTCCGTCTAATAAGCGCTACTTATGCGTGGTAGTTTACATCTTTGTGTGGGTTTAGTGACATCTCTGAACAGTCAGAGGGACTGTGTCTATGATACAATATCCAATCAACGTCTATCTTCAGGAGTTCTGGAACCGGGGTAATGCAAAACTTTTTTTGATGTGTGTAGTTGACACAAAATGGTGAAACACCCTAGTTGGGACTGCCCCCATCTTAACATCACAGAACACGATCTTCCCTGTCTTCAGAAGGCAAAAACAAAATTGATTGTATCTTTAGAAACACCAGAGATGTCCCACCTGACAACTCTGACTCCAATATTAGAAATTTTTGTTGAGAAAAATTTAGCAATAGGACTGTTTTGTAGGTATTACATAAAATTACAAGTAAAAATGTATTACAAACTGCAAGTTTTCTCAGGTTTTTTTGTCAAATTGAATGATACTGTACCTGGCATGTTTGTTTACACTAGCATCAAACAAAATACGCATTACTGAGATAACATTACTTGGTCAGATGTGAATGGCCCTTGGATGGTATGGAGTGCATCTGCATGAATCCAGTCTGTCATCAGACATCCAGAAATTCATTTACACTATGATCTCCACAGCAAAATAACTTCTTTGCTAAAAACATGTTGACAGCACTTCACAGGTTTGACATCACTACCTTGCATCTAATGATATAGAGATACATGGAAAGAGTAGTAAATCACGCAGAATACTAATTCAGCTGGTAAAACCTTTTTCAGTATTCTAGCAGTTTGCCAGAAAAAATGCTTCCCCTGCCACAGCTGTACCTTTCATACTTGAATAAATGTTCCTGGGGCAAAATTTCCAGTCTCAAAGAGATCTGAAATGAAGATGGTTTTAGGGTGCTGAACAGCAAGGCCATTAGCAACCTTACTGATTATCAACAAACATCTCTCACAAACTGAACAATGTCTATTCCTGTAAGTGAAACTGCTGTGACAACATACATCTCTCACAAACTGATCAATGTCTATTGCTGCAAGTGAAACTGCTGTGATGATTCTTCAAATGTCTGGCTATACTGACACATAAATATATAGTTTGTATGTATTAAAATCTTCCAGTCATTTGGTAAAACACCTTAATTCCACACTGCCTGTTCTGTGGACAGCTGGCTAAAACTATACATGAAAGCAAAGCCATGCTTTCAGAAGTCATTGCTACCCTCTCCTTAATACTTTTGGTAGGAGGCTTAACACTTTAATTTTGAAATGCTTGTTACACAGTTGCCTTTGTCAGCTAAGATGGGGGGATAGGTCTCAGCTATGTGCAATAAAATTCCAGTGAAAATATACCTTACAGCCATATTTACAATATAATTACATAAAATATTTTATACAGATATTGTTGTAATCTGAGTATGACAAGTCATCCTGTCCGGTCATAGTGTCAGTCAAAGTTAACTAGATCAAGATAGCAAACAGATGGCCTGTCACAGGTCAGTGAAGATGCCATCAGGTGGCAGTACAGTGTGATGGAGTGGAATATAATGTAATACAGTAATTTGATGGGGGATACTGAAACAGTAATTTAAAAAAAATATAGTATAACCAATAGTTAGAACTATAAAATTATTATAATTTGTGTAATAACTTTAACTGACACTGTGACTGGACAGGATGACTTATGTCATATCCAAACTACTGCAACAATGTTTGTACAATATGTTTTACTTATCTAAATACAACTGTAAGGTGCATTTTCTCAGGAATTTTGTTGTACTTTGCTTCATGCCGTTGGCTTTAGATCATGTGTTATTTTGTTCTTTGTTGCTCTACAGTTGACATTTCCTTAAGGCTGTTAACACTGCAATGACGGAGTGATTTAGACATGGCATGTCTGTATCCTGGTATGTACTCCTAACAGGTTTTGTGCAATTATTCTGTTAATGCTATTGTATTCTGAAATATTTCTGACTTATGTCCTTTTAAAAAAATTTCTGGAGATGAAGATGACCATTTAAGCACTTGAAACTAGTGATTACAGTTTTCTGCTTTGCAATCTTGGTCAAATAAAGGTTCTAATAAAATCATTCACATACCATTCAGCTGCATGTGAAATAGTGAACACATGTTATTGAGCTGATTAGTTAATATAGGCAGTTGAATCCTACTTATTATACTGCCCAACATGTTTTGAACTCTTGTTCAAAAACATGTTATTCTACATAAATCAATAGTAAGTAATATGAGTACATAACATGCCAGCCTCATCTATTATTACTTTAACAGCATTATTACATTGATATTCTTATTTGGTGCTTTCTTGCAGAACAAATAACATCTACTGTAACAATAGGACCACAACAGTTGAGAAACTTTAAATATAGATGCTCCTAGTGGAATGTGATGGCAATAGATACTTATTTAATTATAGACCTTCGAACTTACTTTTTAGAGCAGAATGGAAGGAAAGAGCATTTTGATGACATTCAATAGCTTGGCGTGGCCCTTGTGGCATGTGATAACCAATATTAATTTTTTTATAGACCTCTCAACTTAGAAGGAAACAACTTGACCCCATATTTTAAGGAGAAGAAAGCACACTTGAAAGATATTAACTCCAGCAATCGATATTGTGGGAATGTTTGGAATACAGTTTTGATAGTACACAGTTATGGCCTCCTGAGAGTACAGCTTTTAAACTTTCATGTGCACCAGTTATTTGTCGGTGACTCTGCCTCAATGTTGTTGCCTATGCTGGAGGGCAAAGCACTGTACAGAGGAGCGACAAGCAGAGTTCTCCTATTCGATGAATGTTGGTGAGGGAAGATGAGGCAGGTAGTGGACACATCTGCCCAACGTGTTTTGAAATCTTATTCAAGAACAAGCTATTTTATGTGAACAATAGCAAGTAATATGAGTGTGTACTTCGTCAGCATCACCCATTATTATTTTAACAACATTCTTGTAATGATATCCTGCAGCTGTATAGATGTCTCAAAATGAAAATCAATAAACCTTAAGCAAGTGAAGAATTGATATTAAATGCAGTTAATGAGTTTTGATCTGCAATTTAATCATGGCAACCATGTTGAAGAATAGAGCATCTCTTACAAATGTACTTCACTTTAACAGTGCTAGCTTTAAAATTCAAATAAAATGATACATAACAGTGATGTTAATAATTAAATGGTTCTACATGAATAACACTAATTTATTTCATTCATTTAGACTGCATTTGTGAATCACAACATAACATTTTTCAAAGCAAGGAGATCTATAGCACTTGCTACAGGGTTAGAAACAGTGCACTTTGACGCAGTGAACGAATCATGTTTCCAATTCAAAGCAGTTATTTCACAAACTCTTTATTCATTCCATTGTATAATGTTTTGTGCTTGGACAATGGAGTGGAACAAATGACAAACATCTGGTACATGTGAAGTTTTAAAAGATGTAGACTACCTTCAGAAGGTCATAATTGTGTACTGCCAGAATTATGGCTCAAATTTTCACTTGGGATCAATTGAAGGGCTTATTTCAATAGTGGTTAAAGTCCATTTATGTTCACAGATACAGATGTTCTGAGATACAGACTCCTAAAGTTAAATGAGCACTGAAAAATCTGCAGTTGAGATACCAGAAATATTCATACTTGATGTACTGATTTCTGATATTATGTGCATGTTTCTTGATTTTTTAATAACCTTACTTAGTAATTTTTGTAGTGCACAACTACTGCAGGGTCTCTACTTGCTCTTTCCAAAGGATACATTTCCCTTTTCCTTTCAAAAGATACTTTAATCTTCTCAGTGATCCATGGTTTTTTAGATGGCTGTTTAATGTCCATTCTTAATAGATTATGAGGAAAGCTATTTTCAAATACTGATATGAATTTATCATGGAATAGATTAACTTTTATATTGGCAATTGATTCTTTATAAATTTCATCCCACGTTCTTTCTTGTAAACTACTCTTAAAAACATTTGCTCTGTCGTCATTAATGATTCTGACTGACTTTCACTGTGGTGTATCCACGCTGTAAGGCACTAAGTCATTTATCCTAACTGTGCATCATGATCAGAGAGAGCATTTGTTACTGGGTAAGAGTTATTTTCTTGCCTTGTGCCTCATCAAAGAAAAAATTATTAATTAGGGACCTGCTGTCTTTATACACCATGTTGGAAAGTTAGCTACTGAGAGCAAATTGTAGGATTTAAATAAGGTTTCCAGATCATTTTCCCTGTCAGAATCCTTTATAAAATCTACACTGAAATTCCCCCCCAACACACTTACATAGCTTACACTGCTACTGCCACCACCTACTCTGAGGCAGATTACTGCACACTGTCGTCGAACATAAGACAGTGGGCACGTTAATGTGAGTGGACTGTGGATGAAGTCAAGTTGATGAGGTTTCCTTGTTAGTACATAATGTGCGGATTATGGTGTCTAGTCTTCAACAATTAGTCTTGGGTGTCTCAAATTATACAGGTCATGTCAACTTGTGGTCATGAATTTCTCTGAAAAATATACACACATAAAAAAAGTTTTGTATAACCCCAGTTCCCAGAGCACCTGAAGATAGACGTTGACTGTAGATATTGTATCACAGACACAGTCCCTTTGACTGTTCAGAGATGTCACTAAACCGGTCCAAAGATGTAAACAACCATGCATGAGCAGTGTCTGTTAGATAGAGGGGGTCCGATGGCTGATAAGTTCCAGTCATTCCACCAGGAAGGAGGTACACGGCTCATGTTGTCTGTAGTTCAACCATGCCTAGACGGTCAATACCATGGTTAGATCGCATGTGCCAGGCAGGGCTCTCAACAAGGGAAGTGTCCAGGCGCCTTGGAGTGAACCAAAGGGGTGTTGTTCGGACATGGAAGAGATAGAGAGAGACAGCAACTGTTGATGACATGCCTCGCTCAGGCCACCCAAAAGCTACTATTGCAGTGGATGACCGCTACCTATGCATTGTGGCTCGGAGGAACCCTGACAGGAAAGCCACCACGTTGAATAATGCTTTTCATGCAGCCACAGGACGTCATGTTATGACTCAAACTGTGCGCAATAGGCTGCATGATGTGAAACTTCGCTTGTGAGGTCCACGACACCATGGAGCATGGTACAGATGAGCCCAAAAACATGCCAAATGGACCACTCAGGACTGGCATCACATTCTCTTCACCATTGAGTGTCGCATATGCCTTCAATCAGACAATCGTCAGAGATGTGTTTGGAGGCAACACGGTCAGGCTGAACGACTTCTACACACTGTCCTGTGAGTGCAGCTAGGTGGAGGTTCCCTGCTGTTTTGGGGTGGCATTAAGTAGGGCCGACGTATGCTGCTGGTGGTCATGGAAGATGCCGTAACACCTGTACGATACCTGAATGCCATCCTCCGACCGATTGAGCAACAATATCTGCAGCATATTGGCGAGGCATTCGTCTTCATAGATGACAATTTGTGCCCCCATCGTACACATCTTGTGAATGACTTCCTTCAGGATAACGACATCGCTTGACTAGAGAGGCCAGCATGTTCTTCAGACATGAACCCTGTCAAACATGCCTGGGATATACTGAAAAGGGCTGTTTATGGATGATGTGACCCACCAACCACTCTGAGGGATCTACACCTTATCACCATTGAGGAGTGGGTCAATCTGGACCAACACTGTCTTGATGAACTTGTGGATAGTATGCCACGACGAATACAGGCATGTATCAATGCAAGAGGATGTGCTACTCGGTATTAGAGGTACCAGTGTGTACAGAAATCTGGACCACCGACTCTGAAGGTCTCACTGTATGGTGGTGCAACATGCAATGACTGGTTTTCATGAGCAATAAAAAGGGCGGAAATGATATTTATAATGCTCTCTATTCCATTTTTCTATACAGGTTCCAGAACTCTCGGAACTGAGGTGATGAAAAACTTTCTTTGATGAGTGTATATTAAACATCTGTATCATAAGTGTTAAGAAATAAAGTATTTTCATTTTATCTTAATTTTTGTAAATTGCATACCTCTTTGAAAAATGTATATTTTGTAAATAACTCTTAAAACAGTAGAGAACAAAAAATATACAACTAATAAACAAAAGTACTGGAGACCTGGCAGATGTTTTGCATTAAAGCTCCGTCTTAGTGTGTTGAAATTTAGTTGACACCCGCACACTTATGGCCTTCCATTAACTTACAAATTTAAGACAAAAATACCAAATTTAAGTTAATTTTTCCACTTAAATTTTTTTTTTTTTTTTTTTTTTTTTTTTTTTTTATATTTTGGAAAGTCACAGAATGCTATCCTTTCTGTCCTATTATCAGATACTACTGATGTAATTATAAGCAGTATCTCCTCTGATCCAGCCATCTGTATTATGTAAATATTTATTTCTAAAAATGTAAAAAATTGCATTTTTATCCGAAAACCCGCATACAAAAACTTTTGAGAATCCCACAAAATACAGGGTGTATCAAAAAGAATCATCCAATTAAAATCATAAGTACTATGTTATTTGAGATATGTGTGTGAACAACGCACTATTAGAAAGAGCAAACTCTCGAGTTTTACATGGTTCCCGCAAGGTAGCAGCAGTGTGTGCCCACTTCAGTTCTAGTATAACAGGTGCTGGGAGAACACAGGCATTTTGTGTTCTATGTTTTGTGCAGAGCGCGTCAGTAATAACTGTTCAGCGTGACTTTCATAGTAGGTATGGTGTGGATCCTCCTCTGAACTACTTGACAAGTGTAAGCAAATATTATTCTGAACTATTTGACAATTGTGAGTATACAGTATGAAAACAAACCAAAAAATGATCATCTCTGGCGTATGATGAGGAGCCATTCGGCAGAAGCTCTAAGCAGGAATTGTCAGATGGTATGAATCAGATTTTAAGTAAATTAGAAATAACTGATGAACATTATGCTACGTCATTTTATAACGAAATGTTTTCTTTTCACACCAGGTGAACGCTGTTCCCAGGAAATAATGATTAATTAACTCTTTGTATGGAGTTTGGCACTTCTTTCTGACATTTTAAATCGAAAATAAATAGGAGAGTCATTCTGTAAGTCACGGCAACTATGGTGTATCTTGCGATAACGTGCAACGTGATTTCCACGATGTGCACTGAACCGGTACGGCAGTGTGTAACTCAATGCCTACATAAACTATGGTTCTAGCCCATGAGGTCACTGTAAAGATTGAAATGAGCCACACACATTGCAACTCTGTGTAAATTTATTGTGTACACGTGCAAACGGAACAAAAATGAGTCAAAATCAACTACTGTGCTTAAAAATAGTCCCTAGTGCATACACACAGCATTTCCAACGAAGGGGCCACCTGTTGCCGAAATGCTGTGACGACATTCGCCCTCTTTGCAAAGCACCTCCCAGGCAATTGTTTTCTCAGTGGTGGAATGAGGTCGAAGCCGCAAAGATCGAAGTCTGGTCAGTAGGCATGAGGGGGGGGGGGGGCGATTCATTTGGTAGCAAGGCCAGCCTCACACTGAATGTTCCAGGCCCTGGTACCAAACTATCCTCCTATGCGTTCTCTATCTGTCAGCTGATCTCGGTAATGTTTTCCGTGGCCTTTCGAATGTATAAGGGGCATTCAAATGAATCCCGGTCATTAGTGTAAAGTAACGGTAATGATTTTATTAACTCAAAAATGTAGTTATACACAGTACACATATTCAAAAATAGTCGCCAAAACTGTTGGCACATTTATCCTATTGCGAGCACTAGCCGGTCGATTCCATCCTTGAAACTTGTAGGCTCTGTTGGATCCAGGCCTGGACCCAGTTGCGAAGCGATGTCAGCGAATAGCTTGTTTTAAAGGTCCAAACACATGAAAGTCACAAGATGAAATGTCGGTACGGTACGGTGGATGCTCCACCGTTTCCCACCGAAACTGCTGCAATGCCGTCTTCACCGCATTTTCCGTGTGTGGGCGGGCATTATTGTGCAAGAGGATAACGTCATTGGACAATACGCCTCAGCGTTTCGACTTGATGGCTCGTCTAAGGTTCTGCAAAGCAGCTTGATAACGCTGGGCATTGATGGTGGTTCCCCGCTCCGGGAACTCGGCAACCAGTGGGTCCAGTGACTCGCGCCCCTCAAGGAATCGTTAGCGCCGTTCTGCAACACTTGAGCGATTCAGACTGTACTCACCGTGCACAGCCTTCATTCGTCGATACATTTCACGGCCTCCAAAAATCGAATCACTCCTCGTTCTTGCTTACTCGCCTGCATGTTCGGTAGTGGACGATAAGTTGTGTGCCCACCTTCTCTTCGGCGTGAAACGACACTGGCGCTATGCAACATCAAATGGTGCGCACGCGTCAGTCTCTCTACCAATAGATAGCGCCACCATATCCGCAATTACATGGTGCCACCTTACGTGTAAGGCAAAGGCAGACGCACTACCGAGCGAGGTGGCGCAGTGGTTAGACACTGGACTCGTATTCGGGAGGACGACGGTTCAATCCCGCGTCCGGCCAGCCTGATTTAGGTTTTCCGTGATTTCCCTAAATCGCTCCAGGCAAATGCCGGGATGGTTCCTTTGAAAGGGCACGGCCGACTTCCTTCCCCATCCTTCCGTAATCCGATGAGACCGATGACCTCGCTGTCTGGTCTCCTTCCGTAAACAACCCAACCCCCCCCCCCCCCCCCCCAGGAGACGCACTGACCAGGTTTCATTTGAATGAACCTCATATTTACGGCGATTACGGTGATGCCACAACTTCGCGCGATATACCATATTTGCCACGACTTATTAAATGAACCTCGTATTTATTTCTGAAATCCATAAATTAAACAGCCGTTTAAGTGATGTAAGTGGTATTTGATTTTTTGCATTAAATTGATAAAAATTATACTTGTTTTTAATGACATTGTACAAGAAAAGTAAGACAATAAGCTACGAAGTCACCTGACTCTTAGCCGCACGGTTTGAGGCGCATTGTCACTGTCCGCGCGCCTCCCCCCGTCGGAGGTTCGAGTCCTCCCTCGGGCATTGGTGTGTGTGTGTGTTGTTCTTAGCGTAAGTTAGATTAAGTAGTGTGTAAGCTTAGGGACCGATGACCTCAGCAGTTTGGTCCCATAAGACCGTACCACAAATTTCCACTTAACTCTTAAATCCTTAAGGCATTATCTACCACACCCTAAGGATCACAACCCTTCTGTACACCGAGCGAGGTGGCGCAGTGGTTAGCACACTGGACTCGCATTCGGGAGGACGACGGTTCAATCCCGTCTCCAGCCATCCTGATTTAGGTTTTCCGTGATTTCCCTAAATCGTTTCAGGCAAATGCCGGGATGGTTCCTTTGAAAGGGCACGGCCGATTTCCTTCCCCATCCTTCCCTAAACCGAGCTTGCACTCCGTCTCTAATGACCTCGTTGTCGACGGGACGTTAAAACAACACACTAACCTAACCTTCTGTACATAGTGTCCGTATTTAAAACAAAACAACAAGTAAGGTTATATAAAAGAAATCGTAATTATAAAACAATTGAGAGCAATCTTGCTTTTTGTGTTATATTCTTTTAATGTCAACGTTAAGTAGCTCTTGCGAGCCGAAGTAGATGAACTGTTATGAACTATATAGTCTACCCTCAGGTAAAGCCTGCACGTAAAATTATTTTTATGCTACAGTAGTTGACAATCGTCGCTATCGACATGGTAACTATTATGTCTATACTGTGGCGTAGTTAGAAAAATGACATCAGCAGTCATTATGTAGAAAGAGGTGTAACAAGAGACGACGTTGAATTTGATTCTGACCTTCACAGAGTGAGTCATATCACAGTTGCTTGAGAAATCAGTTATCACAAGACGAAAGATTACGGAGCGGGAAAGAAAAAAATAGTGTAGTCAGGTGTTTTCCTTTCAAGAAAAATATTTAAAAGTCAACAAATGGCTCTGAGCACTATGGGGCTTAATTTCTAAGGTCATCAGTCCCCTAGAACTTTGACCTACTTAAACCTAACTAACCTAAGGACACCGCTCAAATCAATGTCCGAGGCAGGATTCGAACCTGCGACCGTAGCGGTCGCGCGGTTCCAGACTGTAGCGCCTAGAACCGCTCGGCCACCTCGGCTGGCTGAAAGTCAACATTATGCAGTCTTAACAGGATAGGAACGAACTTTTTTATGGCTACTTACAAGTCGTCATTTGTCTTCCAAAATATTAAAAATACTCCATATCCCCAGGTCTAGGCCACCCCTAAAAACTATCCTATGGGCGCCTTTGTTACTGAGTATAGTACGGTATTAATGCTCGATATTCACAGGCAAATTTCAATGAGTTAACGGGAGTAAGGACGCAGATAAAATATGAGAAAATGTAATATAATATATACCCCAAATGTTCAAACTTGGGAAGTTTATAAATAAATGTTAGTTAGGCAATCGATAAAACAGTAGCGTGAGAGAAACTCAAAGATTATCCAAGGCAAGAGTTTCAGTACTTTTTTTAACTGTAATAACTACAATGTAGGTAGGTAGAATGTCTTGTAGGGCGTCTTTTAGCATTGGTCTTTTAACTTATCGAGCATAGCGAAGTCAATGTAGTGTGGTATTCGCCAAAATGGTTGAGTGGGGCGTCGACAGGCGAATATGCGGCAATGCCGATAGGGTGTCGATTTTCTCCATGCTCTTAACTTCATAAAAAAGTTGTTTACATTTAAGTAACATCTTGTATTTAATTCTAGATGGCGGAAACAAGATAAAAGAAAACCAGAGAGGGCTAAATGGGCTGAAGAAACTGTAAAAAAAGGCATTAATTTTATTGAAGTCGGGCAGATCACTGAACAACGTATCCAAGAATTACAGTTTACGCTCGACATTCAAACGGCCGTAACAGACTAGAAGGGGAGACCGCGTCCGATTGCATTCTTTTGCAGAAATTGTATAATTTTAAGTGGGACATACTTGATTATGACGGGCTACGGTAAGACGAGAAAGAGTTGAAGTAGTCCACAAGTTGCGTGAAGAGGATAATAATGAAGGCCCAGAGGTTTCTGAAGACGAAGTGTACACAGATTGTGTGCCGAAGTTAAAGTTCGGCTGGAAGATTCAGAAACAGAGGAGGGCGACAATGAAGATGACGAGGAAATACTTATTTAGAACGTTTATTACTTTACCAGAAGGAACAGCGAGACAAAATGAAATAAAGTTCCACCATCACAAAGTACGTTTCTGCGCCAACAATATGATTCGAAAGTTAACTGCAGCGAAAACGCCTTTGGAATTGCCTCATAGGTGAATTTTGCCCTTATAGTTCAGTTACAAATAAGTACAAGCGTGAGAGAACCGTGCCTTAGATTCGATCGTGTGATCAGTGACAAAAAGAGACAATTAGACAACAGCGATACGGGAAATATATGTATATTTGTACGGAACTGTCAGAAGTTATATGCTGTCGGAGAAAATTTGTATTAGATTAGCAACTGGCAGGATTCCGTGGAAGGTGTAGTTATCGCCAGTGGCTGCTCTGCAGACCAAACAAATTTAGCAGCTCCTGTAGATTCCCAGGTGTTTTATGTGCGTGGCTTGGAAATATAGGCTGGATTAAAACCAAGAAGGATTATACCACGTAAGCAACAAATCTTCGTATATTGTTCCGTGACTGTGTGAAACTGTTTATCAGTCAGATCGATGTGTTACAGTAGACTACCGGTTTACCAGCACTGGCTTCATGGAAGAGTGAGGAAGAAAAATCTTTCTTCCGTGAGGAAAGGAAAATAAGCATCGGTCCACAATTCACTTTTTGTCTTCAAGTAAGGTCGTACTCTAGTTTTCTATGTTACTAAAAAAAGGGAAAATTGTGATCCGGGCATCAACCGTGCATGAAAATATTCCAGTACATGCTGACACAAGAGACAAATAGAAGCTATTTATGTTTTATAATGGCATCAAAGGTGTAGTCTACACTACGGAGTAATTGACCGCTTCATACTATGTTCCAAGAAATGTGCGACGTTGACCCATATTATCTTTTTTGCAATGTATTTCGACAAAAATAAAAACTGTATCCGAAGAAAATGGTTCCTGAAACAATTATATGACGCAGCAGTTTGGATACATCACTAATTCATATGAATCTTCAACATAGGCTGAAAAAAAAAAAAAAAAAAAAAAAAAAAAAAAAAAAAAATAATGGAATTGCGGTCGAGACGTAAAGGTGTATTTTCTGTACATTAAAGAAAAGAATGACTCAATATCTCAATATTGTTGCAAAGGGCCTTGCCGTGCGTTCCGATTAATGGGGAATCATCCGGTATGTTAGCGGCAAGAAACAATCAATGGCTCTCTGCGCGATAGCAATGGAGATACTATCGAAGACAGTGCTGCCAAAGCAGAGTTACTAAACACAGCCTTCCGAAATGCCTTCACAAAAGAAGACGAAGTAAGTATTCCAGAACTCGAATCGAGAACAGCTGCCAACATGAGTGACGTAGAAGTAAATATCCTCAGAGTAGTGAAGCAACTTAAATCATTTAATAAAAGCAAGTCTTCTGGTCCAGACTGTATACCAATTAGGTTCCTTTCGGAGTATGCTGATGGAGTAGACCCGTACTTAATCATATACAACCGTTCGCTCGCCGAAATATCCGTACCCAAAGACAGGAAAGTTGCACAGGTCACACCAATATTCAAGAAAGGTAGTAGGAGAAATTCACTAAATTACAGGCCCATATCGTTAACGTCGATATGCAGCAGGATTCTAGAACATATGTGTTCGAACATTATGAATTACCTCGAAGAAAACGGTCTATTGACACACAGTCAACATGGGTTTAGAAAGCATCGTTCCTGTGAAACACAACTGACTCTTTATTAACATGAAGTGTTGAGTGCTATTGACAAGGGATTCCAGATCGATCCCGTATTTCTGGATTTCCGGAAGGCTTTTGACACTGTACCATACAATCGGCTCGTAGTGAAATTGCGTGCTTATGGAATATCGTCTCAGTTATGTGACTGGATTTGTGATTTCCTGTCAGAGAGGTCACAGTAATTGACGGAAAGTCATCGAGTAAAACAGAAGTGATTTCTCGCGTTCCCCAACATGTTGTTATAGGCCCTTTGCTGTTCCTTATCTATATAAACGATTTTGGAGAGAATCTGAGCAGCCGTCTTGGGTTGTTTGCAGATGACGCTGTCGTTTATCGACTAATAAAATCATCAGGAGATCAAAAGAAACTGCAAAACGATTTAGAAAATATATCTGAATGGTGTTAAAAGTGACAATTGACCCTAAATAACGAAAAGTGTAAGATCATTCACATGAGTGCTAAAAGGAATTCGTTAAATTTCGGTTACACGATAAATCAGTCTAATCTGAAAGCCGTATATTCAACTAAATACCTAGGTATTACAATTACGAACAACTTAAATTGGAAGGAACACATAGAAAATGTTGTGGGAAAGGCTAACCAAAGACCGTTTTATTGGCAGGACACTTAGAAAATGTAACACACCTACTAAGGAGAATGCCTACACTACGCTTGTCCGTCCTCTTTTAGAATACTGTTGCGCAGTGTGGGATTCTTACCAGGTAGGACTGATGGAGTACATCGAATAAGTTCAAAGAAAGGCAGCACGTTTTGTATTATCGCGAAATATGGGAGAGAGTGTCACAGAAATGATACAGGATTTGGGCTGGAAATCATTAAAAGAAAGACGTTTTTCGTTTAGACGGAATCTTCTCACGAAATTCCAATCACCATCTTTCTCCTCCGAATGCGAAAATATTTTGTTGACCACCGACGTACATAGGGAGGAACGATCACCACGATAAAATAAGGGAAATCAGAGCTCGTACAGAAAGATATAGGTGTTCATTCTTTCCACGCTCTATACGAAATTGGAATAATAGAGAATTGTGAAGGTGGTTCGATGAACCCTATGCCAGGCACTTGAATGTGATTTGCAGAGTATCCATGTAGTTCTAGGTGTTGATGTAGGTTCAAGTCCTCCCTCGGGCATGGGTGTGTGTGTTGTCCTTAGCATAAGTTAGTTTAAGTTAATTAGTGTGTAAGCCTAGGGACCAATGACCTCAGCAGTTTGGTCCCATAGAACTTGTCACAAATTCCCAAAATTTCCGGACTCATTTTAAATAAAAATAGTCGGTAGTCGGTTGGGTATTTATAATCGTTTATTAATAATCTATAGGGCCTAGTCACTTTTTTCGAGATCAACCTTAAACCTGCTTAAGCTAAAATAAATAAGTAAACAACCTTATACTGAGATGTTCTGGGTGATTTTTTTCCACCGTGTCTAAAGTCGAGGGATTAGCTATGAGAGAGTATGGAACAAAAAAGGTTAATGAACTTATGCCCGGAAAAGCCTGGTTTCCATGCTAGACCATCCAGGATGGAATGTAACAATATTATGAAAAGTAAAGTTGCTACTCACCATATAGCTGAGTCTCAGATAGGCACAACAAAAAGACTGTCACAAATAAGCTTTCGGCCAGCGAGGCCTTCGTCAGCAATAGATGACAGATACACACACACACACACACACACACACACACACAGCACTGCAGTCTCTGGCAACGAAGCCACTCTGTGGCCTCGTTGGCCGAAAGCTTATTTGTGGAAGTCTTTTTGTTGTGCCTATGTGCGACTCAGCATCTCTGCTGTACGGTGAATAGCAACTTTCCTTTTGATAACATTAGGCCATTTATTCAGTCATACACTGTTACAGAGACTGCGGTCTAATGCGTGCTATACCATGCAGCCACAGTTACAGTATGTGTTGAAAATGGTGTCCATGTGCCTCAACGCATGCGGATACGCGCCGTAGCATATTTGCCTCACACGTTCACATCCTCCAGCCTGTATCCGGACAGTGTCAAAGGCAGCATGAATACGCTGCTCCAGTGTGTCCACATCTGGAATGGGCTCTGCATACACAATACTTCTGAGATGGCCCCATAACCAGAAATCGCACGGGTTAAGGTCTGGTGAACGAGCAGGCCATGTAACTGGACCCCCTCGTCCGATCCACCGACCAAGGACACCCCGATTGAGATGCGTCCGGACGTCAACGCTGAAGTGGGATGGAGCACCATCATGTAGCAGCCACATAACCCTTCGAATCATCAATGGCACTTCTTCCAGCATGGGAGGCAAAGTCACTGACATGAAACGCCGATAGTTCCTGCCTGTTAGACGACGTTGAAGAAAGACTGGACACAAAATACGGTCGCCAATTATACCGGCCCAAACATTCCGGCTGCTTCGACGCTGATGATGGGGGTTCTGTCCCACAGGTAACTGTTATGAAAGTTGAAGATACCACTCCGCGTAATGGTGGCCTCATCTCTGAATAGGATGGATGACGTAAATACCGGAATCGTGGTTGACTGGTGAAGAAAGTAGTCACAAAACTGCTCCCGATGGGGAAAGCCTCTCGCTAGTAAGCCCTGCACAGCTGTAAGTGGTAAGGGTAGTAACAATTACCATGGAGAATTTTCCACACGGTCGTTTGGCGTACCCTGTACTGGCAGGCCAACTGCCTGGTACTGACACTGTAGTTACCTTCCACAGTGTTTATCACATTTTTCTCCAAGCCTGGTGTTCGAACATTTCGGGTACGTCCTTCATGATTTCCTACTTCCTGAAACGACTGTCTCATAGAAATGGCGAAACACTGTTGCAGACATTGATCGCTGTGGTTGTTACCGGCGGGCCGGCCGCGGTGGCCGTGCGGTTCTAGGCGCTCCAGTCCGGAGCCGCGCTGCTGCTACGGTCGCAGGTTCGAATCCTGCCTCGGGCATGGGTGTGTGTGATGTCCTTAGGTTAGTTAGGTTTAAGTAGTTCTAAGTCCTAGGGGACTAATGAACACAGCAGTTGAGTCCCATAGTGCTCAGAGCCATTTGAACCATTTGTTACCGGCGGGGATATGTCTCCTGCGCGCTGCCCGTTGTCATTTGCCTTTCCGTAAATAAACACCATGTCGGTAAGCTCTCGATTCGAATACGGAACCATTGTGTACAACGCTGTATCGCATCCACTACAAGATGAGTCAGCAAGAGAAGTGAATCGGACAACATTACCAATTACTATGGCAGGAGAGGGCGCTAGGGCATGTCGAATGAGGAACAGTACCACCCTCTAGGAGGAAACCATGCATACTGTTAACTGTGGCTGCTCCGAACGGCACGTATTAGACCGCAGCCTCTGATTGAATAAATGGTATCTAGCACGGAATCCATGCATTTCCGCCGGCCGCGGTGGTCTAGCGGTTCTGGCGCTGCAGTCCGGAACCGCGGGACTGCTACGGTCGCAGGTTCGAATCCTGCCTCGGGCATGGGTGTGTGTGATGTCTTTAGGTTAGTTAGGTTTAAGTAGTTCTAAGTTCTAGGGGACTTATGACCTAAGATGTTGAGTCCCATAGTGCTCAGAGCCATATGAACCATTTAGCCATTCATTTCCGGACATAAGTTCATTAGACCTTTTTTGTTCCGTATCCTCTCTTCGATCAGGCCCTAGACATTGTGCACAGTGGAAAAAATGACCCTGTGTATCACAGCAACTAAATGTTCAGTCTTTTTAATTGCTGTCTTCTTCCTAAAATGATCTTACGTCGTAACAAACCAAAAATTCTTCGTTAAACAAAATAAACGGTTATCTATTTCTCTGGATCGGAAAACGTAGAGATATTCAAAAACTTTCGTGATATCAATTAGACTTAGAAAGCAACGACAATCTCTAGTATTAAATATTTCTGATCTGAACCCACTTTATCAACAAAGCTATTTTTCTTAGTAATCATTTTGCGGAGCATTACTTCATCGCTAAAAAGCCCAACAAATGCGTGACAGGCCGGAGTTACATATATTTGTCCGGGCAATCCTATTTGCGGACCTGCATTTTAGAACGTTTTTGTTTCTCTAATGGTATATACTTTCACCCGTGTCAGTTTTCGCCACTAACCCTTGCAATACCAGAGGGGAGAGGGAAGTACTGTATGCACAATTACTTTGTTTTACAAAATTTTGAAAAAAATATTTATTGTTTTTAATCAGTTTTTCTACCAGGTTCTATAAATGTTGCAATTTTTCAGTGAAACGTAACCCAGAAATGTAATAGAGTTTATCGAAGGTGACTGTCTACAGTTGTTAGGTAGTTTGAGAAAAGCATATTCGTGCCTTCAGCTGTACAGCTGTATGTTTAGTCTCTGCCGGTTTCGATTATTAACAGTCATCTTCACAGGAGCAAAACATACAATTTCGTCATATATGAACCAACCGAATATAGAACACTTATCACTGTCATAATAATCTGCCTTCATAGAGTCCATATAAACGTGCTGTGCCTTGGTACCATTACAGTAGTGCAGCTGGATCACCCAGTCTGAAGAGTCTGTTACGACAATTATATATGTTCTACATTTGGAGGCTCATCTACGACGAAAATGTATATTTGATCGATCGATGTACACGGTTTTTCTCCTTTGAAGGTGACTGTAATAATCGAAACCTATAGAGAATAAATATACAGTTGTACAGCTGATGGCACAAATACGCTTTTTTCAAGCCAAAAATATAAGTCTCAGTAGTAGGTAACACTTTCCGCATATTTTCAGGTTCAAGACCTTACTTACAAATCACTGTCTCTTTAGAAATTACGCTGTAGACAATTTTCAATAACAGTTGACTAAACCCGCATTTTTTTAAAAAAAATTTTTGTTTGTAATAAATTACACGCTGCTTGGTAGTACACACTGTTGAAAACACGTTGATATTGCCCAGAGCGTGCTACAAGATATTTTCAAGTTCTGGAGCCTGCTTACACTTCACTAACTCTTTTACAAATATGTTGTTAATATAAGCCAATAACAATTAACTAACCTGGTTTTTTGTTTTTTAAATTCTTTTAGGGTTGGCACCCCCCCCCCCCCTCCCCCCGGCTTGGTAAGGCGCGTTATGAAAAATGCGTTCGTATAGCTAGGGTGATTATGACATATCAGGCCTTACTTCTGAGTCCTCTACAGACTTGGCGCACAATGGCTAGCCACATCACGACTCACTTGTGATCGTTCGTTCGCTTTAGTGATAAACCAAATAGAAATTTTACAATAGACGTCAATAAATCCCCAACAGTTCTCTTCATTCACTCATGGAATACATTTCTAACGTGAACAGACCATCAAATGCTATAGGCATTTATTGCTTTCTTGTACATTCTGCGGCGAATAACTTGTGACCGGCCAACAACTATATAGAAAACTTTGAATTACAGTTTCATTGTATGTGAGATGGTCAGCTTACCAGGGCACCATACCTCCAAACTCCGCCCTTATGTCAGCTCTCCTGTAGGCTGCCGTCTGGCGCAGAGCCTCGTCGTGGAATTTTGACGGCATTTTGTTTGAAAACTGAGGTCAGTTCACAAATAATTTAGATCATTTTGCCAAAATGTTAAGAGCAACGATCGCGCTCGCTGTCGTTGGCTGTTTTGCTCGTTATTCAATTTTTTCCCCACAGAGTAAACGATATTAGCAGCAGTAGAAGCATTGGAATCATATTGTTAAGCACATATTCAAAATACCGTTGCAGCTATACGTATAGGCAGAATTGTACTACCAACTAACTTTGCAGTATCCAAAACGAATATTGACGAAAATACAGTTCATAGTCAACCCTTGATGTTGACGATTCTATTAAAGATCTAAGTTAAGCCACAAAGGAGCGTCGGAGGTTACATTTTTATTCAGTTACTTAGAAAATTCCGAGACTAGCTATTCATAAAACCAAACTGTTAAGTTATAATGATTCTCAGTAAGCAGTGCAGTGCTCTGCTATTTTACTTCAGACCGTAAAGCATAAGGTAATTCCTCTCATAAAACTGCCACTCACTGTCAGACTTAAACTATAATAAAGGGCCCTTCATACGATCTGTCGCCTGGTCGAGCAATCTGTTCGCAGATCACAGTCATATTCATCGCAGCGATCGGTCGCTGGTCGCTCGGAATTAGCAGATAGTGTATCCGGCCCTCTATCTGAATGATCGCCGGCATCGTGTTCGGTCAGAGGGTTAGCTGCCCTGGGTAAAAACAACTGAGTGAGTGGATCAACAATGAACTTAGGCGGGCTTTATGGAACGTCCGCCCCGAACAAATGCGTCGAACAAAAACGAACAAAAAAAATGAGATCATAAAAAAAGTTAGTGCGTCTGACTGCCATGCAACGGACCCGGGTTCGATCCCCGGGCTGGTCGGAGATTTTCTCCACTCGGTGACTGGGAGTTGTGTTGTCGTCATCATTTCATTATCATCGACTTGCAAAAACAATGTGGCGTAAGTTGAAAATGTGTACCTCGGCGTGCGAACTTACCTGGATGAGGATTTCTGGCCATCAATGCCATACGACCTTTTTTTTTTTTTTTCCACGGCGCAGTCTTGAGAATCGTATGCGACGTGTGACACTATCGATACCTGGCTGTGATTCGTTAGTCTAGTTAGTAAACGTGCATATGAAGTTTTGTTTCGTTTCGCATTACCAATGAAGAACTTCATAATAGAATTTATAATTGTTCAGGGACCACGAACCACTCTGAGAAGTGAAGTTGAGACCCGATTTGGCATTTATATAAGGATTAAAAATCATTGACACTGTCAAAGTTGCAATGAGCAGCAAGCTGAAGCTTCTGATGTAAAGCAGAATTCATGGGAAGTTCACACTAATAATCACGGGTACCGAGTAGGGATGGGAAAAACCGACAGGTTAAAAGCGATTGCGATTCCGGTATTTTAATTCTGAATAACCGGTATTTTTCGGTATTTGTTTGGGCTCTGTGATAACAGGTGTTTCTTTATTATTTACTAATAACAGAGTAAAAAACCTAAGTATCAATTAGCCATGGGGCACTACTAAAATTTTTCGTTTTTAAATAATTTTTATTCGATAAAAGCTGCATTAGTTTGAAATACTGTGTTATTATAGAAAATGGGAAAAGCTGTTTTAATAATAATGCTGACAGAAACGAGCCACAAACACATGACACTGAATTGGTACAGCACTGTTGAGACAATACGTAATGTTCCTGTTGCCACGTGTCGTGGCTTAAGGTACGCATATGCGTGCATGGTGCAAGACCAGCCGACACGTGGTCTATGCGGCAGTTTCTGGCTGTCGTTGGACGTCGTTGTATTGCAGAACGGCATCAACTGTAGTCTGAAAATATTTTACGAAGCAACTAAGCAATGAGTCAGCATGGTTTCAGAAAACATCGTTCTTGTGCAACGCAGCTCTTCATTCGCACGAAGTAATGGCCGCTATCGACAGGGGATCTCAGGTTGATTCCGTATTTCGAGATTTCCGGAAAGCTTTTGACACCGTTCCTCACAAACTACTTCTAGTCAAGCTGCGGGCCTATGGGGTATCGTCTCAGTTGTGCGACTGGATTCGTGATTTCCTGTCAGGAAGGTCGCAGTTCGTAGTAATAGACGGCAAATCATCGAGTAAAACTGAAGTGATATTAGGTGTTCCCCAGGGAAGCGTCCTGGGACCTCTACTGTTCCTGATCTACATAAATGACCTGGGTGACAATCTGAGCAGTTCTCTTAGGTTGTTCGCAGATGATGCTGTAATTTACCGTCTAGTAAGGTCATCCGAATACCAGTATCAGTTGCAAAGCGATTTAGAAGAGATTGCTGTATGGTGTGGCAGGTGGCAGTTGACGCTAATAACGAAAAGCGTGAGGTGATCCACATGAGTTCGAAAAGAAATCTGTTGGAATTCGATTACTCGATAAACAGTACATTTCTCAAGGCTGTCAATTCAACTAAGTACCTGGGTGTTAAAAGTACGAACAACTTCAGTTGGAAAGACCACATAGATAATATTGTGGGGAAGGCGAGCCAAAGGTTGCGTTTCATTGGCAGGACACTTAGAAGATGCAACAAGTCCACTGAAGAGACAGCTTACACTACACTCGTTCGTCCGCTGTTAGAATATTGCTGCGCGGTGTGGGATCCTTACCAGGTGGGATTGACGGAGGACATCGAAAGGGTGCAAAAAAGGGCAGCTCGTTTTGTATTATCACGTAATAGGGGAGAGAGTGTGGCAGATATGATACGCGAGTTGGGATGGAAGTCATTACAGCAAAGACGTTTTTCGTCGCGGCGAGATCTATTTACGAAAATTCAGTCACCAACTTTCTCTTCCGAATGCGAAAATATTTTGCTGAGCCCAACCTACATAGGTAGGAATGATCATCAAAATAAAATAAGAGAAATCAGAGCTCGAACAGAAAGTTTTAGATGTTCGCTTTTCCCGCGCGCTGTTCGGGAGTGGAATGGGAGAGTGATTGTAGTAGTATGATTGTGGTTCGATGAACCCTTTGCCAAGCACTCAAATGTGAATTGCAGAGTAGTCATGTAGATGTATATGAAATACAATGCTTTATTTGCTTTAAAATATTAAAGATTTGTTTGCAGTTTGTGCCCTTCTGTTGAGAAGAGGAAGGAAATTGTGACAACAGTAACAAATTAAAAACTTTTTAAGTTATTCATGTATACAATAAAAATAGAAAATAGCTGATCTGCCGCCTGTGACTACATAATGTGCCCTTATCTGTTTGTAGCCTTTGAAAACGGACAAATTAACACGAAAAATAGGATCTTCAGCCTCTGTTCTCACCCTTCAGCACTGACTAGTCGTAATGCTCAAATAGTAGTGTTATCCTCGATTACAACATGGTTTTTGAGCAGAGGTTCGAAAAATTAGACTCAGTAGAAAAACACTGGTGATTTTTTGTAACATTTAGCTACTTAACACTTTTCGACAACAGTAGCGAACGGTTGACGGACTAAGTTTTCTTTTATTTGCTTATTTAATTTAATATTTTGACTATGTATCTTGAAACTGCCTAAATTTTTCAATCTTTGTTCGATTTCTACGTTTATCACAAGAAACAATACGAATAAGAAACCGAAAATCGATTATTTCAGAAACCTGTTATTTTGAAGGGTTTTAAGAATCAGATTAAAATGGCTTGGGAAAAATCCGATACAGATTGTTTAGCGATAACCGCCATCCCTACTACTGGGTCGATCTGGTGATTTTGAGTTACTTATGAAGCAGCTACACACATTATTAAAGTTTTCAACTTCTAAACAGAATGACCTAGCATTAACATTAAGTCATCAGTTTAATTGAAGAGTTTAGTGCAAACCCATTATACAGCTATATTGAAGTCCCCTGTTATTTCATATAGTCTTAATAAAGCTATATTGAAGTCCCTTGTTATTTCATATAGTCTTACTCTCCCTCAAGCAATCAGTACAATAAGTGACGGAAATAGGTGGCGTTGTCAATGATAACAATTTTGTATACACATCGGGAAACTATAAGACTGATGAATCAAAACGAGAAACTATAAGACCAATGAATGACAAGGAACTGAATACTAATGAATGAAAACCTAGTTGTATTAGCATTCTAGAAAGAGTCACACAACTATCTTTGCTTCAATGAAAAATTAGTGTATTCTGTAAATTAGGTTACACTTCCCAAGAAAAGCGTGTGAACTAAAGTTTAATAAACTGCTATTCCTATTTCTTTATTGATTTTTTGAAGTATTAATGGACGTACGGAGATAAACTGCCACTGCTGCCAAACATAGGAGTTCAATTTCTATACCAGAACTTCTCGACACAGTGGCTTTCGCAGTGCTGGTTGGAATTGCTTTGTATATCCTTCGTGCGTGGCGGGCTCGAAGAGAGCGAACTTTTGCAGGCGTTATCGATGGCGATATCCTAAGTCAACAGTCGCCCTCGTGTGGAACCTTTTAGTCCGTATCGTCCAAACGTTACGAAAAGTGGCAACTTTAAACAAGCGCCTCTTCGAGATAATGCGCGAACTAGTCTCGAATCGTCACAGATATGCCACCTGTTTCGCAAAATATACATATTAGATAGCATCTGTTGATACTATTTTGTGGAAAAAATGCAAAATCTGTGATTTGCAGTGTGACTTTAATTGACGCATGGCGTACCGGTTATGTCGCGATTTGAGCGGTGATAGGTCGGCACCTAGCAGCACAGCTAAAACCGCTGTTGAGTAAACCAGCATCAATGACTTTCGCAAATCAAGATTCTCAAACACTTTTGCCGCGAATGAAAACGAGCAGCAATGATTTCCAATCATCATTATCACACACTTTTGCTGCTTCTATTGGAATATGTTGAAACTTCCGAGGCGGTGGGTAGGCTAGTTTTTTTAATTTACTTACACAATTCGATGTATACGATGTTATTTTCGAATTTGCCGCCGAGGTAGCGCCATGGTGACCTCTATAACGCAAAATTGGTTCTGCCGTGTTGTATAATATTACCGTTGCCAACTGCTATCCCGTATTTCGCATATTTTTCCCAAAAAATTATTTTTAGCCCACAATACAGCAAGTTCTATGAATTATGATTGTAGATAATAACTTGTCTACATTTCAGTACCATACATATTCATGTCTTGTGATCGGTTGCGGACGTCTTCCGATCCTTTGACCGAAAACATGAGAAGAGAGAGGGTAGAATGTCACTGCACTTCATATTAGTCACACATAAATGAACCTAGTTACTGAAAAGCATGATTCGAATACAGAGAAATTAATGGAGCTCAAATTAGCTAAACAACAAAAATAAGCTACGGTACAGTTTGGTAAAATGTTTTCTTACCCGGGCATGTTTAACGGCTGTTAGTTCTGAGAAGATCCAACAAAAAATTTAGATTAGCTTATCCGAAAAGAGTGTAATGCAGCGTCGCTTGATGCAGACTACTGATTCCATGTGCTATATAGAATTTAGATATCAAAGACAAAACGTATCGTGCTTACGCAACAAAGCACTTAGCCGTTGGTAAACTAAGCAGTGATGGCCTAATACACTAGATTTAGAGACAGACGCATTTAACTGATTGTGGGACAAGAGGGTATGCAGGATCTGAGTCACGTTATGCCTTTTACGAAAGCGTGGGGGGGGGGGGGGGGGGGGGAGGGGGGTAGTTTCGCCGTGAATGACGAAATAGGCTAGTTATGAGGTTTCACGAAAAAAGCATACTGAATTAAAATATCTGCCTCGTTTCGACGAGGCAGTGTGCGAATCTGTTTGCAATTATGTCCTAGGGTTGGGCGCGGGGGACGGCTAACTTCGCATGCTCTCGCTTTATACGCATTTTTGTGAAATTCTTCGAGCTGTCTGAGGGACTGTTCATCTCTTCATTTCTTGAAGCTAATCCAATATTGCTTCATTTATTATAGCCGAAGTATTCAAAACTTCTCACAGAATAAAATCTTAAAAACACGATCGGATTGTGAATGGTAATATCCAGATGATATCCCAGAATGCAGCCAAAGCAAATCCTGTAGTTTTGGTTGACTGTGAGAGTGCCTCCCAGTTCAATGGTGGACAGTAGCTTGTAGGCATCTCAGTTGGCGCCGAAGCTACAGCGTGAAACACGAACATTCAGATGCAGATCCATAATTGGCTACTGGGGGACTCACAACATCTTTACTTCTTACTACCCTTCTCCCTCCGAAATGAACTTTGCTGTGCTCATTACTTTTAACGTATTTATGTCATGGGTTTTGGTAATAATAACAGTGAACTGCACTTCCCGAAAAAAAAGAAGCGAAACTGCCAGAGTGTTAGAGGAAACAAAATGGAACTTAACTGGTTGAGATGATATGCGACATTACCTCTCATTAAAAATCGAGTCAAATTTACAAAGGACTTGGCGGTATGAACCCATTTATCAGTATGACATTGCACCCACTCTAGCCTGGATTCATGCACTGATAAAGTTCCTGCGCCATTTCCTGAGGCAAGGTGGCCCACAACTATTGTAAATGGTCCATGATTCCTTCGACATTGGCATTAGTACAGAGTTGACGTCTGAGCTAGTTCCACACATGTTACATGTTCTATCCAGAACAAATCTGTGGATCTTGCTGGCCACGCTAGTAGTTCAACATCACACAGACAATTCGTAGAAACAGGTGGCATGTGTGGATGAGGACTGTCCCGTTGAAAAATGGCAGTGTGGTGCTGCTGCACGAGAAGTAACACCTGAGGATGTGGGATATCTGTGACTTTCCTTTGTGTCATCAGAATTCCCTCAAACACTACCAGCAGTGTCATGAAGTCATAGCTGAAAGTTTCAACTTCATGACGCATGGAGTCAATGCTTCTTCCTACTCCAAAAGCAGCCGTTTGCATTGTGGTGTCAAAGGCAGCCTACATGTGGGACAGTAATTGCCTAATCTGGCTGTTTTTAGTCTCTGAGCGATGATATGGAATGACCTAGACTGTAGCAGGGACTCTTTTACTTGTTCTAGGATGACAGGTGCTAATGTGAAGGGGTTATAATGTGTTTTGTCCAAAATACTGTGACTCTCTCTTGTGGTTGTCTGTTACTTGCTCTCAGACACAGATGCTAATGTGAAGGGTTTTGTCCAAAATAATACGACTCTCTGTTGTGGTGGTCAGATGGGATCAGTCATAACTTTGATGACAAATATGCCAGTTCTCCCTTTCCCTTGCAGTCAATCATCGAGCCACTGTCATATAATCTGAATGCCCCACAAATGTTGCATGATTCAGCCAGCTGGCCAAGTGGAGACCCACAATGAGACCCCTGTCCAAACCATTGTCAGGTGCTGATAACACTTTCTCATATGAGTAAGTGGTGTTTCCAAGTCCTTCACAATCATTACGCAATGTCTGGCTCTGTTCAAGCCTTTTATATACCATACCAGGCCTGGTAACAAACCTAAACATGAACAACAATAATGCACTCAGGTGGCTGTTCCATCTGTTACAGATAATTGTGCTCTGTTCATTTGCGAACCCACTGGTAAAGTATACGGATATGGAGCTGTGTTGATATCCAACCATATCTTCTGTGTGCTTCACCTTTTTTTCTCAGGAATTGTATGTATTATTTGACAGTCTACCCATGTTGTTGTTGTTGTTGTTGTTGTTGTTGTTGTCTTCAGTCCTGAGACTGGTTAGATGCAGCTCTCCATGCTACTCTATCCTGTGCAAGCTTCTTCATCTCCCAGTACTTACTGCTTAGTGTATTCATCTCTCGGTCTCCCTCTACGATTTTTACCGTCCACACTGCCCTCCAATGCTAAATTTGTGATCCCTTGATGCCTCAGAACATGTCCTACCAACCGATCCCTTCTTCTTGTCAAGTTGTGAAACAAACTCCTCTTCTTCCCAATTCTATTCAATACCTCCTCATTAGTTACGTGATCTACCCATTTAATCTTCAGCACCACATTTCGAAAGCTTCTATTCTCTTCTTGTCCAAACTATTTATCGTCCAAGTTTCACTTGCATACATGGCTACACTCCATACAAATACTTTCGGAAACGACTTCCTGACACGTAAATCTATACTCGATGTTAACAAATTTGTCTTCTTCAGAAACACTTTCCTTGCCATTGCCAGTCTACATTTTATATCCTCTCTACTTCGACCATCATCAGTTATTTTGCTCCCCAAATAGCAAAACTCCTTTACTACTTTAAGTGTCTCATTTCCTAATCTAATTCCCTCAGCATCACCTGACTTAATTCGACTACATTCCATTATCCTCGTTTTGCTTTTGTTGATGTTCATCTTATATCCTCCTTTCAAGACACTGTCCATTCCGTTCAACTGCTCTTCCAAGTCCTTTGCTGTCTCTGACAGAATTACAATGTCATTGGCAACCTCAACATTTTTATTTCTTCTCCATGGATTTTAATACCTACTGTGAATTTTTCTTTTGTTTCCTTTACTGCTTGCTCTATATTCAGATTGCACAACATCGGGGAGAGGCTACAACCCTGTCTCACTCCCTTCCCAACCACTGCTTCCCTTTCATGACCCTTGACTCTTGTAACTGCCATCTGGTTTCTGTACAAATGGTAAATAGCCTCTCGCTCCCTGTATTTTACGCCAGCCATCTTTAGAATTTGAAAGAGAGTATTCCAGTCAACATTGTCGAAAGCTTTCTCTAAGTCTACAAATGCTAGAAATGTAAGTCTACCCATAGCAGGAACAAACTTGGTCGTGGGACTGGATACAATCCATAAAGTATGTAATATTCGTGCAAACTAAGTTGACACTCAGCTTGGTGGCTGATAGGAGGGCTGCAAATGGGAAATGCCTTTGCAGTTGCTCCCATCAGCCAGTTTGCGCATATAGTAGTGCATGTTGTTACTTTGCAGTACAAGCATAGAAGGTGATCAAGAAAAATTTCTTCACAGGCAGACGCAACAGCTTTCAGTTAACATGATTAAATTTGTTGATAATTGGAAAGAGAAGGGGTGTTATAAGATAATGATGATGATAATACTAATACTGCTATCACTAATAATAATAATGACAATAGTACTAATAATAAAGATAATGACAATATTAATGCTGTGGTGTAATACGCAAGAAATTACTAATCAGAAAAATATGTCATTTTAAAATCGCCTGTGAAAATTTGAGAAGTTCATCTGTCATACAACTGTTTTAAGATCTATAATAGAAATGAACTCTGACAACTTCAGCAATATCATTATTTCATACGACATAAACTTGAAGCATCAACTCATCATTATCACTACCATCATTTCACTTAGCAACGCGATTGTGATCATGGGTCTGCACACACTGCTGATTGTTAATGAGAAAATGGTGTGGGGATATGCTCTTTTTTCAGGCATTCCACTACAGTTTGTTCGAGAAACTCTTTCTGTTTTTCTGTTTACTTTGGGCGTTCTTTCCCATTCTGTTTTGTTTTACTCTGCTTCCTGTATTTTCCTGGTTCCACTGCCTGTGCAAATCAGGTCAATATTAAGCACAGTGAGAGAAACCATAAAGGCATATCCCATTTATGGTTGCTACCATCAGCCACCACACTGAATGTCAACTTGGTTTGTGTACACAGTACCTGCGGGTGTATGAAGTGTGCCGGATTCGTTGTTGGCAGCAGGTTAGTTAATCTGTGACTGCCCGCCTTTTGCAGGATGTAAGCACATCCATGTGGGATAGCCCTCAGACTAGGAACTGAAAAGTATTCTGCGTTAAACCTATCTTACAATGTTCTAGAATTCCTTGAAGTTGTCCAGACTCTCAGTTTTTCTGGGTTTTAATTGAGAAATTTGGAAAAATGTGAACTCTTTTAGTAATACATTATGCAGAAGGGGGGTGAGTGTTATTGACTGCGCCCCCCTTTTCTCCCTGCTACAGTGCCATATCTTGGGACCACATCCGCTAACATTGGCACACCTACCATGAATGAGACAGCTGATGTTTGCACGTGTGCACAGGACACTCACTTCTCTCTCATGGTACTCCTCGCCCCTCCTATGGCAGACTTTTCATAGTGTAACCATTATAGTAGTGTACACATCACCAGCGTAACATCTATGTCATAACAAATATTGGTATAGTGAGTACAAAAATAATATTTCAGTGGTTTAGTGCCAGACTCGCTACTCGTAACAAAAACTTTCCAAGCGTGCCATAGTAATTCATTTTTGCACTTATCATTTACGTAAGGCTTCAGAAATACAGTCACTATTTGAAATAATGCATGATAGCTTATCTCACTGATCTGACCACTCAGATCCAGAGAGCAATTTCACTGTGCTGAAATTCACTAACAACACTAGTCTCAGACTGTTCTGTAATGTTAATTCTCCAAAGGGCATTGTGGTTATTGGAATCCAGATATTTGACTCACAGTTAAGGTCTCCATGCTATTTGTCGAATATTTCTTGATCACTAGCAGATGAGAGTATGGAGTGTGGTTGAAACCAGATGCTACCCCGAAAACAGCTTGCAAAGGATTTGTGTGTGGGGGAAAAAAGTTTTTCTCACACAATGGTGGTGCTTCACAATTGTCTTATGTGTGTGTCCAGCATTAAAGTAACATAAGGATGTAATGACTGTTTAAAGGTTTTGTGAAGAAGGTAGCACCTGTGATATTCGTAGAATTGCTTTATCACACATTTCAAAACAAATGAATGGATAGTAAACAATACATTCACTGCATGTTAGTGACATCATTGTGACTGACAGTTTTGTTACAGTTACTCTATAAGGGTAGCAATGGTCAAACATAAAATACAAGCAGCCTCATGTCTTCCAACTTCTGTTGATTCAGATCTAGGGAGCACAGTGGTCACAAATAGTTCATCAAGAGCACAGCAATAAGATGATTCAGAGATAGAAACCAGATCTTCCTACTGAAATGCGGAAGCTTACGATAGCTCAAGGTCCTTTAACTCTCTTTTCTGGAACGATGAATAATGTTACTTCACAATAATGTCTCCATCACTCATCAGGACTCTTGCAAAATTCTTGTAATTTCTTTCTCTACTTTGTTGTTCTTGGTGTTTCTTTCTCATTTTTGGGCTACCAATATGCACAGGGAAATTGACAAAATGTCTAGGTGATCTAACATTTCATGGGTGATCCTGGAGGTGAGTCCAAGGCTACTATCCCTTTCACTCAACTTCCCAGGTAACTGCAGTGTTTGATCTCATGGAAAGTGTGCACCCTCCTATAGTGTCACCTTCTGATGCTGTAGTCCACACAATTTTCAGCATTCTGCTGTAGCATCATATCTCAGTCACTTTGATTCTCTTCTTCTTCAATACACCACTCCTCCTCAACCTTGTCTCTCCATGATTCGCTCCCATACAGTGCTGTGCTCCAGACGTACATTCTCAGAAATTTTCTCATCAAATTAATGCCACTGTTGCAACAGACTTATTTTGGCCAGGAATACCTTCTTTGCCTGTACTCCTTGCTTCATCCATGATATATTATTTTGCTTCTAAGTAGCAGAATTCCTCCACTTCGTCTAATTTGTGGTCTCCAATCTTTATGTGGATATTATCAGTAATCTCATTATGTTCATTTACCTTTGATTTACTCTCAATCCATATGATGTGCTCAGTAGACTGTTAATACCATTTATATCCTGTAATTCATCCTCATTTTCACCAAGGATTACGATGTCATCAGATCTCTCACTGATATTCTTTCACTCTGAATCCTGGATCCTATTTTGTCGTAAATTTTCACTTTGTATCTGATGGTGTGTTATTGACTGGAGTTATCAGCTAATCTAGCATGTTCATTCATTCATTCATTTATTGGTCCATTTGATTCATTACATACTTAAACAGTACATTGAATGTAGGACAAGTCAAAATTGCGAAAGGAGCAGAAACACACACACACACACACACACACACACACACACACACACACAGAGAGAGAGAGAGAGAGAGAGAGAGAGAGAGAGAGAGAGAGAGAGAGCATGACAAAATTAGTTCCAGATAACAATCATAAATTACAAGTGACAAATATAGAAATTTTAGTTTAACCATTACTACATAATCATTGTTTACAAGGCTATTTAATTTAAAAATTCTTTTACAGAATAAAAACATTTTTCCACTAGAAATGACTTAAGATTATGTTTAAAAAACTTTTTATGTTGCTGCGATTTTAAATCACTGGGTAGGCTGTTATATAGCTGAACTGTTATCTGTGCTACACTTTTTTGGTACAGTGCTGTTCTACACTGTGGCATGTGGATATAATTTGTGTTTCTTGTGTTGTGACTGTGTATATGCTTATTTTGTTGAAGATGTCCAGTTTGGTTTAAAAGATACTCATTTGCGAACAGGATATGCTCATATATGTAAAGGCTCGGTAGGCTCATTATTTTCATCTGGATGAAATGTGGTCTACATGTTTCCAATTTTCTTAGGTTGCAGATAGTCCTGATTGCTCTTTTCTGCATCCTAAAGATCTTTATGCTCGTGGCTGAATTTCCCCAGAAGATTTGCCCATATCAAAGTAGTGCATGGAAGTATGCATAATACGCCTGAATAACTGTTGACTTGCTTGCACTTTTATTTAACACACGCAGAGCATAACAAGCTTTTGAAAGTTTTTTCTCAAGTTCTTTTATATGGCAGTCCCATTTTAAATTATCTTGTACCCATAGGCCTAGAACCTTAGTGTCAGTAACCGAGTTCAGTAACGTATTTTCAAGGTATGGTACTGTAACAAAGTTTTGCACATGTGGAGAAGAGTGGAAATTCATAAACACAGTTTTTTCTTTAGTTTTTTCATTTATCATTATTTTATTTTTTTGAAACCAGCTAGTAATTTGGGACATTACAGTATCTATTGCTACTTCCAATGAGATTTTGTCAGCAGCTGTTATTAATATGCTGGTGTCATCAGCCAATAAGATTAGTTTTCCCAATTTAATAAACAGAACCTTGTGGCACTCCGTACTTTATTGTTGATTTACTGGAGACATGTGTTGTTGTGATAATATTTCCTTGTACTCAAATGTCATCATGCCTTAAAACCACCACTTGCTGCCTGTTTTCTAGGTAAGATCTTATCCACTGATTTGGGATTCCTCGGACACCTTTTTGATCTAATTTGTGAATGAGGAAGTCATGGTCAATTACGCTGAAAGCTTTTGAAATGTCCAGAAAGATACCAGTAGAATCTTTTCTGTCATCCAGTGCTTTAAGCACAGCTTCTATGTACTCATACATTGCTGTTGTTGTAGACTTTGATTTACTGAATCCATGTTGATTTGCTGAGAGTAATGAATTTTTTGTAATGTAGCTTAGTAGTCTATTGCAGAAATTTTTCTCAAATATTTTGGAGAAAACACTGAGTTGGGATACTGGATGATAATTATTTACATATTCAGAGTCCCCTTTTTTGAACAGTGGAGTTACTTTAGCTGTTTTTAGGCTATTGGGAAAGTTGATTAAGAGTGGGAACAAGATACCTATCCACTGACTGCAGACAATTACTCCAGTAGAAGGTGTAATAATATGCATTTTTAAGGAGCTGACTTGAACATAAATGTGCCTTACAAAGTGTGGTTATGTCAGATATGGTATACAGCTTTTTCCTCCAATCTCACATATATTGTCTCATGTGAACACCTGTAGTAAGACACACTGTTTACTATGAAATACAAATAATGGCACAGATTATTTTAGCCATATAAACAAAGCATTGGGTCAGGTGTAAGCCAAAATAATTTCTAGAAAAAAGTACTCTAGAACTGACCAGGTATCAAATTGTGAACATTGACAATCCTCACATGAGTTCTGTAAAGTATTCATATGACATACAAGCCCCCTTAAGTAAGTGGATGGTGCGGTTTTTTGTGCATAACAGAACAGACTACCAACAAAGCAATAATAGCCCTGCATGTTGCTGTACTTTGTAAAGTGCTAGAACCTGTGATCACAGTTCCCAAGTAGATATAAACATAGTGGTCAATGAATAGGCTGTAAGATGTACTAAGGTATCAAGTGTAGCAGGGTGGTGCATTGTCTTGAGAATGCCACAGGGTGAAATGAAAAAAGGAATGGTTAGCTCAGTTATACCTCAGTGTTGATGCAATATTAAAGCTTAATCTTCCTTCCTTTCTATCCTTATTTTTTCACCAAAAGTCACTTTGAGTATCCTCAACAAAGAAATAATGCAGGATTTTTACACCTACCATTCTCTACATATTGCAATTTGCACTTCCTTTGTAGATGTTATGTGCGCTCATTAGGGTATACATTCTGAGTGCATTGTTTAGCCCTGTGTTCTCCTTTTCACAATGTTTGTTATATGCAATACCAAGTTTGTGTCATTGTAGTTCTCATATGAAGGACACACATATTTATTTATTTAGCACCTGTTTTACCACATCATGATAATGGATTTGTCAAAGTACAAAACAGTATAAAATGTTACATATCTGCATCATGTACAAAATCTTTTCATTCGTATCAACAAATCTTTATAGGACAAACATTATTCTGCTTAATTAGATTATAAAATTATATACATACATATAAAATAAAATCTAACAAAACACCTTTGTTGATTCTACTAAAACTATTAAATACCAGTACTTTAGTTAAATAGGCATAGTAACACATGGCACAAAAGTTAGGTGCATAATTAGATACATACATGGATAAACGAAGTTTAGTTTTATGTAGAAATGGTTTGCTAATTATGAATTTTTGTTTAGGGAGTTATAGAGCAGGCATACAGGTTAGAGCAGAATTCCAAGTATTCATTAATGCTGAAGATACAATTAAAGTAGTTTTTATGATGAACATATTCTCTGACAGTTAAAATGTTTATTGATATCTGTATTAAATAAACTTAAAATATATGTAGCTAATCTATTTTAGGAATTAAAACAGCAGACTGTAATTAATTATACTTAAATTCAAGATGTTAATTATAAAAAAATAAGGAGTAAGTAAGTAAGTAAACAAAATAAGGAAAGACTACCATCCATATGCAGCTGATTGCTACATGTTGCATAGAAACATGTAATAGCACAGAAAGATGACTAGTTTCTGACCAGTCACCCTAGTATAAGTACATAGTCTAACAACCATCCATATAGACACCCAAATGTCCCACCCATCACACCTTCGGTGAACTGATATCACATGATCAAGTGGAAAAAGTAGTGTACAGAGTTTAAAGAGGGTTGAACAAACATCCATGGAGAAAAGAAGTCCAAAAGAATATTGATTGTGATGAATGCGTTTGTGGACCAATGCAAACAGCTGAGTCATGAAAACTGCTATTCAGCTGTATACAAACAACATGAAACGTGTGTAGAAGTTAGCAGGTCTGTGTTTTATGAGTCAATAATCAGCCAATTGATTTTCTGAAAATTCTGCACTCAGTAAATGCTGAAAACATTAACTAGTGAGCCCAAAAGTTCTCACATTTAGTCTGCTTAGGATTTTTCTACTTGTCTCTGGTAGAAAGGTGTAAGTCCCTCAGCTCTAAAATGACAGAAAATAAAAATAGGTGTTCCATTGCATATGGAAGTTGAAAAGAATGTGTTGGCCAACTTGATGAGTGCAGGTCAGTCCATAAATGCCAGCAGATACTGTGAAACTCTAAAGAAGATTTGTAAGGTAATTAAAAACAAAATGAGATGACAATAGCTGATAGGGTTGCGTTTGTTGCCTGATAACGGTCCAACCCCCATGACACATAAAATGCTTGAACTCCTTATAAGTTTTCAATTGGATATGTTGATACATTCTGCCTGTAGTCCAATTCTAGTACCATCATCCTTCTAGGAAGGGGTGCATGGGTGGAAAATTATATTTAACAGTGTAGGAATGAGGGATGCTATGTAATGGTCAGTGAAACTGATGGCAAGGATGTGTGCTGTTTGGAACACAATGACTGTTACATGGAAAATGACAACCCTGCATAATATGCAATGTATGTTTCATGAAAAAGATGCATTTATGTGTGTCACTTTCTGAACATGCCTTATGATTATAGTTGAAACAGAAGGTGGAATACTGAAGCTTAAATAAAGCCATGAAGCTACATTTGCAATCAGTCAATGACTCAATTAATGGTTTCTGAATAATTGTATGTGTAATGGTAACACTCATATATAAAAATGGAGATAGGAAATCACCTCCAATTACTGAACTATTTCAGTCTTTCCATTCTGGAATAAAACTGCAACAAGAAATCGCTTTACTATTAAACATTTTTTTCTAACTTTGATTTATTAAGTATTTCTCAGTTTACCTTTCATAAAGTACTATCTATTTAGCAATCAAATTTAATATCCCATCTATTATTCACTATTTTCAACGTGGGCTTATCTTTTTGCCTTGTTTTTCCTCTGCTGACTTCACTATTTCATCTGTCAAAGTTACCTACGCATGTGCTAATGGATTCTTTTCCCTTGTTTAAGTTGGTTGTTACCTAATACCCTTTTAAAATCTCAACAGTTTTTGGTTGAGCCAACTTATCCAGCTCCAAACTCATTAATTTCCCATATTTTCACAACTGCTTCAGATTTTCTCTTAATTTATTATTTATGAAATGATCATCAAGGTTCACATGTGATACTGCAAATGTGTAAATGTATTTCAGTTTAAAAACCTAGTTCCTAAACCTCTGGCTTATCATTATAATATCAATCTGAAAGCCGCCAGTGTCTCAAAGTCTCGTCCATACACACAACATATTTTCATGAGTCTTAAACGAAGCATTCATAAACATTAAGTTGAACACAGTGCAGAATGTTACCAAGCAGCTTCCCCATTCATTTCTTTCCTTCCAGCCCGTATTCTCTTAGTATTTTTCCTTCTTCTTTTCCCAGTTTCAGTTTCCAGTCCCCTATCAGTTAAATCTTTGTTTCTTTTAAAAAGAAATGAAGGAAGATTAGGTTTAATGTTCCCTCGACATCTATGCCATTAGATACAGAGCACAAGCTCAGACTGTGTCAAGCATGGAGAAGGAAATCAGTTGTGCGCTTTCAAAGGAACCATCCTGGCATTTACCTGGAGTGAATTAAGGAAATCATAAATCTGGATAGCAGGACGCGGGTTTGAACCATCAGCCTGCTGAATTCAAGTCCAGTGTCTTCTCTTTTAATGTGATGAATCATTTATTTTATCTCATCACATATTTATATAATGTCTTCTACAGAGCTAGTACACACATATACCTGTACTATTGTGGGTCTTAGCTTTGTGTCCATATTGCCTATGGTAATCTATTGATTATGTTGTTAATAGTAGTTCACCTGGATCCATGTCTTCTTGTTCATTGTTAGACCAACTCCTGCATTACTCCTGTATGACTTTGTGTTGGTAACAGCATACTCATTTGACCAAAATCCTGTTCTTCTGTCTATTGTACTTCATCAGCTCTTATTATACCTAACTTCAACTAATCCATTCCTCTTTTATAGCTTTCTAATCTATCAAAGACAATATAGAGATCTAATGACATTCCATACTCAAACTATAGATCCCCTGAGAATGTTTGGATTTTTTCTTTTTTTCTGCTGGCAACATTCCTTTAACTAGTCCCTGACTTGAAATGAAAATGGGGGACTGTTTTAGATCGGGAATATTTTATTCGAGAGGATGTCATTATCATCAAATTATGTTGTAGTTTCTCAAGAAATAAAATAGCTGTGGTTTCCCCTTATGTCAGCCATGTTGCAGGGTCATCACAGCACAACTATGCCAGCTAATTTTACAAGGCCAGATCTGTAAAATATGCAGACTATTAGCCTAACTATTGAAAAGGTTGTAGGCCCTCTTCAAGAAACATATGTTAGTCTAGCTTCTGCACAGATTCCATACCAATGTGGTTGCACTTTTGTTTCAGTTATCTATTACACTGAGGCATGTAATCCTCCCTGTTGCAGGAATATCCATTATTTGTTATTGACAAAAGAATAGAATGAGTGGTAGAAACCATCCTGTAGAAAGAACAGTTTCATTTCAGAAGAAATTTAGGAACACTCAAAGCAATACTAATCTTACAACTTAGCTTAGAATGTATGGGGAAAGGAGGTAAGCCCACATTTATGCCATTCATAGATATAAAAAAGGATCTTGACACTGTTAACCAAAATATATTCTTTGTAATTTTGAAGTTACAGAGGATGAAATACAGGAAAAGAAACAATATCTGTAATTTGTGAAGAAACAAGACTGCAGTTATACAAGTCAAAGGACATGAAATAGAGCCAATCATTGAGAAAGGAGTATAAGGTTGTAGCCTACCTCTATTTTATTCAGTTTATATAAAGAGCAAGCATTAAAGGAAACTAACAAGAAATTTAAAGGAAGAAAGTTCAGAGAGAAATAATAAAAACTTTAAGGCTTGTGGGTGATATTCTGTCACAGACAGCAAAGAACTTGGAAGATCATTTGAACAGGTTGGATGTTGTCTTTAAAAGATGTTATAATTTGTGCATCATTAAAATAATCAAGGGTGATGGACTGCAGCTGAATAAGTCAGGCAATTCCAAGAAATTGGACTAAGAAATGAGATGCTTAATTAATAATTATGTTTTGCTGTTTGGGAAGCAAATTAACTGAAGATGACAGAAGTAAAGAAGATATAAAATACGCACTCATGTTAGCAAGAAACGTTTCTCTCAAAGAGTCACATGTTAACATCAAATATAAAATTAAATGTTAGGAAATCTTTTCTGAAAGTATTTGTCTGGAATGTAGCTTAATATGGAAATGAGATGACGGTAAGCATTACAAACAAGAAGAGAGCAGAAGTTTTTGAAATGTGGCATTACATAGGAATGCCAAAGATTAAATGATTCGATGAGGTAACCACCTATGAGGTACAGAATAAAGTTGAGAAGAAAAGTGCTGATGGCACTGAAAGAGGGGATTGCTTGACAGGACACATCCTAAGGTCATGGAATAGTTGATTTATTAATGGTGGAATGTGCAGGTGTAAAAAATGTGAAAGATGACCAAGGCTGAAATATAACAAGCTGTTTCAAATTATGTTGGCTACAGTAGTTAAGCAAAGATCGAGAGACTCTTGTCAGGTGCAGGTCCAAGGGATGGGGTCAGTAGGGTGGTGGGAGTGGGGAGGGGGGAGTTATGGAGGGTCATGAACACCCACAAACAACTTTTTACTAAAAGGATTTGTATTATTTTTTTAATCCTTCTGGGCATGCAGCATTATAGATGTCTTGTAAGGACATTATATATATGGTAAGCCAAAACACTGCTGTTCAAAGACTTTTTATTAAGATTTTCTTTTCTAGTGTCTTAAGCTTGTATGTCTTCATGGCCATTATTAAACTATCTACAAACATATGGAGTTGTTTGTGTGTATCTATATCTGTATGTAACTAATAACAGTTCTGTGTATGTCTGTCATAGTACCTATTTCCATAACACATCATTAACACTGTCACTGTCTTATACCTTGTATAGCTCTGTGTCACAGGTGTAGCACAGATGAAACTTTTCTTCTCTAGATATGTAATGTCTCAGCAGTGGAATTATATGCTGAGCAATTTTTGCTTGAACTTATTTAATGTTAGTCATAAATTTGACAGCTCACTTGACAACTAAGTCAATGATGTTATATCATTACATTTTTGGCTTATTCATCTATGGAGTTTTGTCTGGTGGTAGTCAAATCTTTGCTAATATTCACAGTTCTTGTCTTTGTCTGTAAATTTGTTTTATTCATTATTGTATTCTGAAATTTCAATAAAGTTGTCTGTATAAGTTGTTTTAAGTTGGTTTGTTTGTTGAGAATATTGTATACACATTTGCGTGTGTTTACCTACATTTCAAAAATCAGATACCAAGAACATACCATAAATGATGAACACACACACACACACACACACACACACACACACACACACACACACACACACACACAAATATCCAGACAAAATTATTAATGAAAAACCACCTTAAACATAAAAATTATATTGAAAAATTTATTGAAATTTTAAAGCATGATAATGGATAAAACAAATTTGCAGGCAAAGACAACAGCTGTGAATATTAGCAAAGAATTTACTTCTCTCACACACACCTCCAAAGATGAATAAGCCAACAATGCAGTGATATAACATAATTGACTAAGCTGTCAATTGAGCTGTCAAACATCCGACTAACATTGAATAGGTCCTACCAAATATTGCTCAGCAACAAATTCCACTGTCGAGACATTACATATCTACTGAAGAACAATTCTGTCTGTGCTACATTATGATAAGCAGCTATACAAGGTATTAGACAACGACAGCATTAACAATGTGTTATGGAAGTAGGTACTATGACAGAACTATTATTAGTTACAAATAGACATAGATATATGCACTAACAACTCCATATGTTTGCAGACAGCTTGATAATGGACAGGGAGCTGAAATAGACTTATAGCACTAAAAAAAGAAAGTTTAATAAAAAGTAGCACCAGAAAAGGAAAGCTTAAACAAAAGTATTTGAGCAGCAGCACTTTGGCTTACTATACATACAACGAATTTATATTACACATGTCCATTTCTAAATATTCCAGACAACTTTCAGAAAATAAAGTAGAATCAAAATTTTGGGTCTCTAAATTGGCAGGGATTCTATAGAATTACAAGCTGAGTTGGACACATGATATTTTTCAGTTACTAGCTCAAATGGATGCTCTTGTGACCTGAAGGACAGCAGAGAATATTCTAGCCAAATAAAGGTGCCCATCCACAAGTTTACCACATGGGCTGCATACAAAAACTTCCAAACACTTCATGAGCCCACAGAGCAAAACCATCAAATGGCAGAAAGCTGAGTGAGCCAAGACAGAAGGGGAAAACATGTCCACAAAAATGAATAACAGAAACAGTAACTTTGCTAAATGTAGGCAATAGAATTCTCCCATTTACACACTCACATAGGCATACTGAATAATAACTATATCAGTGTAGTAGAAAACCTAAAATTGGAAAGAAATAGTCAAAAACAGAAGGGTATTAAGGTACCAAAAAGATCATGCAGTACTATGTTCTTAAGACCAGTCACGGAAGATGAATTGCGGAAAACTATACAGAAACTGAAGTCCAAGAAATCAGCTGGTGATGATGAAATAACAAGTCATGTAATAAAGCTGGTATGTGAGGAGATAATAACACCACTGCTGAACATAGCAAACTGTTCTTTCAGAGATGCAATTTTTCCAGAAAAACTGAAGATAACGAAGGTAGTGCCAGTGTACAAGAAAGGGTGTAAGGATGATCCCAACAACTACAGACCAGTTTCACTGATATCAGGTTTCTCAAAAATCCTAGAAATGCTTATGTATACCAGATTAGTTAACTATCTGGACAAACATAACATTCTCATGACCTCACAACATGGTTTCAGAAAGGGTAAATCTACAGAATCAGCAATTGTCAGTCTAACAGAATACATTTTACAGTCCTTAGATTGTCTCTGCAATGTTTCTGGATCTTTCAAAGGCATTTGACACCATTGACCATGAAATGCTGATACAAAAATTAAGCAACTATGGCATTCGGGGGCAACCAGGTGAATGGATAAAATCATACTTGTGCAACCGCAAGCAGTATGTATCATTAGGAAACTCATACCAATCAGAAACCAAATCCATCAAATATGGAGTGCCGCAGGGTTCAGTAATGGGGCCATTGTTATTTAATGTATTTGTTAATGATATAGGTGTTGAGGAGGAAGAAAAGAAAATATTGTATGCTGATGACATGACAATACTAAATAGTGACCAAAATATGGAACAGCTTGAGAGAAGAGCATACATATCTGCAAATGTCACAGCTCAATGGCTGTTGGAAAATGAACTGGTTATAAATCTAAAAAAGACTATGTATGCAGTGTTTAAAAACAAGGAAAAGGCTGTAGACATGGATTTAGAGGTTGACGGAACAAGGCTGGAAGAAGTAGAATCTGCTAGATTCTTAGGTATTCTTGTGGATAATGAACTGAAATGGAAAAAACATATTAATAATGTCTGTAAGAAACTGAGCTCTGTCATATTCTTAATGATGCAGCTATCACAGTATTCAGACAAGAACCTTCTGTGTACAGTGTATCATGGACTTTTCGAACCATACTTACAGTATGGAGTGACGGTGTGGGGAAACTCAAACAAACAAGAGACAAAACGAGTGTTCACATTACAAAAAAAAGCAATTAGGACCATTTTAAGAAGAAAGACCTCTGAAACATGCAGAAACTGTTTCAAGAATTTAGGTATCTTAACTTTTTCATCATTATATATATACAAAACAATAATGTACATCACAAAAGGTAGCGAGGACTGGATTACAAATGCTAGTGTACACACCCACAATACAAGAAAGAAGAATGAAGTACGGAGCATACCCCACCGACTGGCAATGCTAGAAAAAGGACCCCAGTACTCTGGTATCAGACTACTAAGAAGTCTGCCCAAAACCCTGCAAGATAGTGTACTTCACAATGAATTTACAAAGAAACTTAAAGACTATCTCATTGAAAAAGAGTTTTACAGTGTTGCAGAATACTTATGCCATTAAATTTGTATATATTGTTACTCATTATCAGTGATGTAAAAATGTAAGCTAAAGGTGTAGAAAAATAATTGATAAAGAATTTTAATACTTTGACATGTCCTATATTACACGTACATTTACTGTACATGATGTAATCTTACAGGATCAAATAAAATTCAATTCAATTCAATTCAATTCAAATTGTATTCACGGTCAGGGTGGTAAATGAATACTGGTAACTGCCAGTGTCCACTTCAGTTTTTTTGTCATGTAAATTATTGTTGAAGTAGTGAGAATTTGTTGCTTCTATGGTTCTTAAAACAGCTGCATGAGAGATGTAATTCTCAAATGTTTGTACAAATGCATTTCAAATTATGTATTTCTCTGAACAGTAATTTGTAGGAGCTTCATCTGTATCTACATCTACAGAACTACTCTGCAATTCACACTCAGGTGCCTGACAGAGGTTTCATTGAACCACTTTCAAACTACAGGGCGATTATAATTAAAGTTAAACTTTCAAACTGCTGTAGAAGTAACACCACTGGTCAGAATGACGTCAAATCGCAATGGAATATTATTGGAGGAGGGGAAAACGTATGGCAGAAGAAAAATAAATAATTACAAAATGTAGCAATAGATGGCACTATAAGCATCATAATTTAATAGTGGTTGACTACAAATGATAAATGAATCATACAACATTGCCTAAGGGGTACGTTTGATATTAAACAAACGCTACTACTCATTGTGCATGGGTATACAGGTGTGCTACTGTTAGTTATGTAAGCCCATCCACCACGGCAAGGTCGTATCAGATCAGATTGGAAAAATCAGTTTTTATTTATCTTGAGGCCAAAAACTGAATAAAAAGCATCAATCAAAATCTGGCGCAAAACATGTTCAATATGCTGTCCACCGTTTTCTGCAACAAGTTGAAATCGAGAAACAGTAAGTTCCACAACTGATCAAAGTGTTGCGCAATACGTGCCTTCAGTGCACCTATGTTTGCAATTGGAACACTGAACACAACACCTTTCAGATAACCCCACAGCCAGAAGTCACGCAGATTAAGATTAGGTGATCGGGATGGCTAGGCTATAGGGAAATGCTTAACTGGATTTGCAATGTGCAGAGGTGTGCCATCTTGCATACAAATGATCCCATCCATACATCCACACTGTTGGAGAGTTGGAATGATGTGGTTGTGCAGAAGACACTCATAGCACTTACCAGTGGCGGCACAGGTAACAGGATCGGAAGCATCTTTCTCTTTGAAAAAATATGGCCCTATGGTAAATGATGCCATAAACCCGCACTACACAGTGACCTCTTCAGAATGAAGTGGTACTGGTTGATTTGTGTGTGGGTTTTCCATTGCCCATATCTGGCAACTCTATGTCTTGACATATCCTGTCAGGTGGAAGTGGGCTTCGTCTGTCCACAAATCTTCCATGGCAAATCATTGTCCATTTCCATGTGAGCAAGAAATTCTAAAGCAAATGTCTCTCTTGCTGGCAGGTCAACAGGAAGCAACTCGGGCTCATGGGTAAATTAGAATGAATGGCAAAGAAGGATGTTTCGTAGGATTTTATGACCGTGCTCATGGGTATGTCCAATGTTTGGACAATTTTCCATGCACTACATGTATGCACACCACCACTCATCTCCTCCTGCATTACTGTGGCCACTGCTTCCACTGACATTGAATCAATTCATTTCCTCCCTCTACCAAGTTTCACACCAAAAGAACCGTCTTTTCAAATTTCTGAATCATTTTCCCCAGACCCACGGCACCATCGGACCAACACCTTTTTTCAAACCCATCAGTGTCCAGAACTTCTGCAGAGCAACATGTGCACAGTCATGATTCTTGTAATACAGCTTTACAAGCAGAGTGTGATCCTGCTTTGAGACTGTCATGGTGAATGTTGCAAATGCAAAAGGAGGAAAAGCCTTGTACCTGGCATGTTTATACCATCTTCAGTGGGTTGTGTGCATGACACACAGAGCACCATCTATTGATTAATTTTCACACAATTTTTTTTATTCTGCCATATGTTTTCCCCCTTCGATAATATTCCATTGCAGTTTGACATCATTCTGACCAGTGGTGTTATTTCTACAGCATTTTGAAAGTTTAACTTTAATTATAATCATGCTTTTATTTCTCTAACGTTCACTCTGGAGCAGCACATGGGAAAAACAAACCCTTAAATCTTTCTGTGCAAGCTCTGATTTCTATTAGTTTATTAGACTGGTCATTTCTCCCTATGTATGTGGATGTCAACAAAATATTTTCACATTCGATATTTCAAGAAAAGATATCATCACAATGAAAAAATGTCTTCGTTTTAATGACAGCCATCCCAACTCATGTACCATATCCCTGGAACTCTCTCCTCTATTTCACATGATTACAAAATGAGCTACTCTTCTCTGAGTTTTTTCGATGTCCACCAATCTTTATCAGACCTCTTATATCTTCTAAGAGTTTTGCCAATAAAATGCACTCTTTTGTTTAGCTTACCCACAATATTATTTATGTGATCGTTCCAATTTAAATTATTCCTAGTTGTAAATCCTAGTTATTTATTTGCATTGACAGCCTTTAGATATGTGTGATTTACCATTTAATGGAAATGTAACAGACATGTTTTAGTGCTTATGTGGATAACCTCACAGTTTTCATTGTTTAGAGTCAATTTACCACTTTCCACACTATGTCTGAATCATTTTGCAATTGGTTTTGAGCTTATGATGACTTCACTGGACTGTAAATGACAATATTATCTGCAAACAATGTAAGGGAGCTGCTCAGACTGTTTTCTAACTCATTTATATAGATTAGGAATAGCAGAGGGCCTATAACCTGTCCTCGGGGAAAGCCAGATATCAGTCCTGTTTTACTTTACGACTTTCCATCAGTTACTGCATACTGTGACCTTCTGATAGGAAACCATGAATCCAGACACAAATCTGAGATGATTCTCCATAGGCATGCAGTTTGATTAGAAGTCACTTGTGAGGAATGGTGTCAAAAGCCTTTTGGAAATCTAGAAGTATGGTATCAATTTGAGATTCCTTGTCAACAGCACTCATTACTTCATATGAATAAAGAGCTAGTTGTGTTTCACAGGAACAGTCTTTTCTGAATCCATGCAAACTCAGTGTCAATAAATCATTTTCTCTGAGGTAACTGATAGTTCCTGTTTCCTTTCTTGAGTATGGGTGTGAGCTGTACAACTTTCCAGTCTTTAGGTATTGGTACTGAGTATTTCAGAGTCCACAGTCTACTGAATAATAATCAACTTGACTTTCAAACAGGTAGAAGTACAGAAACAGTGGTAACAGATTACACAAATGAAATAGTTAGAAACTTGGATAAAAAGAGTGGTGTTGCAGGAGTTAGTTTAGATATTCCTAAAGCTTTTGACATTGTTGGAAGCAATGGAATTGAAAACAAGTCGTTGCAATCATATTTGCATAATAGATCACACGTTGTGTAAATCGCATAAGCTCATTGTAATCATAAAATCAAATTAGAATCTGTTGCAATGAAAATCAAAATAGGTGTACTGCAGGTAGTGCGTTAGGCCCCTAACTGTTCCTTATTTATATAATTTAATTTCCAGAATTACTCATTCTTAATATATTTTGCAAGCTGTGCAAGTTTCATTAGAAATTGCACATTTCTGCTTATCCTGACCATTTTGTAAAGATTGCTCTTCCTATGACATGGTATTGGTTGGTTGATTTGAGTAAGGAGACCAGACAGCAAGGTCATCGGTCTCATTGGTTTAGGGAATGATGGGGAAGGAAGTCGGCCGTGCCCTTTGAAAGCAACCATCCCAGCATTTGCCTGGAGCGATTTAGGGAAATCACGGAAAACCTAAATCAGGATGGCTGGACGCGGGATTGAACCGTCGTCCTCCCGAATGCGAGTCCAGTGTCTAACCACTGTGCCACCTCACTCGGTGACATGGTATTCAAAGGCCTTTTGTTTGTGAGGGTAATTTCGTAGATCATTTGTGCTGTATTTCTTAATTTAACTGGGAAATTTGTGTTATAAGTGGAGTAAGTTTTTTTTTATAAAGGAACTAAATTTAACATCCACTTTCCTCCCTGATATACCTCTCTTTTCAGCTGATACTCTGTAAACTACTCCTAATACTGTCTCCTGTGATATAATTAACTATTTTGTTTGCCTGATTCACACTTTACTTTGAGTGGTAATGTTATGTATTATGGTTAATTCATGATGATGGCCTTAGAGTATATTTGCAAATGTTGAAATGTTAACACAATTGACTGTTCACATCAAAATTTAACTACTAATGTACTTTTGTTGACTTCTGTTGGAAAAGCCAACAACTAAAGTTACAAGTGTTAAGCATTATATCTTTTTTTCATCAGGCTCCTTCAAAGAAATCAATAATGAAATACAGATTTTTTTATTTGCCTTCTTCTTCTGACAGTTTTTCAAGAGTTTCTAAAAACCAAAAATTTCTTGCTGGGGATTAGAAGTGTGCTGTTATGTGGGTTGACTGCACATGAACCTGCTTCAGGGTGTTCTCTATGCAGTAACTAACTGTTCCTATGGTGATAAGTTCATACTTATTTTGCACATACATGGCAATTACTCCTTCTGTCATATTCTATTTGTCTATTATAGTAGTTTATTCATCCAGCAACAATGTACACTGTATGGATTTCGTTAAAGAGCGTAGTATAACCAAAATAAGACAAGGGTGTACAGTTTCCCACATGATACAATGGTGTATTGTACCCATCACAATATTTTTTGGCAATAAAACTTTGATTACTGTAATAACATAAAAGTATGAGAAGGATCTTTTACATGAAATACATTACAAGTAAATAATTGATTTAACACTTTTGTTCAGAAAAATTAACATTGAGGCTGTGGCAAGCATTTGATTTATGGTACTATTACTTATAGTAAATGAATGTAGTTACTTGCTACAAGGTTACTGCATATATTCATTTATACTGTAATAGCAGTTGGTCATTAAGAATTTAAATATTGCTTCCTTGAATGTAGATAATGTTTTTATTTCTTTTAGCTGAGTTGGACATTTGTTGTACAAAATAGTACCCTGAATGTTGGTTTGTTTTTGTGTTAAAGCCTTGTTTACTCTTTTTATGTGGATATCATTGCACATTCTTGTATTGTAGGAATGAAGATCTGAGTTGATTTTATAGTTATCAATGTGCATTTTTATATTAACAACACTTTTTTTTATATAGAGGCATGGTAAGGGTAGAATATGTAGGTGTTGAAATAGCTGTTAGCTTTGTACTGTTTGAAATTATTCTAACAGCTCGTTTTTGTAAGGTGAAGATGGTTTTCATGTTTGCCTTATTATGACCCCCAAGGGTTAGGACATAGGTGATAGCAGAATGGATGTAACAAAGTAGACAGTTCTGCTACACTCTCTACTACACACACTGCTAATTATGCATAATGCAAAGCAAGCAGAGCTTGCATGATCATACAATGCTTGTACATATAACATGAGATATGTCAGTGTGGTGAAGTGTGGGTGAGTGGTATATGTGATAATGGTTCAATACAGCAGTTATAGAAGCTAGGTGGTACAATTTTTAAACTTAATTTCTAGACAAAGTAAATATATGTGGACACAAATAATTTCATTTGTTTTCAGCAGAATTTCAGTTATATCATGCAGGTATCCATAATTAATATTAACTTTAGTTAACTTTAAGTTATGCAAAGACATTTATTTATTTATTGTTGTTTGGCCCCACATGTATTTTGATGTACAAAATATGGGACATACAGTACAATGTCATGTAAACGCATATACAGGATACCTTAGAGAAAATAAACACATAAAATGTTTTGGTCTTTCTCAAATAATTTGTAGTCACATTAAGATCAAGAAAGAGATTTTTATTAGTTAGTCAAATGACTGAAGTCTTAATAGCACAAATAAAGAAAAGTCTCTGGCTGTAAAACTGCAAAATACTATTAAGTGGCATTACACTTAAAGTTCTTTGATGTTTATTTGTGGGAAACTTCAACAATATTATGAAAAGGCAAATAACTACCTACTGTAAAGATGACACTTTGAGTTGGAGGCAGGCACAATGAAAAGACTGTTACACATAGGGCTTTCAGCCAGTCTTCTTCAGAAAGGAAATGCAAACACATTCACACAATCAAGCACACATGATTGATTCCTCCAGCTGCTCCAGCCAGAATGCAACTGCATCTAACAGAAGCAGCAACCTGGAGTGGGCTGAAGGGGGAGAAATAGCAAGGTGTGGGTGGAGAGAGAGAAGTTAGCACTGCTTGGCGAAATGTGCAGAGACTATATGTTGGCAAGACAAGGCTGCCAGGTGCAGCATTGGGAGGCTGTTGGGTAGGGAGAGGGGAAATGGGGAGTGGAAAAGGAGAGGAGCAGAGAAAGGGAAAACATCAGAAGGTGCAATGGCTGAGAGCAGCACACAATGAGAGTGAGAGGACGTGAACTGGGAGGAAGTGACATGACAGAGGAGACAGAAACTGCTGGTTGGAGGTTGTGGGCAAAGTAGGTTACTGTAGGTTGAGGCTGGGATGATTTCAGGAGTGGAGAATGTGTTGTAAGGGTAACTTCCATATGCAGTACAGAAAAGCTGGTGGTGTAGGGGAGGATCCTTATGGCCTTGGTTGTGAAGCAGCCATCAAAATCAAGTATGTTAAGTTCAACTAAATGTACCACAGGATGGTTCACACTGCTCTTGGCCACAGTTTGGCAACTGAACATAACAAGCTTGATCTCAAGGGCTGCTTCACAGCTTGGGCCATTTTGATCCTCCTTTTCATTACCAACTTTTCTGAACTGCACAGGTGGGAGTTTTCCTTACACCACATTCTTTACTTCTGAATTCATCTCTGCATAAACCTAGGGTAACCTACTGTCCCTATACCTTCCACCCAACAGTTTTCATTCCGTCTGTACTATCACCTCTCCCAAATTCATGTCCTCCTCCCAATTCACTGTGCACGGCTCTCTGCCAATGCAGCCATCAGTCTCTTTCACATCTTTGCTCCTTTTCAGTTGCCAATTCTCCCCCCCCCCCCCCCCCCACCACCACCACCATCCCCTTTCCTCCCTCACAGCCTCCTGATGCAGTACCTGGCAGCCTTGTCTTCCACCATGTAGTTCCTGCATGCTCTGTCAGGCAGTGCTCACTTCATGTCTCCCCACCTGTATCCTGCTATCCCCCCACCCGTTCCCTGCACTCTTTGGATTGCTGTTTCTATTTGATGCAGCTGCATTCCAGTCAAAGTGGTCAGAGATAGCAGTCATACATTTATGAGCTGTGGTTGCTTGTGCAAATGGGTGTGTGTGTTTCCCTTCTGAAGGAGGCTTCGGCTGAAGGTTCAACATGTACAGTGTTTTTGTTGTGCCTGTCTGCTACTCAACATGTCATCTTTATGATGAGTTGTAGTTTATCCTTTCCATAATATTATTGATATTCCAACCTGGACTTTCCATTGTTGGAAAGGGAAACATTATATTATTGTGTAATATAGGTCCACTGGCCAAAACAAAATTATAAGGTAGTATTCATATGAGTACATGGATCTGATTGACTGATTGAAGATTAAATGTGGTGTGGTTTCATCCCCTCAACACACTGTCTACCCAGGGATTCTCAGACTTTCCCTCTGGTGGAACACTTTGCTGATCCTGATACTTTGATGAAACACCTTGTTTATTTTTAAGGTTATTAAAATTAAAAAAAATTACTTCAATTTGAAATTGTAACTAATAACACAGAAATCATAATAAGATTAAAAAAATAATATTGTCAAAATTAAAAAAAAATACTTCCATGTTATGAACAGTTCTTCAATGAGCATTTATTTACTTCCCACAGAACATCAGTGTTTTGCAGAACTCAGTTTGGAAATCCTGGTCTACATTTAAGGACTACTTCTTCTATACCGTTAGTGAGTAGATGTTTCTTAAAGCTCTCTTGGACAGTCATTTGTCCTACAATGAGTTTAATATGTCTTCTGTTCAAGCACAGGATTACAGAACTTCTCTTGAAACATGGCTTTGGCATCATTAGCATGCCATATTTTTGTTTCGGATTTTAGTCCAATAACCTGTGTACTGTCTCCTGTTCCAGCTACGTAGTATGGATTTTACCATCACACTAATAATGGTAAGGACAGATTTTGGTACAATGAATGGAGTAGTTGCAGCTGTCCTGGCCAGCCTATCAACTTGTTCATTGTCACTAATTCCTGAGAGACCAGGGACCCTCAGTAGGTTTACCTGTTGGTTTCCCCCAGCCCTACAAGGGCTTCGTGGCATTCTGCAATAATCTTTGATTTTGTTGAAGAGCCTGATAGGGACTCAGAGCTGCTTGGCTGTCTCAATCAATGTAGATTCCATTTACCGTAAGCCCACACATACGAACCTCTATCTGCAAGTTTAAGCTGCCATCACCTCTCACAAATTGCCAGCATCCTTATAATGTTGGTGCCCCAAGCACATATTCTTTCTAATGGAGGCAGCCTTCCAAATGCGCTAGAACATTTATAGTCAGTGTTCAAAGATAATGATTACTCTCCATGTCAGATTAGTACAACACTAAGGAGGAAGAAGCATGACCACCCACAACATCAAGAAGATAAGGAGCTGTTCAAGTCCAGGGCATTTCTTTTACATGTAGGTAACCTTTCATCTAAAGTAGGTAGGGTTCTTAGGAAACATCAAGTTAAAGTAATTTTGTGGCCTCCAGAAAAGATTAGTGCTCTTCTCAGTTTGGTAAAGAATGATCTGGGACTGTGGAAGTCTGGAATTTACAAAATTCCTTGCCAGTGTGGCAAAGCTTATATAGACCAGACAATTCACACATTATGTGAAAGGTGTGTTGAACTGAGCACCACATTCCTCTTTTACAGCCTAACAATTTGGCTGTAGTCACGCATCATATTATCGTAGGTCACTCTATGGATAACCATGTCTTGGCCCCAGCAAGATACTTTTGGGAATCAATAACTAAAGAATCTATGAAAATATGTCTAGCATAAGATCTTATAAATTGGGATGGCAGTTTTCAACTGGATAAGGCTTTGGACCCAGTGATCTCTGTAATTTCTTTTGAGGGAAAACATTTTATTCATAATGACATGTCTGGTGACATCTGACATTTGATTTTTGTCCTGTGAGCACATGTTCTGACAGGGGGACATGTAGTTTCACCTTTACATATGCACCTGTGGCCACAGATGGAACAGTATTTGCAGAGGCCACAGATTTCGATAGATGACACTCCTGCAATGGCCGCTTGTGCATGTGTCTTTGTTTCAGCTTTTACTATAAAGCCAACACTGTGAACTAGCAGTCTCCAGGGGTGGACACTCACCTGAATATGGCTGTGCAGTTGCCAGCCAAAATGTTGTGGTAGTCAACCATCATGATCTGGCTGCAATCCTGAAACCTCATGGAATAGCCTCCAACTTGCCATCATGGTCACTTCTTATGTCTTTAATTATCCTGATTATACCTTGTGAGAAACTGAATACATTTTCAGGCCCAGTTCTTGCATTGTCCTCAGGGATTCTTCACCAACCTTCATCACAAGTGTTTGGTCATCAGATGCAACCTTTTGGTTGATTACTCTCCATTCCTCTGTTGAGACCTGGTTCTGCACCAACACTTTTTCAGGCTAAATCTTTGTAGGAGCACCCTTAGGAAGTTTCAGTACCCAAATTGATATCTTTGTGATCTTGAAGAGTTCAACTGCTGGCTTGATCAGCTTTTCCTCCTCCCACAGAGATATGTTGGGCACCATGCCCTTAAGCCAATCTACTGTTCCCATCCCCTTACAGAAAAAGATTAAAGCACCTATGTCCAGATAGACCCTCATGATTTTGGGGCCTGGACTTGTCCCCCCCCCCCCCCCCCCCCCAAACCTTCTCAAAGAAAGAAATGATTTTTTGTGGATGCCATTATCCTGAGGAATGACAACATTAGGCTCCTTCCTTCCTCTCTTCTTGGTGGTGGAAGGGGGTTTTATACCCATTTCACTGTGAGATAGTGTTTTTTTTTATGGAAGTTCTAGTTTTAAGGCCTTTTAATTCCCTCCATGTATGTTTAGGAAGCCATTCTTTGTCTTCCTTTTTTTGTTTTCTGAGAAGTTTTCTCACCTAATAGCCAGACAAGGATTTGATCTTGACCTGGTCTTGATTTCTGCTTCTTGGACTGCTCTGTCACCTGATCCAGTTGCAGAAACAGCTTCCATATGTCCAAACCCCAGTGTTTAGGTATTTGAGGTTTGCCCGCAAAAGGCAAAGGTCCCGAGTTCGAGTCTCGGTCGGGCACACAGTTTTAATCTGCCAGGAAGTTTCACATCAAGTCCCTTGTTTTTGTTTTATTTTCTGTGTTTTCCATTTTGGTCCTACGAGATTTGGGGATATATCAGGTCGACACCACAGATCGCCATATAATACTACTGGCTCAGAGAGGAGCTCAGTATCCCTGAGGCTCCATTCATGACACATCTTCCTTGTGCTATGCACTCCTCAGCATAGATTACATCACTCCTGGGGCTGGGCATCCATGGAATGGGGGAAGGGCTATGGAAATGGATGTGAAGAGAGAGGGGCGTTGTGGGACATGCTATATCTGGTTTATCCACTGAGACCTGTCTGGCATGCCCTACCAGCAGCTGCTCTACAGCCAGCATAGCCCGTAGCTTCATGCGAACATGCAAGCCTCTCCACCCACATGGTCAGTGCTACAAAAAAGTCAGTGCCCCCCCCCCCCCCCAAAGAGGACCACATGGATACAAACTTTTTATCCTCTCACTCAACCCCGTTCTGGCCACTTTTTGTCCTTATTACAATGAGAGAGGTGTCATTGACTAGCATACGTTTCCCGTCACGTACACAGCAACACAGTAGAAAATATTTTTGGGAATTGATTCTTTGACATTTTTCCTAAATGTGTGTTTGTGCATTCCTGTGGTAGAAGGTAAGTTTTTGTAGATCAAGCTTCTCATGTTTCTTCCTCCAGTGAAGCATCTGCTCAGTCTTTGACATGGTGCATGAGTGTTCCTATTTATTCTTGTGTCATGTTTATGGATTTCCTTATATGTTTCAAAGAGGTGCAGATGATTTCCTTGATATAAATACAGGGGACTGGCATCATGTTTAGTTCTTTGAAAACTGCTCTGATTGATGTATATGGAGATAAATCGTTAATGATTTTTATAATTTTTTTTTTGCAATGAGAATATATATAACTTATAACTCAGTGCTTCTACTTTTTGGTGAGTGGTCTTCTTTAAGAATAAAGTATTTACATTCTACCTGAACTTACCTACAATAAAACTGGGAGGATTGGTATGGGGTGGCAGTTATTAACATCACACGTTCCTCCATTTTTATATACTGGGATAACCTTTGAAATTTTAAATGCTTTAAGTAAGTGCACTTTTCTTATTGAACTCTTAATAAGACCATGCCAAGGTTACTCCTCAGCAATATTTTTGATTGGATTGTCAGACATACACTCAGAATCATAAGTATGTGAGGATTTGGTTTTTCTGGTAAAATTCATTAATTCCTTTTCTGTTGCTGGAATTAGGTGGCACTGTTTCAAAAGTCTCCACTGACATCATTTAAGAAATGTTTGTTAAACACTTTGCTTATCTATTTAGGCTCTGATATTTTAATTTGATTTTGTTGAAAATATTCTGGAGGTCCTTGTTTTGGGTTGCTCCAGTAAAATTTCTGACCACATTCTAGACTGCTTTACTTAAGTTATCAGAATTTAGACTATATTGACTGCTGGAAGTTTCTTAGCTCTGGTAACAACTTTGTTTAGACCTTTTTTGTACATTTTGAGATATCTGTGGAAAGTAAGTTTGACATTTGTCTTACTTTCTACACAGAGGCTTTTCTCAGCTACACAGGAGGTGATTATACCCTTGGTTATCCCACCCTTATGCTGAGAGCTACTTAGGGATTTATCCATTGCCGGATGAGAGGGAATGTTATGTTGAGGTAGAGGCACAGAGTTTTTACAAAATTTTTGGTTTTGCAACATGTCTCCTCCATCTCGTAAATATTATGTCAGATCCATTTTCTCTTAATTGTTTAAATGAATGAAGACTGCTTTGATCTTTAATGCATCTGCTGCAACCTGTTATTTCTGATGGAGATTTTGTGTGGTGGATTAGAGGCAGTTGTAGTTTTAGTATGAGCCACCGATGGTCTCATAATCCATTTTATAAATTATGTACTGGAGTAGAGCAAAGATTAACATGTATTGCATCAGTTCTGCTACTGGAGGTAGAAATGACTCTTGCCTGCTCATTTATTATGGGATGGTCCTGGCGGAGGTTTGAGTCCTCCCCCGGGCATGGGTGTGTGTGTTTGCCCTTAGGATAATTTAGGTTAAGTAGTGTATAAGCTTAGGGACTGTTGACCTTAGCAGTTAGGTCCCATAAGACTTCACACACATTTGAATATTTATTATGTTTTTCTTGCGGAACATAGTCAGTAGGTTTCTCAGGTCATAATATTCATATGTGACAGCTGAAAAATTCAGATTTATATCCCCACATGTAACACGTTTTTTGTCTTTACTCACATACTCAAATTTCTTCTGAAGAGAGTCATATTTTCATCCGATGCCCTGTAGACACAAATAATTATTAATTGCAATATCTCAAGCTCAAGTACACAATGCTGTTCCAATGCTTCAGTTACTTGTCTTTTTGTGTTCTCAGAACTGTTTACTATTTTAACTAGTTGCTGATCCTAGTGTGTTCATGTCACTGCTGAAATATGAGGGGAAGTCATAATATTTTAATTATCACCTTGAAAGAAAATAAATAATTAATTATTTTTTATCTGCAGGAACATGTCTGCAATCCTGGTACTCACTGATATCCGCATATCACAGTATGATAGCACACTGCTAGAGGAGCCAAACCAGAGTGGTGCAACCCACTGATAAAGTGGAATATTGTTTGGTAATTTGTTTTCTGCATTTTAAGGGGATCAATGCTGCAAAAATCCATCATAGAAGGTGGAACTGTTTGACAACTTTGCACCATCTTATGACACAGTGGCTGGATGGGACAGATGTTACCAGTGTTCTCAGACAATTCTGAATTGTGAAGAATGAAGTGATAGGTTATGTCTCTGTAAATAATGGGGAATTACAAGAGCAGTGAAGGCTCTGGCACTCGAAGACCCCTAGCATATCACATTTGATGTGATGGTGGAAAAAGTGAAAATCAATCAAGTAACAGTTTTTGATAACTTGCATAATATTTTGAACATGACAGAGGTTGTAGTCTGATGGGTCTTGTGACTGCTTATTCCCATTCAAAGAGGCCTTCAAAGCTAGGTGCACTAGAAATGTTATATCAGTGTCAGGCCAGACTTGATGGGTGTGTTGCTATAAACAAGAGATAATGAATCAAGCAAGCAGTGGAAACGTGTGGGTTTGAGACTGTCAAAAAAAGTGAAAACCCAGTCATCATCAGACAACATGATTCTGGCTGTTTTATAGGAGTGCCATGGTGATAACATTTCATGCTTATGAAAGACAAATCTTTGCAGGAAAATACTACCAAATCTAAAGTGCCAGAAGAAGTTGTCCAAGGGGTTGTTTTTCTCCACAGCAATGCTCCAGATCAGTCTATACAACACAGTCACATATGCTGCTTCTTTGGACTATCAGATTTTGCTTCACCATGGTGTATTGCCCTGAAATGGCACACAGTCCTCAGATTAAGAAATCATTGTGTGTCAGGGATTTCCAGAAGGTACTGTATAGAAGCAGCACTTGACCAAGTAGTCCTTCACAGTTGATTTGAAATTGTTTCTGTCCATTATTTTGTGGGTTTGGGTAATGTATTACAGTTTGATGCTGAGATGGACTATGTCTTTCTGTAACAGAGCTGAATTTGTCTGTTGTGCATGTATATCACTTATTTGTTTTGTGTGATGGCTGTGTACGGATTCATTACAGGTGATGCACAGACTGTCACTGTTTAATTTTTCCATTATTGTAACTGCATTTTCTAGTAGGTAAATACAAGGAAGTGGTTAATTATCTGTCCTAGGTAGTTGTCTGCATAATGGACTATGGTCTGTTCCTTCCATTAATCTCATAATCTATTACTGTAATCCTAATGATTTCTAACTTGCTCCACAGTTTCCTCGAAATAAATTATAAAGGGTAACCCCACAATCAATCCCTGAAGACAATGTGATAGTCAACCAACCACTGTGTTATCCTCAGCTGTTTGTCATTGTATGTGGTATGGAGGGGCACAGAGTCAGCACACAGCACTCCCAGCCATTTCCAGTGTTCCAACCTTGGAGCTGCTACTTCTCAATCAGGTAGCTTCTCAGTTGGCATCATAAGGTTGAGTGTACCCCAGTACAATCCTCTCGCCAAGGAAAAATTCCTGACAGTACTAGGAATCAAACCTGGGTCTCTCACAAGGTGTATTTCAGTGTCTGTTTTTCTCTACAGTTTTTATCTTCTACAGTTTCCTCCAGTACCAGGGAAATTATCTTTACACATGTCCAGCCATCCTGTCTCTTCTTCTTCTTCTTCTTCTTCTTCTTCTTCTTCTTCTTCTTCTTTGTGTTATCCATATATTCCTTTCCTCACCGATTCTCTGGAGAACCTCATCATTCCTTACCTTATCAGTCCACTTAATTTTCAACATTCTTCTGTAACACTGCATCATAAATTCTTCAGTTCTCTTCTTTTCTGGTTTTTGTGCAGTCCATGTTTCACTACCATACAATGCTGTGCTCAAAAATTTTTCTCAGAAATTTCTATCTCAAATTAAGGCCTGTATTTGATACTAATAGACTTCTCTTGGCCAGGTACGCTCTTTTTGCCAGCGATAGTCTCCCTTTAATGTCCTTCCTCCGATCATCATGGGTTATTTTTCTACCTAGGTAGCAGAATCCATTAACTTCATCTATTTTGTGATCACCAGCCCTCACCTTAAGTTTCTCACTGTTCTCATTTCTGCTACTTCTCGTTACTTTCATCTTTCTTGGACTTACTCTCAACCCATTTTCTGTACTCATTAGACTGTTCATTCCATTAGGCAGATCCTGTAAGTCTCCTTCACTTCCACTGAGGAGAATGATGTCATCAGTGAATTTTTTCATTAATATCCTTTCAGCTTGAATTTTAATTCCATTCATAAAACATTCTTCTGTTTCTGTCATTGCTTTTTCGATGTATAGATTGAACAATGGGGGTGAAAGACAAGATCCCTGTCTTACATCCTTTTTAAACCAAGCACTTCATTATTTATCTCCCACTGTTATTATTCCATCTTGCTTCTTGTACATATTGTACATAATCCGTCTTTCACTATAGCCTAACCCCTACTTTTCTGAGAATTCTGAACATCTTGCACCATTTTACATTATCGAAAGCTTTTTCCAAGTCAACAAATCCTATGAATGTGTCTTGATTTTTCTTTAGTCTTGCTTCCATTATTAACCACAATATCACAATTGCCTCTCTGGGGCCTTTACCTTTCCTAAAGCCAAACTGATCGTCATGTAACACATCCTCAGTTTTCTTTTCCATTCTTCTGTACATTATTCTGGTCAGCAACTTGGATGCAAGACCTTTTAAGCTGATTGTGCGATAATTCTCACACTTCAGTCAATATATATCCAGACTCATACTTTCTGCACACTGAAGCGAATAGTTGTTTTGTTGTCATTTGCCACAATAATTTGAGAAATTCTGAAGGACTGTTGTGTATCCTGTCTGCCTTACTCAGTTTTAAGTCTTCCAAAGCTTTTTTAAAATCTAATACTGGACCTCCTATCTCTTCTATATTGACCCCTGTTTCTTCTCCTATCATGTCATCAGACAAGTCTTCCCCCTCATAAAGGCCTTCAGTGTACTCCTTCCACCTATCTGCTTTCTCCTCTGAATTTAACAGAGGAATTCCCATGGCACTTTTAATGTTACCACTCTTGCTTTTAATTTCACCAAATGTTCTTTTGAGTCTTCTATATGCTGAGTCAGTCTTTCTGACCATCACATCATTTTCGATTTCGTCACATTTTTTCTGCAGCCATTTTAACGTAGCTTTCCTGCACTTTCTATTTATTTCATTCCTCAATGACTTGTATTCCAGTATTCCTGAATTTCCCTGAACATGTTTGTACTTCCTTTTTTCATTGATCAGCTGAAGTATTTCTTCTGTTACCCATGGTTTCTTTGCAGTTACCTTTTTTGTACATATACTTTTTCTTTCCCACTTTGTGATTGCCCTTTACGGAGATGTCCATTCCTTTTCAACTGAACAGCTTACTGAGCTATTCCATATTGCAGTATCTATAGCCTCAGAGAACTTGAAGTGTATCTCCTCATTCCTTAGTACATCCATATTCCACTTATTTGTGCATTAATTTTTCCTGACTAATCTAATTAACTTCAACCTACTGTTCATCACTACTTAATTGTGATATGAGTCTATATCTGCTCCTGGGTATTGGAATCTCTACCTAATCATGATGTAATTTAACTGAAATCTTCCTGTACCTTCTGGCCTTTTCCATGTATACCTCCTCCTTTTGTGATTCTTGAATAGAGTATTCACTATTACTAGAAGTCAATTAGTATTTCTCCTCTTTTATTCCTAGCACTAAGCCCATATTCTCCCATAACCCTTTCTTCTATTCCTTTCCCTACAATCAGATTCCAGTTCCCCATGACTATTAGGTTTTCATCTCCCTGTACACACTGAATTACCAGTTCAATATTCTCATATATTTTGTCTATCTCTTCATCTTTGACTTGCGACATTGGCATGTATAGCTGAACTATTATTGTCAGTGTTGGTTTGCTGTTGATTCTGATGAGAAACCCTATCACTGAACTGTTCGCAATAGCTCACTCTCTGCCCTATATTCCTATTTGTAACGAATACTACTCCCATTATACCATTTCCGCTGCTGTTGATATTACCCTATACTCACCTCACCAGAAATCCTTGTCTTCTTTCCATTTCACTTCATTGACCCCCACCATATCTAGATTGAGCCTTAGCGTTTCCATTTTCAGATTTTCTAGTTTTGCTCCTACATTCAAACTTCTGACATTCCATGTCCTGACTCATAGAACATTACAATTTCATTGGTTATTTGATCGTTTTCTTATGGTCACCTCCCCCTTGGTAGCCCCTCCCAGAGATCCAAATGAAGGACTGTTCCACAATCTTTTGCCAATGGAGAGCTCATCATGACACTTTTTCTTTAGAGGCCTCATGGCCTGTTGATACACAGTATGTATCTTTAATGCAATGGTTTCCATTGTCTTCTGCATCCTCATGCTGTTGATTATCGCTGAGTCCTCCATCTTTACGGGCAGTTTCCCTCCCCAAGATCAAGAGAGTGCCCTGAAGCTCTGTCTGCTACTCCACCCTCTTGGCAATGTGTTGGCAGAATGAGGGCAACTTCTTATCCCAGAATTCTTCAGCCACCATTGATGATGATTTTCATTCATAATTTAAGCAGTGGTGGGGTTGAAATACAGGACCGAGGACATTATGATTAGTAATCAAATGTGCTAACACTAGACCATGGGTGCAATTTGAAAAGAATATTTCCCACCGTTTCATTTTCCAAGAGGATTGTGGGGACTGTAGCTTGGATATACAGCATTATTCATAATTACTTCCAGGGTTTCAGAAGATGACAGAGCAAAAACTAAAATACATATTGAAAAGACACACATCTGTTGACAGAGCATCTCTCCAAGTCTATAACTCACACTACAGGTGCTCAATATTTGTGACAAGCATCAATTCTTGGGTGCAAGTCACTGATGTGATGTGTTTGGGAAGATGCAAATGTAGCCCTCTTTGCGAATCTGGTAATTGGGTTGCCTGTCTGCAGGTATGAACTAATAGATGTGATAGTATAATGACTAGGTTTACCAATGAAACTTCAGGACAGCAGAATCTAAAAGTGTAATCCATAATTATAAGAATTCTATTAATCATTAGAAGGCTTCTCTTCACCAGGGGGACCCTGATACATAGCAATAACATTAAAATAGTGACAATAATCAGTCAGGATAATGAATGATGCAGAAATATAAGAAAGAGAAGGAGAAACACAATTAAAAGGAGCATTTACATCATTAAAACACCAGTCTAGATGAGTAGTAAGACTTGGCAATAGAACAACATAGGAGATGTCAGTTATATTAATTAAATAACCCAAGGCTTAATAGTGTAGATATGCTCTGAAAAAATGTAAGAAGGTTACAGCAGAGTATAAATAAAAGGTAGCTGTGGTTAAATGTTGCTAAAACAATGTTCTGCTTTGGCACCCCTAAATTATCACAATAACTTAAGGGATAAAAGCAGTAGCTATAAAAGGTCCCTAGGTGTGTGTGTAAAAAAAAAAAAAAAAAAAAAAAAAAAAATTCTGCACTGTGGTCTTTCTGTCCATTCCTACAATCAGCAATAGTCAAACATAATCCCTTTGATCAATGAACTGTTGCCCACAGCATATGATTCTTATGGCAGTGGTCTTTCCTGTATTTACACTCTTGTCACAATAGTTGGTGTAAGAGCAAGTGCCTACAAGACCTTGGAGATACTGTGTCCCTTGCTGTTAGCACCCATGGCCTTGCCGTAATAAAATGCACTTGCATTCCCCATCCTGCATTTTCCCATCATAGCGACAGTCAGTACAAAGTCTGGCAATATTCAAGCCATATGAGAAGCCCATATAAACTGTTCAAAACAATTTTGCACCACCCTCATGACTAGGATAGGTTATGGTTTATTGATCAATAACATTTTCCTCAATATGCCTTTGACCACAGAAAATTGCTATTTATAGTCACCTGTATAATGTAGGTAAAAATAAACCTGCACTCTCAGTGTAGTTCAATGGAGCACACTGTGTACCTAATTGTGAATGAGGCAACGCAGCTTCTGTACATTGTTCAGTCTGTCAAAATGACTTGCAAGGGCATACTGTTCTCAGACATTGCACAAATTGTTATGTCATGGAAAGAATGATTGTCAACATTGGTTGTTGCCCACTGAAGTGGCATACATCACAGCAACAGCATTCAAACATTCAGCTGCTATTGTGAGACAAATAACATTGAAAATCTGTCTTGTAGTGGTTGCCTGTGATCAAGAACTCCAACTGATGATCATTGCTTACAAATTATAGCTTGCAGGCATCTCTAGGAGAATACAACAGAGTTGTAAACAGGGAGGGCTGTACTCACTGAGAAGGTACGTAACTGCCTCCACATAATCAATTTGGCATCTAGGCATCCATTATGAACAACACTGCAAACTGTGTGTAAGGGAACATATAGAATGGAATCTGAATCAATGGCACTGTTTTCTCTTTACTGACAAGTGCAGGATTTGTCTAATGCCTGATAATCATCACAGAAAAGTGGCCAGGTACCATTATAAGTCCTCAGGAATGGCATCCCATAGATTCACTTGGAAGGTGAATCAGTCACATTTTGAGTCTGTAACTTTTTACGGGTATTGAGGATAAATTGAGGACTGAGCAGTATTGTCATAATTTTCTGCAATTTATTATTCAGCCCTTCACTCAAAATTTTGATGATGAGTTCATCTTTTGAGGCAGTAAGGCCACCTCAAGAGCACAATAGCAAGAGTCATCAGGTAGACTGGTCTGTGGTATTTGCTGACATGAACTCTATAGGTCGTTCTTCAGACCAGTTGAAAGCTGTGGTGCAGGAACCCTCCTCACACACTGGTTGGCCTCAGAATCACCATTGAAGAAGAAAGGGACAGCCACAAGTGCAGGTAGAACCAAAAATGTCAGCATGCAAAGGGCTGGAGCAACATGGTATTGAATGTTACCCAGCAGCAGATTTTGATTCTACAGATGTCCACTTTCGAGCAGGCTGTCTTTATTTTGGTTATTGTTTTACAATAAAGTTAATGTTTTAAATTTTATAAGACTAATTCTTCCCAATTTCCACTCTCTTTTACTATGCAATTAGTGAGAAACTAGTTTTGAGCAATTTATTTCATTCACTGTGATAACAGTAGAACTCATTCGTTCCAGTGCAGCAGCTGTTTCTAATTCAACTGCTCATTAAACTGTGTGTGATAGTTTACTGGTAGTAATTTTGTTTCGAAGATGCATATTTAACTGCGTATGTTAACTGAGTCATTTACTTTCAGAATATTATTGTTGATTGATCCTTAACGAGAAGACCATGGGTGATGTGGAACATGCCAGGAAAATAGAATATGTTGTACATATTCATATAGAAGTTGATTTGTTTCCAAGAGAGAGTGAACCGTGATATATATATATATATATATATATATATATATATATATATATATATATATATATATATATATATATATATATATATATATATATATATATATATATATATATATTTTTTAGACGTATCTGAAATGAATGTACAAAATGAGAGGGTTTGCAGAGTAGGTCATAACAAGCGTATTTCACATGGCAACCCATGTCCACACCCCTTAGCATATGGCACTAGGTGTCATTGAACAGCATTGTGCACCACCAAGAGGGTAGGCACCCAACAAGCCATCTGAGCCATCTTGGTAGCAGGTCTGCAGGGCAACAATGTGGTTGTGACATAATGGTAAAAGAGACTTGGGTTGAAGTTTTATGACCTTTACCATTTGCAAATGCTGTAGTCGACATAGTTGCAGATATTCCGGGTGGGACAATTCAGTGGGTTTTCTGCCTCTTACTGGGATGTGAATGTATTGCCTTTGGCTGTGAAGATGCCTGTTTGATAGGTGTTGCCCAGAGGGCAGCACCCTGTGTGCTCTGCAGTTGACCCTGCGTCAGCTTGTCATCAAACCGGGACACTCTCATGTTTGTTATTTTGTGGAGTGGACAGGAAATGGAGCACTATTCTAGGGAGGAAAGGGCAGACATGCACTGTGCTTACAGAGTGGTGGATGGACATGCTCACGCTGCTCAATGTTTGTACTCGTACGTTCAGCAGTTTCTGGATCGTCGAGTGCCAGATCCATCCACATTTACTGCCATCCACAGGTCCCTTGATGTACATTTTCCAGTAGCACATTCTCATAATGGCACGTGAGAATTTAAGACCTACTTTGAAACCTGTTGTTTTCATTTTGTGTTACAAGTGCAAAGGCCTTGCAGATGTGATAGTCGATGCACAGTGCATATGCCATGACTCAAAGAGGAGGGATCAGAACTGCTGGAAAACGCACCACCAACAAGCTCACAGTGTGTTGCACAGAGAAATGGGTGTAAGCAATTCCACAATTTGGCATTTGTGGCGTGAAGATGATTTGCAGCTCTGTCACCTTCAGCAGGTTCATTCCCTTAACCAAGATGATTTTCCACATTGAACTGAATTCTCCCAGTGGTTTTTGAAAATATGTGCCATTCAACTGGACTTTTTATGGATGAGGCATCCTTTATGTGAGAGGGTATACTCAACAGTCACAATCAACATGTGTGGGGACAGGAAAATTTGTATGCCATCGTTTTGCATGCTTACCAAGATTGATTCACTGTCAACTTTTGGAACAGTTTGGTAGATGATAATCTGGTCAGACCATACATGTTCCACCGGTGACTGAATGCAAACAGATACTTAATCTTTTTATGAGAAACTATGTGAGAGTTGCTGGAAGGCATTCCACTCAATGTGTGACAGCAAATGTGTTACCAACACAATGGTGCACCTGTGCACTCTGCACTGCATTTGGATGAAACCTTAGATGAGAACTGGATAGGGCACAGTGGACCATTGGCATGGCCTCCACATTCTGCTGACTTGACACCCATTGGTTTTTTTCTTCTGGGGCCACCTGATATCTGTTGTATGTGAAACACCCATTGAGACTGATGAACAGCTGATAGTGCACGTTATGGTAGTCTCTGATGCTATTCCCATTTTGTGAGGAGTCTTTGAAAGAGTGTGAGAGTCACTTCAGTGTCATTACACGGCATGCATTCAAGCAGGAGGGCATAATTTTGAGCACTTTTTGTAACTGTTTTCAAATAAAGGTTATGAAACTTCACCCAGATTTTTCATTTACATTGATGCTACAAATACATTGAAAATGTTGCCCTGCAGACTGGCTACCATGATGGCTCAGATGCTGTGGTTCATTTCATATGGGTGCTGTAACTCAGTTACTTGCTCACTGTTCTGGAATTATTCCCAGGAACAGAATTTGGATGTAAAGTCCCTACAATGTGCTATGTGGATCGAGTAACAGATATGCCTTTATACTTTTTATTACATTTTTTTATTGCTCAGAGTGACACATGTAGTTCGTCACAAAGTCTCTGATCAACTGTGCTCTCTAGTGAGCACTCTTATACAGGCTTTTGAACAATTGCTGGATTGTAAACCTATGCTTCCATGGCCATTGTGACAGTCAGTAAAATTTTTCTGGGTTTGTGACCACAATGTCAATATGTAAAACTACCGATGTTTTGGTCACCATTGCAATGGACCTTCTGGCTTGATGATAAAGTATATAAGAAGCCAATCAGTACTGACAGATATCTACATGCCTCCCCTTATCATCACCCTATACAGAAGAAATCAGCCATGCACACTTTAACCAAGAGGGCTCACAGGATCTGTGATAAGGAACATCTAGAGGGTGAACTACAAAACATCAAGTCCATTTTTGGTGCCAATGGTTAGCGGATGAAAATAATAGGAGCACAAAACATCACTCTGTTACCATATGTTCACGGTGTCACTGAACAGCTGATCAAATTTCTCCACCAAGCAGGTATCAAGCTGATTTTCTGAAGCAGCAACAAAATAAAATTTGTTCTTCACACGGCAAAAGATGCAGTTGAAAAGCTACATGCTGCTGGAATATACAAAATCAGGTGTGAATGGTGATTAGTGTTTGTAGGCTGGACAGGATGACCCTTCAGCACATGGATATCTGAACATGAAAGGTATATCCGACTATGACAACACACCAAGTCAGCGGTGGCAAGACACCAGGATGACTGCGGCAAACAGATTGATCTTGATGAAGCTCGCATACTAGTGAAACAGCCTCTTACTTTCAGGTGCAGTCGCAGGTACATAGAGTACTGGCACACCTCAGCTGGCACTAGAAAGCAGCAAAACAATGCCACGTCACAACTGCAGACTGGTTTTCCATTCACTGATTTTCACCAATCACAAGCAGTAATGCAAACACCAATGAAAACATCAGGTTTCCAGCAATGAAAAGAAATAATAGAAACACCAATAAAGAACTTCTAACATCCCTCCCTTTCATCCTTAACAGCCTATCAGAATTAGATAACAGCCACATCTTCAGGTATACATGAAACAAAGTTTTCTCATTCAGCAGTAAAAAAACACCCTGAAGAGTGTCACTTGCAGCAGTGACCAAAACGTCGGCAGTTTTACATATTGACAATGCAGTCACAAATCCAGAAAAATTTTATTGACAACTGGATGATTCATAGGAGATAGTACAGTTGAAATTACCACATCAAGTTAATTTGATATATGAACCAAATTGTTTCAAATACTCTTATCAGTTTCAGACATACAATTAAGCTAAAAACAATGTTATTAGTAGAGACCTGATTATATGCATTTCCATGTTGCATATGCATTTCCATATTTGGCTCCTTTTCACAGGTTATTGCATATTTTAACTGAAAACTAGTGGTGACAATGCATATTTTTGCTCTGTCTTCACAATATTTTAAAAATTTTGATGGGCAGTCTCTAGCTTGATGTAGTTTTGATGTCTCACAGATTGACCGTGACATAGAACTGAATGCAATCGCTAACCGAAAGGCCACTGCCTATCGAAATCATTACAGAAGAGGAACACCTGTTTAATGCCCTCTGCTGTCATACTGTATGCATTGGCAACAATTAAATTAATCTATGCAAGCTTTTAGCTGCATGTTCAGCGTTTCAGTTTATCTTTCTATTTACTTGTACACAGTTGAATGTGTTTATGACGTGTAGTGTGTAATGTGTTGTGTGCCATGCCACACGAAAAAAGAAATGTCATTTCACGGAGACCAGCATGTCAAGACAAATCTTCATATTGCAGGAATGCAGAAGAAAGGCCCTCATCAACAACTTCAGGTAACAGCAAGTTACAGAAGTAAGGATTTGTCCAAAAGTAACCCAAAAAGTCAGTTTAACATGGATCTTTGTGAAGCATTCATTGCAAGCAGTATTCATGTTCCCAAGCTTACAAACCCTATCCTCAAAGGGTTCCTGCACAAATATTGCTTAAGGACAGCATTATCTGAATTTCAGTTGACAAAACTAAAGGCACTTGCAGCTGTTACATAGCAAATTTAATTGTTGGTGCTTTAAAAGAAGAACCTTCTTCTTCCTATTTAGTGGCCTGCAAAGAACTTGAAAAAGTAAATTATTCTATGATTGCCAGATCTGTGAATGAGGGTATTAGAAAAATGTTTCCAGAATCTTCTGCAGATGAAAGGGTGTTTGTGTTTATTTCAGATGCTGTTCCCTCTATGATCAAAGAAGGAAAAGTCCCCTGAGTATTTTATCCCAATTTGATTCATGAGACTGCTTTGCGCATGGAGTACATTGCCTTGCTGAAGAAGTATGTTCCACATTTGTGAATGTAAATAAACTAATTTCATCCACAAAAAAACATTTCTAAAGGCTACTGCTCACATCATGACTACATCGAAAAGCTATGAAGTGTTCCTTTACCTCCCGAACCAGTGGTAACTCATTGGGGTGCGTAGATCGAAGCTGGGTTGTTTTACAGTGAACATTTCGAGGCCATTAGAGGGGTAGTAAATGACTTCAATAGTGCAGAGATCTTGGCAGTTTTCCAGTGCAAGGAAGCTTTTATTGATTCTGGTAATAAAAAAGAACTGCTGTGATTAACACTCATTTTTCCCATATACCTGCAAGTATTAAAAAGCTTGAAACTCCAGGTCTAGTGGTGAATGAATCTATTAAATTAATGAATAAAATTATTCTAGTGAATTCCTCGTTGTCAGACGTATTACCAAGAAAACATTTTAAACAATAACCCACGCTCTTTACCCTTGTGCCAAATTGATAGTTTTACTAATGGGATGGGTGAACTTTTACCAGAAAAAATAAGTGCCAACATAGCACCCAAATTCAAATACTGCCCAGTTACCTCAGTTGATGAAGAATAATCTTTTTTTACTTATAAAAATATTTTGAGTGATCAAAGATACAATCTTAGTACAGGACATTTGGAACAGTACTTGTTTGTTTATATTCACAATAGTAGAAAAATGTAAAATAAATTGTAAATGATGCTTTAGTCCAATAGTATTAATTAAAAGTTAATGCTGTTCAAAAAGATTCATGATTGTATGTTGATTTTTAAATAAAATATTATGGAGTTTTTGAGTGTGCCTCTCTGTGTGTGATATATCTTGAAGTTGGTCCTGTACAAATCGATTGTTTCACTGCGACTCTCTCGCACCACATCTGCTTCTTACCAACAACAATAGCAAAGAAGGAAGAATTCTTGAAACATGGTATGCATCCCCATTTTGCAAATTTTTAGAAAATAATCCCAGAAAGGCCCCCTCCTAACCTCTACCAGAAAATTATATCAGCATTCTAAACGTACTGATGCTTCGCGTGATCGGCACTCTTCATCATAGTGGATATGCACAGTTTCAACTTTGAGATATAATGCATGCAGTAACTATCATGTTTTTTTATTATCTGATTTTGCATATTTCAACACTTTTCATGCATTTTTAGGCATTTTTCATGCATATTTGCAAGCATATTTTAATATATCTAAAAACAAAGATGATGTGACGTACCAAACGAAAGCGCTGGCAGGTCGATAGACACACAAACAAACACAAACGTACACACAAAATTCAAGCTTTCGCAGCCCACAGTTGCTTCGTCAGGAAAGAGGGAAGGAGAGGGAAAGATGAAAGGATGTGGGTTTTAAGGGAGAGGGTAAGGAGTCATTCCAATCCCGGGAGTGGAAAGACTTACCTAAGGGGGAAAAAAGGACAGGTATACACTCGCACACACACCCATATCCAACCGCACATACACAGACACAAGCAGACATTTGTAAAGGCAAAGAGTCGAGGCAGAAGTAAAGTGGCAGAGGTGTTGTTGAAAGACAGGTGAGGTATGAGTGACGGCAACTTGAAATTAGTGGAGGTTGAGGCCTGGAGGATAACGAGAAGAGAGGATATACTGAAGGGCAAGTTACCATCTCTGGAGTTCTGACAGGTTGGTATTAGTGGGAAGTATCCAGATAACCTGGACGGTGTAACACTGTGCCAAGATGTGCTGTCCGTGCACCAAGGCATGTTTAGCCACAGGGTGATCCTCATTACCAACAAACACTGTCTGCCTGTGTCCATTCATGCAAATGGACAGTTTGTTGCTGGTCATTGCCACCCAGAAAGCTTCACAGTATAGGCAGGTCAGTTGGTAAATCACGTGGGTGCTTTCACACGTGGCTCTGCCTTTGATCGTGTACACCTTCCGGGTTACAGGACTGGAGTAGGTGGTGGTGGGAGGGTGCATGGGACAGGTTTTACACCGGGGGCAGTTACAAGGGTAGGAGCCAGAGGGTAGGGAAGGTGGTTTGGGGATTTCATAGGGATGAACTAAGAGGTTACGATGGTTAGGTGGACGGAGGAAAGACACTCTTGGTGGAGTGGGGAGGATTTCATGAAGGATGGATCTCATTTCAGGGCAGGATTTGAGGATTTGAGGAAGTCTCTTCTCGTTATCCGCCAGGCCTCAACCTCTGCTAATTTCAAGTTGCTGCCGCTCATACCTCACCTGTCTTTCAACAACATCTTTCCCAATTTACTTCTGCCTTGTCTGACATCTCTGCCGAAACTCTTTGCCTTTACAAATGTCTGCTTGTGTCTGTGTATGTGCGGTTGGATATGGATGTGTGCGCGAGTGTATACCTGCCCTTTTTTCCCCCTAGGGTAAGTCTTTCCACTCCCAGGATTGGAATGACTCCTTACCCTCTCCCTTAAAACCCACATCCTTTCATCTTTCCCTCTCCTTCCCTCTTTCCTGACGAAGCAACTGTGGGTTGCGAAAGCTTGAATTTTGTGTGTATGTTTGTGTGTCTATCGACATGCAGCGCTTTCGTTTGGTAAGTCACATCATCTTTGTTTTTAGATATATTTTTCCCACGTGGAATGTTTCCCTCTATTATATCCAAGCATATTTTAAGGTTTTTATGATGCATGTAATCCAGCCTCTAGTTATTGCACAAGTTTACATTAAAAATGCAGAACAAACTAAGAATTTTATGGTTTCCTTAACTACTTGAAGATAAAGTTATACACAGCTTTATTACCATGTTTTCGATACACAGGGTGGGCCATCTGAAGTTTCGGATGAGATTATCTTGAAAACTATACATCGGGTAAAAATAGTGGGTAAGACAAGTTTGTAAGCTCAAAGGGTGATATCAAATGATACTATACGTGACCCCCAGCCCCCACCCCCTTGGGTGGGGCGGGGGGCAACTTTTAAATCTTAAATGGAAACTCACATTTTTTATTGCAGATTCAGATTCTTCATAAAATGGTAATCAAGTTTTGTCTGAAACATTTTATTAAACCATTGACAGATGGCGCTGAAATCGAGAAAAATTAAGATTGGGGAAGAATTCTGATTTATTTAGAATGATCAGAGAAAGACAAATCAAATCAATACAAAATGTGCACCAATTCTTTCATTATGCCAAATTAAGCTTTTTTTTTACAAAATGTATCCTACGCACCACAGTTTTTGATGGAGGGAGGCAGAATGGTATTAAAATTTCGTTAGGGAACTCTTCGCATTACTCATCTGAATGTGGCGCTAAATTGGCCAAACTGTGAACTATGGCTCAGTATAAAAGTCAGTGAAGCACCCCAACATGTGAGAGGCAAGGGGCTTCACACTAATGAAGCATCCCATGGGAACATCATTCTACTACATCCATGTCGTTGTTCCTGGGTAAGGCTAAAAGTAGGATACAGTACATTTTGTACAAAAATAGCTTAATTTGGTGTAACAAAAGAACATTTTTTTATCAATTTGATGCGTCTTTCTTGGATAATTCTAAATAAATCTGAGTTCTTCCCCAAATTTACTTTTTTCTTGATTTGAGCGCCATCTGTCAATGGTTTACAAAATGTTTCAGACAAAACTTGATTACTTTTTTATGGAGAATCCGAATCTGCAGTAAAAATGGGTGTTTCCAATTAAGATTTAAAAGTTAACCCCCCCCTCCCCCCCGCCCCCCGCTCCACCCAAGGGGGCAGGGGATTTTTACCCAATGTATAGTTTTCGAGAGAATCTCATCTGAAACTTCAGATGGGCCACCCAGCATATTTAAATTGATCTTTTTGTTACAGTTAACAGTAGTTCCATCTTTCACACAGAAAGTATCTTTGATGATCTGTTCTCATTTTTTCAGTTGTGTAATTCTGCAAATTGTCTTATTACTTTGAAAGTTGGTGACTTTATATACATACATTTGCTGTACCGATGGATTGTAGCAGTTCACACATAATTTAAAATTGTGTTTTAAGTATTTCGGTTAACACACAAAAATGAGTAGCATTGCACTATGTGATTTCAGTATATGTAAATAAGAACAGAATGCAATAATCTCACATGTTCCCACTAACTTACCAAGTTCTATAGGTTTGATGTTCCATAATCATTTACATTTTATATAATCCACAATGTAGAGAATACTGCTGCTAACATTATAATTGTCTTGTTAATTAGAATTTGGGCAATCACTTGTCCATAAAGAACTAAAAGTTATGGTATAGATCAGTATAATATACTGTGCTCCATAAAGTGGTCTGTTACATACCAGTAACAGGCCAAGAGTATTTTCTTCACACTGTGCCTTTTTTTCTTTTTTTCACCTTTACCAAACTGTGAGTAATTTAGTCCTGGAAAAATCACACGCAAATCAAATTACTCTTCTCTGTCAACAAGAGCACTTACATAGAACAACATATTTTTTATGGATGATTGACAACACAATGAGAAACATCAAGTAGAGAACACATAATGAAATACACAGAGATAAAATGAAAGTTTCAGTATCAACTATAGTTATGTACGGTAAGGTCTTCTTCAGCTTCTTGTTCACTTCATGTATTAGCCAAAATGTCAGTTGTGGTACTCCATCACTTTGTATGGTCTTCCCACATTTCTGAAACTTCCTGGCAGATTAAAACTGTGTGCCCGACCGAGACTCGAACTCGGGACCTTTGCCTTTCGCGGGCAAGTGCTCTACCAACTGAGCTACCGAAGCACGACTCACGGCCGGTACTCACAGCTTTACTTCTGCCAGTACCTCGTCTCCTACCTTCCAAACTTTACAGAAGCTCTCCTGTGAACCTTGCAGGACTAGCAATCCTGAAAGAAAGGATACTGTGGAGACATGGCTTTGCCACAGCCTGGGGGAGGTTTCCAGAATGAGATTTTCACTCTGCAGCGGAGTGTGCGCTGATATGAAACTTCCTGGCAGATTAAAACTGTGTGCCCAACCGAGACTCGAACTCGGGACCTTTGCCTCATTCTGGAAACCTCCCCCAGGCTGTGGCCAAGCCATGTCTCTGCAGTATCCTTTCTTTCAGGAGTGCTAGTCCTGCAAGGTTCGCAGGAGAGCTTCTGTAAAGTTTGGAAGGTAGGAGACGAGGTACTGGCAGAAGTAAAGCTGTGAGTACCGGCCGTGAGTCGTGCTTTGGTAGCTCAATTGGTAGAGCACTTGCCCGCGAAAGGCAAAGGTCCCATGGTCTTCTGCTTTTGATGCCAGACTTTTTGTTGGCAATGTCCTAAAATTAAGGCCAGTCTTGTCAGCATTATAAATTTGTTGGGGAGAATACTTTCCCTCTCTTATCATTTTTTCAAACTCACCCAAGTATTCCTTTGCTGCATCACGGTAAGAAGAAAGCTTCTCTCCAGTAATTGTTAGTTGATGGATTCCATGACGTTTTTTGAACCTTCCAACCAACCCGTACTCGCACTAAAAGACTCATCACCATTCATTAACTTGTTCTGGTAAACATCCTTCTCCTGAACCAGTGCTCTACTCAAAGGAAAATAGCTTTATCCACTTTATCTTACTGGGACTGTTTCTAAGTCTGCCGAATTTGGAGTGTTTTGCCTGAAGACGTTGCACAGGACTGTTCAAGCTTCACTTGGTTCTTCTTCCAATCACAAATGGTTGCTTTACCAACACCCAGTTCCATTGCCAGTTTAGATACATTCTCATCATTGTCTATCCAATTCAAAGCATTCAGTTTTTCTTTGAGATTTAATGTTGCATGTTTTCGTTTACTCATGACGAAAATAAGTACACCAATTCACCTGAACGAATACAGTACAACTGTTATACGTGCCAGCGATCGATAACTCATATAACCAAACGCTTTGCGAGCCAACTGGCAGTGCATTGACCTCAGACACTACAAGGGTCTCAACAATGCACAAGAACAAGGGCAGGGGTGAGAGTGAGCCGTTGTTCCCATTTGTTACCATGGTGTACCTACTTATCTGCTTGGTATACTTCATTCTAGAAACTTGTCACCATAATTCCAGCTAATATGAACAAATCGGTAATCCGAACAAGGTCTAGCTTACAGGTAGAAGAGAGGGTGTATGCAAGACAGAGATTACTGCTAAAACACTGTGCATGAGTTAATAAGAGTGGAAATGTGAGTGAATTTAATGTGATAGAGGTGGGAAGGTAATGGTGGAAAATGCAGGTCAGAAAATGAAAGATGTAGAAAACTAAAAGGGATTTAAGAAAGGAATAGTTACTGTGAAGAAATACTGAGACAAAAGAAATTAATGTAAATTATGGCCAAGTGGGTGGCGAGAACCAAGGACATGCTGTAGCACCAGTTCCTTCTTGGAGAGATCTGAGAAACTGTCATCTGGGGGAAGAATCAGATGGCATGTGTGGTCAAACAGGTGCCGAGGTCATGACTGTCATGTCGTAGAGCAAGGTCTGCAACAGGATATTGTGTGTTGCCAGTATACACCCTCTGCCTATGCCCATTCATCATAACTGATAACTTGGTGGTTATCATGCTGATGTAGAATCATTTGTATACAACTATACTGACTGTTAATCTGGATGGTAAATTGGCTGGAAAGTTATTTATTGTGCTGCAAGAAGTTTGAGTTGCCTGCTCTGTACAAATCTTTCTCATGTGTGTGAACTTGCAAGGGCAGTAAGGAATATTTACATCACAGCAAGCAAGAGTGTGTAAATGGGGGCAAGAGAACTACAGCTATGGTGTGAGCACTGCTTTTGGCCAATAGCTGATCAAAATAATATGTTTTTGCTTGATTCCTGGGTTGGATATAAAATTATACTCCTTTAGAGCAAACTATCACTCCTGGAAAGTGAGTGACATTGCAGTTCATACTACCTGGAGCCAATGGAAAAATTCAGCCTCTGGATGTTTGTTTTTCCTGTGCCTATAAAACATATTATCACTTTATATGCAGCTATGCCTTAAAGAATAGCAAGTTTCATGATAAGCTCCACGGTAGACTGTTTCACATTTGGTTGCATGCCATCACTGTCCATCAATTCTCACCACATAGTTACACCAATATGATTCTAAATGCATTGTTTAAGAGTAGATACCTAGTTGAGCCATGGTTTGTAGCTCCCAAGGAGTTCACCTTTGATCTCGATGGTGTGAATGTGTGATCACTGGCATGCCATTTTTCATTCGGTGTTCACAGTGCAGTGAATATTTCTTGACTGCAGACAATGCTCATTTTGTGAAGTGTAATACATACATCCTCTAGAAGATTGATCTCTGCACCTCCAGACACTCATTTTCTGTTGTCCTTCTGATGCTTATGGTGAGTCATTAGCAACCAGTATTTTTCCTGTCATAATTGTTAACTCAACACGTTTGGATGAGTCTTACTAAAGACTGACCTTATGACCTTGCACTCAACGGGTTCCTTGTTAGAAACTGTTCAGTAGAATCATCAGGTCCAAACACCAGTCACCATTTGATTTGTTTGGTAACAACCTCTTTAAGGCAGCTATTTGAATGAGTTCATCAAGTGGTTTATCTAAATGTACTAGTTGTTTTCAACTCTTTCTCACAGAACTCTTTCATTCAACTACTACCTTTCCTAAAATTAGGGCCATTTAGGAGTACACTTTTTATTGTAGCTCTGACCAAAACTCATTTTGGAAACATTTTTTAAACTCACTGAAAGCCACATGTGCTAATATTTTGATTGGCCCAAGATAATGCTTCCCCATCCAAAAACTTTCTTACAAATTTAATTTTGAAAGCTTTAGACATTCCAGATATAAAAATGTCTTTACATTGACAGATGAAGTCAGCTGGGTGTGACTTATTGTATCCTGGAAAATTCTTCATTTTTACATTTCCACAAATATTGTCACAAGTGCCACCAAAACTCTTAGTAACAAAATTGTAATTCAAATAACTTATTACAAACCTCTGATAAACCACTTTTACATGTGTCGACATTATTGCTTACATCTATGACTTTGTGGTGAATTTTGTTAATTTATCCTCCTGATCTATTGACTACATCTGCCAACTTCCTATCAATGGATTCTTTGCTTTCATTTAATTCTTACACAAATATTTCCCTCTCAGTTTTAATGGTGTTGTGCTTTGTTTTAAGTCCTTTATCATTCATCTACATGTAATTTAATAAATCATTAGCTACCTTACTCACTTTATTCTCCCCTAAGCTAATACATGTGTCAATCACCTAATGCTAGGATTCCACAGAAAACATAAAATTGTTTAATTCCTCCTCCAACTTATCAACTTGCTTGATTGTATTGGTTAATTGGTTTTATACTTCATTTATATCCTTCCTTATCCCTCCAAGAATATTATTCTATTTTTCAAAATTTCCTGTTATGTCCTGGACCTGTTTGTCCAACAAGTTGCAGTTGCTGCCAAATGGTTCCCTGTGGTCTAATCCACGAGCAGGAGACTGTTCACTACTTAAGTCTCCACCTACAGCTCCCTCTTCACAGCTTTCATCATGTGAATTGTCATTGTTCACTAAAGATTGCCCGTCATTAATGTCCTGATCTGAACCTACAATCTCATCTACCTCCTGTTCCTGATCAACAAGTTTACCAAGATCACTCATTTTTTAAAAAAAATAAGTTAGTAACAATGAAACCTACACAAAAAGTTCTTCACATGACCTAAATGCACAAAAGTAGATGATAGACTATGATTTTTTCAGTACTTACCCTGGCTGTCATGATGTCCATGCTGATGGTCATCACAGGTCCAATTCTGGTTCCAAAATTTGATTTCTGTCCACTTAATTTGGCTTCAGCATTTTTCTCTTCAATCTTGGTCCATATTTATAGATTTCCATATTAATTACATTTTCTCAATTTTGTATGGTCAATGTACTTGAAACTTAAAGCAGCATGAGCAGTTTATCCATATTACCTCACATCCCAACTCATTCCACCACATTGCGATGTGACCTCTTCTTATTCTCAATTAAATGTATTTTCATTCTTTACATTAAAAATGATATTCTCTTGCTGCAGTCTTAAACTTGACAATATGTGAACTTGATATGAGTGATTCAACTAAGCTACTCATCTTGTTTTCTTCTTTTTGTCCTGGAGTTCTTTCCAAGAACAGGGTTCAGATCTAAAGTCCATTCAGTGTGCTACACAGATTGAGTAACAGATATGTCTTTATACTTGTTATTGCATTTTTATTGCTCAAGGTGACACAGGAAATCCAACAGAAAACCTCTGATCAATAGTGCTCTGTAGCGAGCCAACTTCCACCCTTTTATAGACTTTTGAACAATTGCCCAACTGTAAACAGTACAATTTATAGATATTGCAATTAAGAATTGTCACAGCAAGTGAATTTGACATACAGACAGAATTGTTTCAAACATTCTTATCAGTTTCAGACACAAAATTCAGCCAAAAACAATGTTATCACACAAGTTTGCATTAAACATACACCACAAACAATAAATTTTATAGTTTTCTTAACTATATGGAGACAAAATTAAGCACAGTTTTCCTATGTTTTCAGTATGTATTTGAATAGCACATTTCATTAGCATTAGCAGTAGTTCTGTCTTTTACACAAGTATCTTTTGATGATCTGTTCTCATGTTTTTGGTTGCATAATTCCACTAACTGCATTATTACTTTGAAAATCAGTATCTTTTGTTACATAGAGTTGTTATACAGATGGATGATAGCAGTTCACATGTCATTTCAAACTCTGTTTTAGGTGTTTTGGCTAACAGACAAAAATGAATAGCACTGCATTACATGAATGCATTATATGGTAATTAGCACAGAATGCGATAATTTCAGATGTTTCTACCATTTGACTGAGTCCTATAGGTCTGATATTTTGCAGTCATTTATATTTTATATAATTCACAAGGTAGAGATTACTGTTACTGACATTACAATTATCTTATTAATTGGAATCTGGGTGATCACTTACCCTTAAAGAACTAAGAGACATGGTACTGACCAGTACAGTGCTCTTCCTAAACTGATCTGTTATATATCAATTGCTATGCCTGATGTGAGACACTTTAGTGTCTTCTGAGATTCCACAAGACTTTGGTTGTGTGCCTAAGAGGGGAGCACTAATAAGAATCACAGCTGGCTGGCACTTGTTCCACCCAATCTGACCACCACTGCAAAACTTGGTTGCTATTTCTTGCAGTAGCTATGCTTCTCCAAGGCACAGTATGAATATTGCGTGACAATTTTCCTCCAAGAGACAGATAATTGCCTAGTAATGACATGCACGTAAGCATGTCTGTCCTACTGCCACAGAGTAAGCAAAAGTAAAGTCAAAGAAAAGTGACACTGAGAGATTTTCAGTAACACAACATATGCATTAGTGTTTCCTAATCTTAATAATAATAGTGGAAAATTGTTTTATAATTGTTTTGTAAAGGGTAACTGAAATTGACTTATTGTGGCCCAAAACAGAATATTTATGCTAGTAATTTATTGTAATGTACTCTGTTTATATGTTCATAGCTAATACTTCTAATCCCTTTAGTTAATGGAAAATTTCACATGACATGCTCATCTGATAACATCATATAATTTATAAGTGTTGTTCACTTTACTTAATTTCAAACATGAACTCTAAATATGATAATTTTTTGTTAGATTTTACTGCAAGTGTTGTTGATATCGAATGAAACAACAAGTTTACCATTAGCTGTCACTATTTATTTGTTTCCACAGTGAGTTTTTGATGTTCAAACTCTCATCATCAAGTGGATTTACATAGATTAATATGGTATGTGTATGTTTTGTTACAACTTTGCCACAAGTTACCCCAGATTTGTAACACATCACATGCATGCCATATTGATCCTCATAATTCCACCTGATGACAGGGGTTTAAATAACTGTGGCAGTTCTACTCCTTTAGCCATAAGGTGAAGGAATAAGAATCACCAACACATTGGCTGTTGCACATATACACAAAGCATGAACATTCAAGAGAAGAACCAAGCAAAGACAAACATATCAAAGATCCTCCCTCAAAAAGTCTTCAAGTGAAACTCGATGATAATGTTTCTTGTGCTCAATAGTCACCACAGAGCACCACCCTGCACAGTGCAGAACAAGGAGGAGGAATGGAAATGCCATCCACAATAAAATCTTGAAACCATGTAGTTGGGTGAAGATGTCTTCTCACTGGAAGCAGGGAGGTTCATTGAGTGGAGAGAGAGGTCTGTGAGTTGCAGGCAAAGTGGCATGATAATAGGGAAGATTCATCATCCAAGATTTTGGCCCCTATGAGGCTCTGTTCAGCATCTGGTGTGAGCTCAAAGGATTTCAGTTGTGGTAAGTGAGTTGTTGAGGCATCACGTTGCGTCAGTGGAAGGATGGCAAAAATGAAGACAATGCAGTCTCAAATCTCAAAGGAGAGGTTGTCTGGGTTGACATAAATGATATTGCCAGTAAACACTGTATTGAGAGGGTGTGAAGTTGAGAGGGTGGTGACACATTGGGAGGGGAAGTCATCGCACACTCAAGAGTGTTGTGTCACATGGAGAGGTGTATTATCGACTGTAGCCAATGAAGCTATGGGAGCAGGGAGCTGTAGTTCATCTGTTAACCACCCAGCTGGCTTTACCCTGTTTATAGGGACTGTTTGGTGTTTGCTGTTTAGCCGAATGTCCAGTGTGTTCTGCCTCCCATCAAGAAGTTTGTGAGGGCCATAGTAGAGGGGCTGGAGAGATGTGAAGTGTAACATGATTTCAGGATGCAATTTCTTTATGGATGAAAACTCATGGTAGGGAATGAGTTTCAGCAGAGGAGTATGGATGCATGAAATATGTTCATGTACTCAAACAGGAAGCTTGTCCTTGTTCAGGAGGTGGGAGTGTTTGATGGAGGATGCTGACAAGTGAAGCTTGTAAGTCCTCTTTGCAGGTGGAGTGTTTTGCCAAGAGAATTCATGTTAGTGATTCTGACCAGGAAACACCATGACTAGAGTGGCAGCTTAAGGGTGCAATACCAAGGCCCACAATAATGTTGGTCTGTGGGTGATAGGCGATGGTGTGGAACTGGTAGCCCTCATTGGCAGTTACAGATGAAGGTCAACCAAAATCAGAAAACCAGGAGTCAACAAAGACATGGACATCTGAATCAGCAATAAGATCTGATAGAGGAATGGCTTTGACCCATCTCTTGACCTGGTTGATGATTGAGAGTATATATCAAAAGCCCTGGGAGGAATAAAGGGCCAATAATGTCTGAGTGTACACAATGTAAGTGTCGTTCGGGGATACTAGAATGTCCTAGAGGGGGCTGTGCATCTTATTCGACTTTAATTCTCTGGTAAGGTACATAAGTCTGTGTCCAGTCACAACAATCATTATTAATCCCAACCAGATGAATCCTTCAGTAACCAGATTAGTAGTGGCCTTGGTGTGCGGTTGAATGAGAGAGTACAGGGAGTTGAAAATCACTGGTCAGTGAGAGGAAGATACCACTGGTCGAAAATTATCCATCAAAGAGTCGCACATGGTGGCGGTGGCTGAACCATATAGTTGGCATGGCTCAAGAGCCGGTATGAGTTTTGTGTCTTTTAGCATGCCTGCCAACTTGATGTCATCACTTTGCAGGCTGGCCAACTCATCCATGTCAATGGGGGCATAGTAATGTTCACTCAGAATAGATAATCAGTGACAAAATGCCAGAACCGTGTAAGTGGCACAAGTCTTCTGAATATAAGTTGGTTAGGTCTGTGTGCAGCAGGCATCTGGGGGGAGTGGGGGGAGGGGGGGGGGGGGGTGTGGCAGGGGATGCATTCTTACTCAGATTGTGGATGGCTGACAGATTGCTTGTGTTGCCAGTGACAGAGATGTGGGCATCAAGTATTGGAGTGTGCTTCTGTGATGGCTTGGGTGAAGCCATACTTGAGGTACTCAAACACTTCGATTGTGTCATCAGTTCACAGTGATTTCTTCATACCTGAAGTGTTGAAGTGTTTTTACTGATCAGTGTGTTGGAGAGTGAAGTCTTGATGGATGCAGTATGAGGAAGGCAATGACAGTAAAAGTTTATAGTGCCTATGAATCTTCACAATTCATGGGTAGCCCATTCATAGAGGGAGGTTATGGATAAACTTGATGCAATTGGATGTTGGTCTGATTTCCTCTGGCAATACCATATAGCAAAGAAAAGTTGCACTTTCACAAGATATTTGAGACTTCTTGCAGCTAATTTCAATACCATTGTTCAGGTGTGTGTCCTGTACTTGTAACAAATGCTGTTTGTGTTCCTCAGGGTTGGAGGAAAAAATCAAGATGTCACCTAAATAGGCATATGTGAATGGGAGGTTGAACAGTGAAGTATCAATAAATTTCTGCCAAGTCTGAGCCATATTTTTGAGACCATAGGCGTGAAACAGAACCCAATAGTCCAAAAGAGATAATTAGAGCAATCTTGGGGCTGTCTTCCTTTAGCATGGGGATTTGGTGGTAAGCATTGTGGCAATCAAGTACACTGAACACACACGCACCATTGAGCAGTTGGGTAAAGTCCTGAATGAATGGATTCGGATAATTATCTATAATTGTGTGACAGTTCAGAACCCTATAGTCCCCCAACAGACAAAACAAACTGTTTTTCTTCTGGACAAGGTGCATGGGAGAAGACAAGTAGCTATCTGATGGAAATATGACACTTGCATCAAGTTATTCACCAGTAGCTGATTTAACATGGTGCAGTTTTGTGGAATTGAGGTGGTGAACCTTATGTTGTATGGTGGGTCCCTCTGTAGTACTGATTCTGTGACACAAACCATTAGAAATTGCACTTACATGTTGTAATGGTTGCTTAGTCATAGATATTGCTATAATCGCACTATTTCACTCCCATTTACGGAGATCGTTAGCACTTGATGTTAGGTTGGCACCATTAAAATGCATTGTGGTAATCGCTGCTGCTTGCTGGATTGCTGCTGCGTCTCGATGTTGATGCTGGCTCTAAATCTGGTTGTCTAGGGGTAAAAAGATGAGGCCCTGTGTTTTTGATGTGCTATTGATGATAAATAATGAGTGAAACCAACAAATATTTAAACTTCAAATATTTGTTACTCTGGTGGCCATCTTAATTCCACTGACCACCAAAGACAATGACACAACACAAAGTAGTACTTCCTTTACATGTTCTTTGCATTGTTTATCCACCTCGAACAATAACACACATACACACTTTACCAAAGTGACATTCCAACTGCGCTCCCGACCCTTCTTGCTGCTTGTATTTAGAACTTTGTCAAAGAACTACTAAAAAGAGATATAGTTTATAAGTCACATGTACATCTGTTATTGTAATTTGTGCAGAAAAGTTATTAATTTATATCAAGTGACATAATGTAACAGGTTATTAAAATGACAGACAGATTTGTTGACTTGACAGAATAATTCTTTGTTACAAAAGCCGTTTTTTAGAAGTTTGTCAATTGACTTCTCTAATTTGCATAAATAAGCAAATAACATGAATTATTAAGAATTACATTGGTTTTCGTCTAGAATAGGAGTGTTTACATGAATACTGAGTGAAAACAGTCCTAGTGAACAAATAGGTTTCTCTGGGTGATTTTTATTTAAGGAGATCCAAAATATGTAAGTTGGCCTTTATTTTTTGTACTTCATAATAATTATTTAAGACGAACTTCATGTTTTTGCATGATGACATTTGCTGCATCAGTGATCAAGTGATATTAACTTTTTTGTGGGCCAGTTATTCAGTATAATTTAATGGGTTGACTGTTTATGGAGGCATGTTATGCAATCACTGTTAACATACACAATAACTTTTCTATAATCATAAATACTCGTTAAACTGGTTGAATTTGGAGGGTATCGCATACTTCGGTAAAGTAAAGCATTTAATAGGTTCCGTTACAATGTGCATCATGTGAAATAGGAGATTAACATCACCGTAGGCCCAGTTGGGAGGGCACACTGGGAGGAATCACTGGGGAACAAAGTGTCACTGACCTTGGAGTCCTGTGCAGGAGGTGGTGCCAGAGTAAGTGTCGGCATGGTTGCCGAAGTGTTGTTGGGATGTGATGAATGCTTGATGGAGAACTGACATAGTGTCTGATGAGTATGTACCAGTTGTTCAGGTGCTGCATCGATCAGCTGGCAGAGTAAGGCACTGTGCACTTGTAGAGCATCAGAAGTAGAGCGTTCAAGCATAAGCTAGACCATTGATGTGGTGAGTTTAGCCATTAGCTTGGAAAACTTGGAGAGAGAGCTAAGGAGTGGATCCTTAGAGGGGATAAAGGGAGTGGTGCCAAACATGCATAGGACTAGGGAGCAATGAGGTTGACTGGATATTAGGTGATATCCTAAAATCTTTAAGGAAGTCTGTACCCAGTGTGGATTCATCCACATTTGTGATGTGGGAAGTCCATGGAAAATGGAGATTAGGACCTGAAGCTCTGCAGTGCCAAGGGCAGTGACACTAGAGTTATCATCTGCCCATAAGGTTAGCTTCTGCAGGAGTACATTTAATAACGAATAAAAAAATAAGAACATGGATAAGCTACTACAAACAGCGTCGTGATCGCTTTATTGCATCCAAGATAGACACTAAGCCAATGCCTACCACAGTAGGGCAAGTTTATATGCCAACTAGCTCCTAAGATGATGAAGAAATGTATAATGTGATAAAAGAAATTATTCACATAGTTAAGGGAGACGAAAATTTAATAGTCATGGGGAACTGGAATTCGATAGTAGGAAAAGGAAGAGAAGGAAAATGTGAATTTGGACCGGGTTAAGGAATGAAAGAGGAAGCCGCCTGGCAGAATTCTGCACAGAGCACAACTTAATTATAGCTAACACTTTGCAGTGTTACGTGGCTTTATGCTTAATTACAGACTTACTATTTTATCAGTTGATTTGTTTTCACCACATAACACCCACTGTTTACGTCCTTCGTTGCTGAGCGATGTATCACTTTTCGTTCTGATGCCGCAATTCTTCCTTTCCTATATCTTTACTATTTTTTATCTATATAAATGATGAACTACTGGTTTTGCCATTTAACAACTTTTTGTAATAACTGTGGAAATATTACAGGCATCGGGTCCCACCTAATGTGTCACCCGCCTATACATTTTACATGAACCTTTCAAGACTCGATCGACCTGTTTACAAAGAGAAAGCAGAATATCTCTTCCTTTGATGTTGTCCAACAATGACCTAGGAAGCTCAATGCCCTCGTGACCCAGGCTCGTCCATGGCTCACGGTAGTTTGCAGCATTCGTTTTATTCCTTGCCCACTTGCCATTGCATCGAACTTTCATGGTGATCATTGGGCAACGTCTTCCATGTTATCTGCAACATAAATAAACTTTCTCCCCACAGTATTTCTGAAAACCCAAAAACAAACATAAAGAACATAATAATAATAACTGTTCTTACAATTATTCGTATAAGTCTTGGTCGATTTAATGAGGGATGGAACAGGCCTAAGCCTTGTGACACCACAACTTGGTTTAAGAATCATGAAAGAAGGTTGTATATGTGGAAGAACCCTGGAGACACTGGAAGGTTTAAGATAGATTATGTAATGGTAAGACAGAGCTTTAGGAACCAGATTTTAAATTGTAAGACACTTAGAGGGGCATTTGTGGACTCTGACCACAATTTATTGGTTTTGAACTGTAGACTAAAACTGAAGAAAATGCAAAAAGGTGGGAATTTAAGGACATGGGACCTGGATAAACTGAAAGAACCAGAGGCTGTAGAGAGTTTCAGAGAGAGCATTAGGGAATGATTGACAAATACAGGGGAAAGAAGAAGAATGGGTAACTTTGAGAGATGAAATAGTGAAGGCAGCAGAGGATTAAGTAGGTAAAAAGACGAGGGCTAGTAGAAATCCATGGGTAACAGAAGAGATATTGAATTTCATTGATGAAATGAGAAAATTTAATAATACAGTAAAAGAAGCCGGTGAAAAGGAATACAACCTGTCAAAAATGAGATCAACAGGAATGTAAAATGGCTGAACAGGAATGGCTAGAGGACAAATGTAAGGATGTAGAAGCATGTATCACTAGGGGTAAGATAGATACTGCCTACAGGAAAATTAAAGAGACCTTTGGAGAAAAGAGAACCAACTGTATGAATATCAAGAGCTCAGATGGAAAACCAGTCCTAAGCAAAGAAGGGGAAGGAGGAAGGTGGAAGGAGTATATAGAGGGTCTATACAAGGGCAATGTACTTGAGGGCAATATTCTGGAAATGGAAGAGGACATAGATGAAGATGAAATGGGAGAGATGATACCGTGTGAAGAATTTGACCGAGTGCTGAATGACCTAACTCAAAACGAGGCCCCAGGAGTTGACAACATTCCATTAGTACTACTGATGGCCTTGGGAGAGCCAGCCATGACACAACTCTTCCATCTGATGAGCAAGATATATGTGACAGGTGAAATACCCTCAGACTTCAAGAAGAATATAATAATTCCTATCCCAAAGGAAGCAGGTGCTTACAGGTGTGAAAATCAGTTTAATAAGCCATGGTTGCAAAATACTAACATGAGTTCTTTGCAGATGAATGGAAAAGCTGGTAGAAGCCAACCTCGGGGAAGATCAGTTTGGATTCTGTAGAAATGCTGGAACATGCGAGGCAATATTGACTGTACGACTTATCTTAGAACATAGGTTAAGGAAAGGCAAATCTATGTTTCTAGAATTTGTAGACTTAGAGAAAGCTTTTCACAGTGATGACTGGAATACTCTCTTTCAAATTCTGAAGGTGGCATGGGTAAAATACAGGGAGCAAAAGGCTAGTTACAATTTGTATGGAAACCAGATGGCACTTACAAGAGTCGAGGGGGATGAAAGGCAAGAATTGGTTGAGAAGGGGTGAGACAGGGTTGTAGCCTATCCCCAATGTTATTCAATCTGTATATTGAGCCAGCTGTAAAGGAAACAAAAGAAAAATTTGGAATAGGAATTAAAATGCATGGAGAAGAAATAAAACCTTTGAGTTTTACCAATGACATTGTAATTCTGTCAGAGACAGCAAAGGACTTGGAAAAGCAGCTGAATGGAATGGACAGTGTCTTGAAACATCAACAAAAGCAAAACAAGGATAATGGAATATAGTTGAATTAAATCAGGTGATTCTGTGGGAAATAGATTAGGAAATGAGACACTTAAAGTAGTAAATGAGTTTTGCTATTTGGGAAGCAAAATAACTGATGATGGTTGAAGCAGGGAGGATATAAAATGTATACTGGATATGGCAAGGAAAGCGTTTCTGAAGAAGAGAAATTTGTTAACATCGAGTATAGATCTAAGTATCAGGAAGTCTTTTCTGAAAGTATTTGTGTGGAGTGTAGCCATGTATGGAAGTGAAATATGGATGATAACTAGTTTAAAAAAGAGGAGAATAGGAGCTTTTGAAATGTGGTGCTACAGAAAAATGCTGAAGTTTAGATGGGTAGATCATGTAACTAATGAGGAGGTACTGAATAGAATTGGGGAGAAGAGGAGTTCATGGCACAGCTTGACTAGAAGGAGTGATCAGTTGTCAGCACACATTCTGAGGCATCAAGGGATCACCAATTTAGTATTAGAGGGAAGCATGGAGGGTAAAAATTGTAGAGGGAGACCAAGAGATGAATGCACTAAGTTCAGAAGGATGTAGGGTGCAGTAGTTATTTGGAGATTAAGAGGCTTGCACAGGGTAGAGTAGCATCAAACCAGTCGCTGGACTGAAGACCACCACCACAACAACAGTAAGGTTAGCTTGGTTGGTGATTTGCAAGCGGGGGCTAGTGTGATAGGAATGATGGTAGCCTCCTAACCTGTATTGTTAAGAAATCTTATGCCCAATGATTGGTCCACCACATAGAGATGGCTGCCAGTAGGGGAGGTAGCATTCACTGATTGTCGTTTCATAAAGTGCACTGTGGAGAGAGTGTGGAACAGGGTGGCTAAACCAATCTGTGAGCAGAGTTTGGGAATGCACAGGGAAGTCAGCCATTCTGTTCACATTGCCGAAGGTAATGTGGCACCAGCAGAGGATAGATGGTGTGGAGGATACCACGTGCTGCCTGCATTACATATTTTGGATTCCATGATGAGTCAGCTGAGTGCTTGGAAGAGACCTTAGCCATGCTTGGGAACTGTTGGGTGATAGGTGCAGGTAATGTGTGAATGTTCTTGTCAGGTGGCTAGTGCACTCTTGAAGTGCCATGCCTGCTCTTGCACATTTTTTGACAGCTGGTCGGGATGGAGGGTGCGGAGGAGGTTGTCAGTAGTAACAACTGTGCCCTCAACATGCCTTATGGAGCTGGCAAGTAGGTGCCTGTTGTAATGGTCGCGTTGTCATAGATATTGCTAATTGCTATAATCGCACTATTTCACTCCCATTTACGGAGCTTGTTAGCACTTGATGTTAGGTTGGCGCCATTAAAATGCATTGTGGTAATCGCTGCTGCTTGCTGGATCGCTGCTGTGTCTCGATGCTGATGCTGGCTCTAAATCTGGTTGTCTAGGGTTAAAAACATGAGGTCCCATGTTTTTTATGTGCTTCTGATGATAAAGAACGAGCGAAACCAACAAATATGTAAACTTCAAATATTTATTACTCTGGTGGCCATCTTAATTGCACTGTCCACCAAAGACCATGACACAACACAAAGAAGTACTTCCTTTACATGTTCTTTGCATTGTTTATCCATCTCAGACAATAACACACAAACACACTTTACCAAAGTGACATTCTGACTGTGCCCCCGACCCTTCTTGCTGCTTGTATTTATAACATTGTCAAAGAACTACTAAAAAGAGATATAGTTTATAAGTCACATGTACATCTGTTATCATAATTTGTGCAGATAAGTTATTAATTTGCATTGAGTGACGTAATTTAACATGTTATTAAAATGACAGACAGATTTGTTGACTTGACAGAATAATTCTTTGTTACAAAAAGGCCGTTTTTTAGAAGTTTGTCAATTGACGTCTCTAATTTACGTAAATAAGTAACATGAATTATTAAGAATTACATTGGTTTTCGTCTAAAATAGGATTGATTACGTGAATACTGAGTGAAAACGCTCCTAGTGAACAAATATGTTTCACTGGGTGATTTTTATTTAAGGAGATCCAAAATACGTAAGTTGGCCACTATTTTTTGTACTTCATATTAATTATTTAAGATCAGTGATCAAGTGATATTAACTTTTGTGTGGGTCAGTTATTCAGTATAATTTAATGGGTTGACTGTTTATGGAGACATGTTATGCAATCATTGTTAACATACACAATAACTTTTCTATAATCATAAATACTCGTTAAACTGGTTGAATTTGGAGGGTATCACATACTTCGGTAAAGTAAAGCCTTTAATAGGTTCCATTACACTGTGATGAAGGGTGCTGTAAGCCTGGTCTGCAAGCATAAATTACTCCAAAGAATCTGAAGTAAGAGAAGGAAGCTGAAGTTGCAGGTTGTATGATAACTTCACGAACCTCAAGGTCCATAACATGATGTTAAGCATGAACTGCACATTGAGCAGTACCAGTAACCATTGCCAGAGTTGGGATGGATTCCACAAACCCTACCTTTCTTCATTGAAAATGTGGTGAATAACTTTGGCCAGAGGGCATGATTGATGCTAAAGTTATTGATGCTTTGGCAGCTGTCTATTTTCAGAGAGTAGAGAACGAGGTCACTGATAAGGTCTGTGTTGTCATGTAACAGATAGGTCACCGGGCAGATAATGTATGGGTTCTCACCTGTGATGCTGTGCAGGTCAAAAAGGTTGTCAACCAGGGTGAACCAAGTCTGAAGGCTGTCTTTCAGTGTGGGGAGGGGTGTGTGTTGGTTAGGGAACCTGATGGTGAGAACATTTTGTGTCAGAGAACATTTTGTGTCAGAGAACATTTTGTGTCAGAGAATACTGAATTGGTGCACTCTGAGGATTCGAGGGAGATGCACTGAGAGAGAAATCTCGACTGAGCGATGAGTGGTGTCCAAGACCAGAATCACCTGATGCCTTTGTGGGGGGTCAAGAAGGTGACCTCTTGGGTTTCACGATGTGGTAGACACATGAGCACAGTTGGTCAATGTGACAGGGACAACTGTGGTCATCAAATGCATCTGTGGAGGACTTTTGTACAATGGAGAGCATGATGTGGTGCATCGTTCGAAGCCTCCAGAAGGGCAGGGCAAGATCATGCAACGTGGAGGTGCAGATGCATGGTAGGCCTCGGAGCTGGGTGCCAACACCATTGTATGCAGCATATTATCTATGCAGTGGGCCAGAATATTCATTCTGAAACAACTGCATTCAGTAGTTTGTGAATCATGGTGTACCAAGTTCGATGTGACCTTGTGGAAACACTGCAGATGATGCTATTGTGAACTTCCATTGGTTAGGTGGCCCACTCATGTTGCATGAGGAAGGAAATGTTCTTGTTCAAATTTAATGGTAATGTGAGGTGGGTACTGCAGTCCACAGGTGAAATGAGATGAGAGATCACAGGGTTCACTGCATTGTACGACATATGGCTCATTGTGTGTAGTGTGCACACAGCACATAGTCACTGAAATAACAGGCAAAAAGGTGAAAACAAGACTGGGATCACCAATGTGGCAGTTCTCTTCTTTAGTTGTATGGCAAAGGAATAACAGTCACCAACACAATGTACATTGAATAACACTAATAAAATAACTGTAACACATGTGCACAAAGGGTGAACATTTGAGAGAAGAACCAGAAACAAAGACAAACACATCAGAGTTCCTAATCAAAGAGTCTATCAGTAAAACTAAAAGATGACATTTTTGTGGTAGATAATCACCATACCTCGAAAGTACATTGTGAAGATAAATAAATAGTTGCAGGTAACAATACGTTTGTTGTTTCATTTGAAATCAGATGTGAACTGTAATATAAAACCATCACTAATTTATTAGCCTCATAAAGTGACGCATAACTAAAAACATCGCTACAAGGTTATCAAATCAAACATTTTTGGAAGGTGACCACCAACAGCTATTAAGTAATGTATAAAATGCATGTTTGGCCATTATCTGTTTCTATTTTAAACCCAAATATGAACCAGTTTGAGATCTTAGCTCTGTGTACACCTAGTATTAATATGTTAGCTTCTAAAAGTCCTGTGTCATATACTGATAGTCATGACATTCTCTACACATTCTTTAAGTAATGACAAATGTGTTGCTTAAACCATCGTTACAATTATCCATGAAGATGGTCCATGAATGAAACTGGTTGATATTTGGGTTTAAAGTAAAAGGAGCTGATTGTCAAACATGCATTTTATAAGGTTTTAATATTAATGGACTGTAAAGTTAACATACAAGTCTATCAAATTATTAACACCTTTATTATTTTAACACATTCACTTTTCTGGTGGAAATAATGACATTCTACTGATCTAATAGGTTCCATAGTCTCTTCAGTGTCTGTGTCGTCGTATGTGGGCTACTCTAGTGATACTTGTTTTGAGAAAATGTGTGGCAGATGTCCTAGGTAAGTTCCTAGCTTACTGACACTTCTAGCCAGAATCCACTGCATTTAGTAATCAATTATTTCAATTTGTTTCTACCTGTCTGACTACTAGAGTCAGAAAAGTGAATCTGTTATGTGATACCGTTTAGATTGGTTTGATGTTGAACAATGCTTAAGGTAACTTCTGTTTTATCGTTAAAGTTCCTTTCATTCACTCTGTGTATTTGATTTATTTTGGAAAAGTGTATACTACTTGCTTTGACAGACGTTAGTATGAGGGGGCATTGGAAAATAAGTTTCCCCTCTCGACTGTGGGCAGAGCTGTGTGATATGGGTGAAAGACAACACAGCAGGTGAATGCGCACGTGCAAGACACCGATAAACCATTGGGTAGAGATCGACTGCAATCAAGCAGATGGCACTGTCACAGTGCCTGCGCAAAGCAGAGGCCAGCCGCTCAGTCTTTTCCCGGAGCTATGGAGAGAAGGTGCGTTTTGGAGTCACAGTCAAAGGCGGAAGTGAGAGCTGTTATCTGCTATGAATGGGCATGTGGAGTATCAGGCACAGAAATTCATAACTGCCTTGTTAAGGTGTATGGGTCAGGTGTGATGTTGAGGCAAATGGTGCGGAGATGGTGCCAGCAATTCAGTGATGGGTGACAGCACGTGCAGGACATACCGAGTCCTGGATGGATGCACACGACCACTACAGATGCAAATGTTAGGAAGGTGGATGACATGATTAAAGCGGACTGGCGTATCACCATCGATGGAGTAGCAGCAGAACTTGGAATTGGACATGAGTGAGCTCACAAAATCATCCACGACATTCTTCGATACTGGAAGATGTCAGCACAATGGTTGCCCCACCAACTGACCCCAGCACAGATGGAACAATGCATGGCATTCAGCCTGGAACAGCTCGTGCATTACCATGAATCTGGCAATGACCTTCTGTTTCATATTGTGATAGGGGATGAAACGTGGGTCCACCATTACATGCCCAAATCGAAGGCCGCATCCATGGAGTGGAAACATCTGTGATCACCTGTCCAAAAGAAGGTCTGCAGGTAAAGTGCTACTCACCATTTTCTGGGATGCCAAAGGAGATCTGCTGCTGGACTTTCTGGAGGATGCAGCCATCAATGCTGTACGGTACTGTGCTACTCTGTCAAAATTGAAAGAGGTGATCAGGAAAAAGCAGCCGGGCCTTCTCAGATCTGGCGTTCTGCCGTTGGATGACAATGCAAGACCACACACGGCGACAGCAACACAGAACCAAATTGCAATTCTTGGTTTGCAGTGCCTACACCATCCTCCTTACAATCTGGATCTCACACCAAGTGACTTCCATTGTTTCCTGCTTTGAAGAAGACTCTCGGCGGAAGGCTCTTTGGCAGCAATGCTGACGTCAAACAAGCCGTTCAACGCTTCTTCCGTATGCAACACCCTGATTTTTTCCTGGAAGGCTTTTTGAAGCTTATAAAGCGGTATGACAAATGTCTCAATGTACTTGGAAATTTTTCTTTCACACACAACTCTGACCACAGTCGACAGGGGAAACTTATTTTCCAACTCCTCCACGTGTTTTACAGTTCTGTTAATAATCTAGCTACAGTTATCGATTAATTACAAGTTATTTTTTGTCCTAATTGTGAATCATTCCTTTTTATCCATTTGTTGTAGACTGTTTTGTTCTGTGTTGAGATGTGGAGTTACACAAATATGGAAAGTAATTAGAACAGATTTATATTCCTTGTCTATTGTGAGATTTTGGCAGACCCATTCGTACTTGTTGTAAACTCTCAATGACAGTCACTGTGTTCCCATTACATAGATTTTTCCCCAATTATTAGCTTAGTTTGTTGTCAACAATATCTTATAGTTGATATTTGGCAATAATGACCAAATAAGATATTTATTACTCGTGTTGTGTCATTTGGCAATAATAACCAAATAAGATATTTATTACTCGTGTTGTGTCATTTGGCAATAATAACCAAATAAGTTATTTATTCCTGATGTTGCACCTCAATCAACAGTCAAACTGATCTTCTAACTAGTTATTAGAGGTACTATACCCTGGATTTTCTATATTAGTTGGCCCTGTTGTAGTCATGAGCCAGCTAAAGCTTTCAATTTTTATTGATGAGTGATTGAATTAGTGGTAACTGCTGTGTTAGAGAGGTGTGGCTGTTGCCACCTTGAGCAACAGAATATTTTGACATGATTCATTATTAAATCTTTTACCAACTGTCAAGTGATGGAGGATGTTACTTCATTTTTCAAATGGGTGGTAGAATTGTATGATTGAGATAGTAAACACACAAAGGAACTGCAGCTCTAGTTAAAATGGAAAGCAGATCTAGTAATCAAAAAAATAAATACATAAGAATAATTGAAGATATGCATTTTTAAACCCAAAGATAAAGAGTTGTTGACTGAAAAGTGCACAACTACCAGAAGGGATATGCGAGAAGCATTCAGTAACTACCATACCCAATATTATCGCAGGACCTGACATACTAAGAAATTTTTGTCACATTTAAGGCTCCCATGTCACAAAAACCACTGTCCATGGACTTATGGACAAGAAGGGATTGGAAGAGAAAACAGCAAAATCAAAAACCGGGATGCTGAGTTCGTTCTTCAAATGTTCTTCCATGAAGGATTACGATGCAGTTGACATCATTCAATAGCTGTACCATCTGCAAAGATGAGTGACACACTAACAAGTGCAAGTGCTGTGGAAAAGAACCACTAAAACTCAAAACTCTATGAGGGCCCAATGGAGAACTTCTAAATGTCTATGCAGAATTTTCAAGTGGAGTAGGTACAGTTTTGAGCATAACTCACTGCAGGTTACAGTAGCAGAGAAATGTTCTCTGTGAGTGTCTAAGGGTGTAGATCACATTTACAAAAAGAAAGGAGAAGTGTTCCGTAACTATTGTTTTACATTACTCATATTTATTTACAGCACTGATCATACAAAACCTAATAGTCAGAGGCATGATCAGTGCCATGGATGGAAGTAAGCAGGATGATTTGGCATTTCTAGATTTTCAGTATCACATTGATGCCTTTTAGAGGATATATATTCATAGGTAATGTTGAGGTAGGTCTCAGACCTGTCTTCACAGGCATAGTAATACACATTATCTTGAATAAAGAGTGATCTGGAGACTTGGAATTAATATATGGTGTATGTCAGAGAAGTGTAATATGATCATTCTGCTCATATACTTGTAGTATTTTCGTTTAATAAAATTTTTGGTTGTATTCTGTTAGGTCCTGGAAAAATATCAAATTAGTGTGAAGATTGGCAACTGGCTTTTAATTTAGAGAAATGTAGAGTTGTACACTTGATGAAAATGTGAGGATGAATTGTGAGTCCTGCTTGGTTAACTCAGGTGGTAGAGCAGTTAACTGCAAAAGGCAAATGTCCTGAGTGAAAGTCTTGGACCAGCACACAGTTTAATTTGTCAAGATACAGTCCTCTCACAAAGCAACGTGGTATTAACACTGTGTATGAAGTTGTAGGTAAAACAAGTCCATACGAAGGATTCTGGGACATTACAGTTTATCTGAAAAAGAAACTACAGACTTAACACTTGTAATGCCAATACTTGACTCCTACTAAAGTGTTTTTTTTCTCAGTCTCCTGACTGGTTTGATGTGGTCCGTCATGAATTTCTCTCCTGTGCCAACCTTTTCATCTCAGAATAGTACTTGCAACCTAAGTCTTAAGTCCTCAATTATTTGCTGGATGTATTCCACTCTCTGTCTTCAACTACAGTTTTTGCTCTCTACATCTCCCTCTAGTACCATGGAAATCATTCCCTGATGTCTTAACAGGTATGCTATCATCCTGTCCCTTCTCCTTGTAAGCATTTTCCACATATTCCTTTCCTCTCTGATTCTGCACAGAACTTCCTCAATCCTTACCTTATCAGTCCACCTAATTTTCAACGTTCGTCTGTAGCACCACATATCAAATGCTTTGATTCTCTTCTGTTCCAGCTTTCCCACAGTCCATGTTTCACTACCAAACGTACACTCTCAGAAATTTCTTCCTCAAATTAAGGTCTACTTTTGATGCTAGTAGACTTCTCTTGGGCAGGAATGCCCATTTTTCCAGTGCTGGTCTGCTTTTGTTGTCCTCTTTGTTCTGTCCATCATAGGTTATTTTGCTGCCTAGACGGCAGAATCTCTTAACTTCATCTACTTTGTGATCACGAACCCTCACATTGAGTTTCTCACTGTTCTCATTTCTGTCACTTCTCATTACTTTCGTCTTTCTTCAATTTGCTCTCAGACCGAATTCTGTACTCATTAGATTGTTCATCTCATTCAGCAGATCATGTAATTCTTCTTCACTTTCACTCAGTATAGCAATGTCATCAGCGTATCATATAATTTTATCTTTTCATCTTGAATTTTAATTCCACTCCTGAAGCTTTCTTTTATTTCCTTCCTTGCATCTTTGATGTACAGATTGAACAGTGGGGGCGAAGGACTACATCCCTGTCTTACATCCTTTTTAATCTAAGCACTTCATTATTTGTCTCCCACTCTTATTATTCTCTCTTGCTTCTTGTACGTATCATATATAACTCATCTTTTCTTGTAGCTTATCCCTACTTTTCTGAGAATTCCGAACATGTTGCACCATTTTACATTGTGTAAAGCTTTTTCCAGGTTGACAAATCCTATGAATGTGTCTTGATTTTTCTTTAGTTTTGGCTTCCATTATCAACTGCAACATCACAATTGCCTCTCTGGTGCCTTTACCTTTCCTGTTTTTTCTTCTATCACATCATCAAATGAGTCTTCCCCCTCATAGAGGCCTTGAGTGTATTCCTTCCACCTATCTGCCCTCACTCTCTCTCTCTCTCTCTCTCTCTCTCTCTCTCTCTCTCTCCCTCTTTCCTCTGAATTTAGCAGTGGAATTGCTGTTGCACTCTTCATGTTACCACCCTTGCTTTTAATTTCACTGAAGATTGTTTTGATTTTCTTACATGCTGAATCAGTTCTTCTGACAATCATTTCTCTTTTGATTTTTTGACATTTTTCATGCAGCCATTTCGTCTTAGGTTTCATGCACTTCCTATTTATTTCATACCTCAGTGACTTGTGTTTCTGTATTCCTGAGTTTTCCTGAACATTTTTGTACTTCCTTCTTTCATTGATCAACTGAAGTATTTCTTTTGTTACCCATGGTTTCTTTGCAGTTACCTTCTTTGTACCTACATTTTTCTTTCCCACTTTTGTGATTGCCCTTTCTAGAGATGTCCATTTCTCTTCAACTGTACTACCTACTAAGCTATTCCTTATTGCCGCATCTATAGCTTTAGAGAAATTAAAGTGTATCTCGTCATTCCTTAGTACTTCCATAACCCACTTCTTTGCATACTTCAACCTACTTTCCATCACACTGCATTGTGATGTAAGTCGATATCTGCTCCTGGGTATGCCCTACTGTCCCTACAGTACAGTATCTGATTCCAGAATCTCTGCCTGACCATGATGTAATCTAATTGAAAATTCCCATATCACCCAGTCTTTTCCAATTGTACTTCCTCCTCTTGCGATTAGTGAACAGAGTATTTGGTAGTACTAGCTGAAATATATTACAGAACTCAGTTAGCCTTTCCCTTGTCATTCCTTATCCCAAGCTCATATTCTCATGTAACCTTTTCTTCTACTCATTCCCATACAACTGCATTCCAGTCCCCCAAGACTATTAGATTTTCATTTCCCTTTACATGCTGTATTACCCTTTCAATATCCTCATGTACTTTCTCTGTCTCTTCATCTTCAGCTTGCGACATTGACTTGTATACCTGGACTGCAGTTATTGGTGTTGGTTTTGCTGTCAATTCTGATAAGAATAACCCTATCACTGAACTGTTCCCAGTAACACACTATCTGCCCTACCTTTCTACTCATAATGAACCCTACTCTCGTTACACCATTTTCTGTAGCTGTTGATATTACCCTATACTCATATGACCAGAAATCCTTGCCTTCTTTCCAGTTCTCTTCACTGACCCCTGCGACGTCTAGATTGAACCTTTGCATTTCCCTTTTCAGATTTTCTAGCTTCCCTACCACATTCATGCTTCTGACATTTATGCCCCAACTTGTAGAACATTATCTTTTTCTCATGGTCACCTCCTCCTTGGTAGTCCCCTCCCCGAGATCCAAATCTTTTGCCATTGGAGAGATTTTCATGACACTTTTTCAATTACAGGCCACATGCCTGTGGATACATGTCATGTGCTTTTAATGTAATAGTTCCCATTGCCTTTTGCATCCTCATGCCACTGATAATTGCTGATTCTTCCGCCTTTAGGGGCAGTTCCCCACTCCAAGGACAAGAGTGTCCTGAACCTCTGCCCGCTCTTCCACCCTCTTTGACAAGGCCACCGACAGAATTAAGGCGACTTCTTATGCCGGAGATCTTCGGCTGCCAATGCTGATTATTAATCAAAATTTAAGCAGTCACAGGTATCGAACCTGGGACCGAGAGCTTTTTGATTGGTTATCAAAGACACTAGCCCTAGAACACAGGTGCATCTATGGAGTGTATGGGGTGTATTGTGGTCAGAGCGATAAGGGGTATGGATAGTAGACAAAGAAGGGTAGTGTGAATGGACACATGCTTATTTGAGAAGCACAAAATGTTGAAAAATCATAATAGGCAGCCAGTTGATGAAAGATGTGTAGCGATCTTACAGTAATAACCTGTACTTCCGTGCATACCTATGTATGTGTCTTTGCTATATTTACGATCTTTGGGTCTGCTTCGCCTAGAGAGTTGGAAAGAGTCGAGTGTTTACTCTTGTACTGTGAACGTTATCCGAATAAATCGTTATTGTGCTGTAAGAAGTTGGTTTATGGGACTCAATACCTATCAAAACTCTACAGATGCCATATGCCTTATAAGGTCATGCTTAGAAAACTACAAGAACAGGCTTTCTGGGCAGAAACTGTGAATGTTACATAGTTTCTCACATATTGATCCTGCTCAGATTGTGAAGCTGTAATCGTAGTAACAACTTGTACAGAAGCGTAAAAGTAGTCATTCTTATCATGCTTCATCCTTGAATGGGACAGGGAGAAATCTTGATACGCAGTTGATCATTAACACTGTAACATCATGAAGCTGGCATGCAACAAACTTCAAACTGGCATGGAATGTATTGCATGCTTGGATGTTCATATCAGTAGTGTATCCTGGAGCTGTTGGTAAGACATGCAACATGCAGTTTATCAGTTGTATGTCTATCTGACATTGCTTACTTAGCATGATTTTATCTCTAATGAAACTCCACACTGGCGTACTCCTTGAGAAACATCTCAGTAACGCCGCGAAAGATGTGTTTCGAACTCACATCTGCTTTGCTATTGACGTGATGAAGAATGAGGGCAGACGATTTTGTTCCTGTGCATTCTCCATAAAGGTCTGTGTTATTTTCATCTCAGAAAACGATTGTTCTACTGATGACGATGTCACTGGCAAGGTTAAAATCAGTTCACATAGTTTATAGAGTTTTGAATGTCCAGTGTGAAGTTCATTTTGATACAGGAAACTTTGTATTTCTTTCACAGGCTTGGCTTTAAGATGTGCTGATATAAACATAGCACTCACTTCAGACTTTAACCCAACGATACCAAAAACTCATCCCAAATAATGCCCTTAAGTTTTCAAGTGCCTCCTCAGGAAACGTCTGCAAAGCTTGAGAACTTGTTTGAGTCAAAGTTTCAATAAGCTTTAAGTTAGACAGCGAATCAAAGCTGACGTTTAGCTGTGTAGCCTATCCAATATCTCATCATACATCCTCCTGTAGCCATACTTTACAGATGTTTCTGTGCAGTTTTCTTTTCTTCTCTCCCTTGGAGTATCACATACGCTTTCAGTCTTGTACCATATTTTCTCAAAGGCATCGTATCTCTTAGGGCTTGAGTGGACAGATTTATTACAAACACTTTCTATAACCACACCATTCCCACTATTACAATCACTCATTTAGTGAAACTGCTGGCTAAAATATTATTCAGGCACATTAAACACGATGCATTCGTCCGTCACTAAGCTCACTAACGCTCGCTGAATTCAAGGTAGCAGAAGAGGAAACGTGCTGAATGCAATTTTCCTATTGCGTGCATCTACCTATGTCACATGCGAGCTTGGCGTGACGTCCCATACGTGAATCAGGAGTCGAGACTACCACAGCGCCTTGCATACACGTTTCAAGAATTATTACAACGAAGCGTCCATACAGGCGGACCATCTATTGTGCAGCACTGAAACTAGCTATCGAATCAAAGGAAAGAAAATACAGACTGTGAAGCAGGTATTATATTATAATTATTGCTAATTGATTTATAACGAATATTGTGACCTAACGACTCATATACTTAATAGAGCATGAATTGCATGCCCCACATTTTGTGACATTTACAAGTTCCAAATCAGGTACGAATTATTTAGTTTCACCTGAGTGCTTTGGTAGTTAGCTTTTTGAATATCTGCGTAATACTAGACACAGTTTCTGCGTTTTTGTCAGGGTCTACAGTAGAGTTGCGCAGCACGTGTCGATAGTCCGTTTATCTGCATAGTTTAGTTCTCCGCGGTCTTTAGTATGGACAGAGACTGCAATTGTTGTGTGCGGTTGCAAGCCGAGTTGGTGACACTTTACTCTCAGCTTAAGGCTGTGATGGCTTCGGTTACACAGCATGAGGCTGCAGTGGATGGGCACCACTGTTGTAGGCCGGCCGTGGGGATCCAACGGACGTCCAGCACGTCAGAGTCCTCCGATAGGTCCTCACTGGTGGCCAACCCAGTTACTGCTCGCACTGAGGCTGACCCCTCACCTGTGGTCGAGTGGGAGGTCGCTCCGGAGCGAAGCAGGCGGCGAAAGCCTTCCCAGGCGGCTGCATGTAAGGCCTCCCCGGTTTGTCTGACAAACAAGTTCCAGGTGCTGTCTGTGGCTGATGATGTCACCTGTCCTGTTTCAGAGGAAACCAGTCTGCCTGCAAGATCAAGGCAATCGCAGAGGGTGGGATTATTGGTAGTTGGGAGCTCCAATGTTAGGCGCGTTATGGGGCCACTTAGGGACTTGGCTGACAAGAAGGGTAAGAAAACCAATGTTTACTCCGTGTGCATACCGGGTGGAGTCATTCCAGATGTGGAAAGGGTCCTCCCGGATGACATGAAGAGCACAGGGTGCAGCCAACTCCAGGTGGTTGCTCACGTCGGTACCAATGATGTGTGTCACTTTGGATCAGAAGAGATTCTCTCTGGTTTCGAGCGGCTAACAGAAGTGGTAAAGGCTGCCAGTCTTGCTTGCAAGATGAAAACAGAGCTGACTAATGGCAGCATAGTCGACAGGACCGATTGCGGACCTCTGGTACAGAGCCGAGTGGTGGGTCTGAATCAGAGGCTCAGACGGTTCTGCGACCGTGTAGACAGCAGATTCCTCGACTTGCGCTAAAGGGTGGTTGGGTTTCGGGTTCGGCTGCGTAGGTCAGGTGTCAACTATACGCAGGAGGCGGCTACATGGGTAGCAGGGGCTGTGTGGAGTGGACTGGGCGGTTTTTTGGGTTAGAGGGTCTCGGGAAAACCAAAGAAGGGCTTCAGTCACAAAGGGTGCACGCTGAACACAGGAAGAACATAGATACAGGAACCATAGGTATAACAGTTGTAAATTGTCGTAGCTGTGTTGGGAAACTACCAGAGCTACAAGCGCTTGTAGAAAGCAATGATGCTCAAATCGTTATAGGCACTGAAAGCTGGCTAAAGCCGGATGTAAGCTCAGCCGAAAGTTTTGCGTAGAACATAACTGTTCCGAAAGGATAGGCTGAACGCGGTTGGCGGTGGCGTGTTTGTTGCTGTCAGAAGCAGTTTAACTTGTCGCGAAATTAAAGTCGATACTTCCCGTGAGTTAGTATGGGAAGAGGTAATTGTTGGCAACCGGAATAAAATAATAATTGGATCCTGTTACCGACCTCCGAAGTCAGTTGCTGAAAGGTTCAAAGAAAACTTGACTTTGATTTCAAACACATACCCGACTCATACGATAATAGTTGGTGGTGACTTTAATTTATCCTCTATATGTTGGCGAAAATACATGTTTAATTTCGGAGGAACGCATAAAATATCATCCGAAATCGTGCTAAACGCATTCTCTGAAAATTATTTCGAGCAGTTAGTTCAGAAGCCCACGCGAATAGTAAACGATTGTGAAAACGCACTTGACCTTTTAGCAACAAATAATCCTGAGTTAATAACGAGCATCAAACCGATTCAGGGATTAGTGAACACAGGGTTGTCGTAGCGACATTGAATACTGTAATCCCCAAATCGTCAAAAAATAAGCGAAAAGTATACCTATTCAAAAAAGCAGATAAAAATTCACTTGACGCCTTCCTGAGAGCCAATCTCCACTCATTCCAAATTAATAGTATAAGTGTAGACCAGATGTTGTTTAAATTCAAAGAAATAGTATCGGCAGCAATTGAGAGATTTATACCAAATAAATTAACAAGCGACGGAGCTGATCCTTCTCGGTTCACAAAACGGGTTAGAACACTGTTGCAGAAACAACGAAACGAACATGCCAAATTTAAACAGACGCAAAATCCCCAAGATTGGCGATCTTTTACAGAAGCTCGAAATTTAGCGCGGACTTCAATGCGAGATGCCTAAACAGTTACCACAACGAAACTTTGTCTCGAAACCTGGCAGAAAATCCAAAGAGATTCTTGGCCATATGTGAAGTATGTTAGCGGCAAGAAACAATCAATGACTTCTCTGGGCGGTAGCAATGGAGATACTATCGAAGACAGTGTTGCTAAAGGAGTGTTACTAAACACAGCCTTCCGAAATGCCTTCACAAAAGAAGACTAAGTAATTATTCCAGAATTCGAATCGAGAACAACTGCCAACATGAATAACGTAGAAGTTAATATCCTCGGAGTAGTGAAGCAACTTAAATCACTTAATAAAAGCAAGTCTTCTGGTCCAGACTGTATACCAATTAGGTTCCTTTCGGAGTATGCTGATGCATTAGCTCCATACTTAAAAATCATATACAACCGTTCGCTCAACGAAAGATCCGTACCCAAAGACTGGAAAGTTGCCCAGGTCACACCAATATTCAAGAAAGGTAATAGGAGTAATCCACTAAATTACAGGCCCATGTCGTTAACGTCGATACGCAGCAGGATTTTAGAACATGTATTGTGTCGAACATTATGAATTCCCTCGAAGAAAATGGTCTACTGACAGACAGTCAACATGGGTTTAGAAAATACCGTTCCTGTGAATCATAACTAGCTCTTTATTCACATGAAGTTTTGAGTGCTATTGACAAGGGATTTCAGATCGATTCCATATTCCTGGATTTCCGGAAGGCTTTTGACACTGTACTACACAAGGGGCTCGTAGTGAAATTGCGTGCTTATTGAATATCGTCTCAGTTATGTGACTGCATTTGTGATTTCCTGTCATAGAGGTCACAGTTCGTAGTAATTGACAGAAAGTCATCGACTAAAACAGAAGTGATTTCTGGCGTTCCCCAAGATACACTCCTGGAAATTGAAATAAGAACACCGTGAATTCATTGTCCCAGGAAGGGGAAACTTTATTGACACATTCCTGGGGTCAGATACATCACATGATCACACTGACAGAACCACAGGCACATAGACACAGGCAACAGAGCATGCACAATGTCGGCACTAGTACAGTGTATATCCACCTTTCGCAGCAATGCAGGCTGCTATTCTCCCATGGAGACGATCGTAGAGATGCTGGATGTAGTCCTGTGGAACGGCTTGCCATGCCATTTCCACCTGGCGCCTCAGTTGGACCAGCGTTCGTGCTGGACGCGCAGACCGCGTGAGACGACGCTTCATCCAGTCCCAAACATGCTCAATGGGGGACAGATCCGGAGATCTTGCTGGCCAGGGTAGTTGACTTACACCTTCTAGAGCACGTTGGGTGGCACGGGATACATGCGGACGTGCATTGTCCTGTTGGAACAGCAAGTTCCCTTGCCGGTCTAGGAATGGTAGAACGATGGGTTCGATGACGGTTTGGATGTACCGTGCACTATTCAGTGTCCCCTCGACGATCACCAGTGGTGTACGGCCAGTGTAGGAGATCGCTCCCCACACCATGATGCCGGGTGTTGGCCCTGTGTGCCTCGGTCGTATGCAGTCCTGATTGTGGCGCTCACCTGCACGGCGCCAAACACGCATACGACCATCATTGGCACCAGCGCAGAAGCGACTCTCATCGCTGAAGACGACACGTCTCCATTCGTCCCTCCATTCACGCCTGTCGCGACACCACTGGAGGCGGGCTGCACGATGTTGGGGCGTGAGCGGAAGACGGCCTAACGGTGTGCGGGACCGTAGCCCAGCTTCATGGAGACGGTTGCGAATGGTCCTCGCCGATACCCCAGGAGCAACAGTGTCCCTAATTTGCTGGGAAGTGGCAGTGCGGTCCCCTACGGCACTGCGTAGGATCCTACGGTCTTGGCGTGCATCCGTGCGTCGCTGCGGTCCGGTCCCAGGTTGACGGGCACGTGCACCTTCCGCCGACCACTGGCGACAACATCGATGTACTGTGGAGACCTCACGCCCCACGTGTTGAGCAATTCGGCGGTACGTCCACCCAGCCTCCCGCATGCCCACTATACGACCTCGCTCAAAGTCCGTCAACTGCACATACGGTTCACGTCGACGCTGTCGCGGCATGCTACCAGTGTTAAAGACTGCGATGGAGCTCCGTATGCCACGGCAAACTGGCTGACACTGACGGCGGCGGTGCACAAATGCTGCGCAGCTAGCGCCATTCGACGGCCAACACCGCGGTTCCTGGTGTGTCCGCTGTGCCGTGCGTGTGATCATTGCTTGTACAGCCCTCTCGCAGTGTCCGGAGCAAGTATGGTGAGTCTGACACACCGGTGTCAATGTGTTCTTTTTTCCATTTCCAGGAGTGTAGTATTACAGGCCCTTTGCTGTTCCTTATCTATATAAACGATTTGGGAGACAATCTGAGCAGCCATCTTTGGTTGTTTGCAGATGACGCTGTCGTTTATCGACTAATAAAGTCATCAGAAGATCAAAACAAACTGCAAAACGATTTAGAAAAAATATCTGAAAGGTGCGAAAAGTGGCAGTTGACCCTGAATAACGGAAAGTGTGAGGTCTCCCACATGACTGCTAAAAGGAACTCGTTAACTTCGGCTACACGATGAATCAGTCTAATCTAAAAGCCATAAATTCAGCTAAATACCTAGGTATTACAATTACGAGCAACTTAAATTGGAAGGAACACAGAAAATGTTGTGGGGAAAGCTAACCAAAGACTGCATTTTATTGGCACGACACTTAGAAAATGTAACAGACCTACTAAGGAGACTGCCTACACTACCCTTGTCTGTCCTCTTTTAGAATACTGCTGTGCAGTGTGGGATCCTTACCAGATAGGACTGATGGAGTAAATCGAAAAAGTTCAAAGAAAGACAGCACGTTTTGTATTATCGCGAAATATGGGAGAGAGTGTCACAGAAATGATACAGGATTTGGGCTGGAAACCATTAAAAGAAAGGCGTTTTTCGTTGAGACGGAATCTCCTCACGAAATTCCAATCACCATCTTTCTCCTCCGAATGCGAAAATATTTTGTTGACACCGACCTTCATAGGGAGGAACGATCACCACGATAATACGAGGGCTATCCACAAAGTACATTACGTTTTCGATTGTGTCCCTTAGGGGCGGGGCTAGCGCGGCCATCTTGGTGTCATGGCATTCCTCCACTCAGTCGGCATCCTGCCGTGCTAGTGAGAGGTTCGTGCTGTACTCCGTTGAGTTACTGTGACAGTTTGAAATGTCAGCATTAATTGAAAATGCCACGAAGTGTGAAGTGCGTGCTGTAATAAGGTTTCTGACTGCAAAAAACTGTACACCGATAGAAATCTATTGGCAGCTTTGTGAAGTGTATGGGGACAACATAATCACTGAAGGTGGAGTGCGTCAATGGGTCATAAAATTTAAAAATGGCCGAACTAACGTTCACAACAAAGAGCGAAGTGGAAGACCCAGCATAGTGACTGCCGAACTTGTCGAAAAAGTCGATGCCGCGGTCTGTGAAAACCGTAATTTCACAATAACGGAACTCTCTATGAGTTTTCCACAAATTTCACGAAGTTTGTTGCACGAAATCATTACCGAAAAGCTTGGTTACCACGAGTTTTGTGCAAGATGGATACCAAAAATCTTGACAGAGATTCACAAAAATCAGCGAATGGCTGCAGCGTTAACGTTTTTGGACGCTTACGAGAAAGATGGCGACTCATTACTCGATTGCATCGTTACTGGTGACGAAACATGGGTTAAGCATGTGAACTGCGAGACAAAATTGCAGTCAATGCAGTGGGGGCACACAAATTCCCCCCAAAAGCCCAAGAAATGCATACAGACAATGTCATCAAGGAAGGTGATGGCGACTGTCTTTTTGGACAGAAAAGGTGTGATTTTTGTGGATTTCCTGGAAAGAGGTACTACAATAAACTCTCAAAGGTATTGCCAAACTCTGCACAACCTCAGAAGAGCAATACAAAACAAGCGCAGGGGAAAGTTGGGCTCAAAGATTTTGCTGATTCACGACAACGCCCGGGCCCACACGGCAAATGCCACTCGTGAAGTTCTCGAATCTTTTAAGTGGGAGTTGTTTCCTCATCTGCCATACAGTTCCGACCTGGCACCGAGCGACTTCCACTTACTCCCAGCAGTGTAGAAGTGGTTGGCTATGCAGTGTTTTGATGACGACGCACAGCTTCAAGAAGAGGTAACCACGTGGTTGAAGGCGCAGGCGGCCGAATTTTACGACGAAGGAATTTCCAAGCTCGTCCATCGCTACGATATGTGCCTTAATTTAAGTGGCAACTATGTAGAAAAGTAGTATTTAAGTGTGGCTTTCATCTGTACATAATAAAAAAAATTTCCAATACTTTATTTATTTTTAATTCCAAAACGTAATGTACTTTGTGGATAGCCCTCGTATAAGGGAAATCAGAGCTCGTACGGGAATAAATAGGTGTTCATTCTTTCCGCGCGCTATACGAGATTGGAATAATAGAGAATTGTGAAGGTGGTTCGATGAACCCTCTGCCAGGCACTTAAATGTGATTTGCAGAGTATCCATGTAGATGTAGATTCGTGGTGAATACGCCCCTGATTTAAATGATTAACGTTTCATCCTAACCGCACAAGGTAGGCATGAGTAGCGCTTTCTAAGTTCTGCATATAAGGACAGGTAACACAACAAGCATATCAGTGATTGAATGACGTATAATGCCTCCTGCAAGTAGAAGAAACGGCCACCAGCACGTGTCGTGAATCGACAGACAGCCGCAGAATCATGGCCTGTCGAGACTGCAGTTCACCGTTCCGTGACATTGCTACTTGCGTTGGTTGGGTTCTCACGACTGCCTTGCGAATATGGAATCGATGCGCCCAAGAGGGCCATATTCAGTACGATGCATTTCTCTATGGTTGACGTGACTGCCGCCCAAGAGAATGGACATACTGTTTTCTGAACTGTGCTGACTCGGACAGCCATGCTGCATTTTTTGAGTCAGGAAATAGTCTTGTTAGTGGCAAGATAAGTATGCACGCAGATTGTGGGATGATGTTCAAGCACCATGGACCGTTAGCATGGCGACCATTTCTTACTCAACAACACAGTCGCACCACATCATCTTTTCAGACAAGTCCGTGATGTGCGTACAGCATCACGAAGGACCTATCTGTGTGTGACGATTCCAAGGAGAACGAAGTTTGCACTCGTTATCGTCATACGGGCGCAGCGTCGAGTGTGATAGTATGAGGTACCATTTCGTTATACAATACAATCACATCTGGCTCGACTAGAGAGTAAAGTGGTCAGCAGCTGTTACATTTCTGACTGCGCCATTGTTTCGAGTTCTCTGTGACATTGTCCTTTGACAAGATAATGTGAGGAATGCATGTTGCCCGCGCTGTTCTGACTTAACTCCATATAGAAGGTGTTCGAAAATTTCCAAGGTCAGTACGTTCTTGACATATCCCACTGAATGACATAATATGGTAATGAGTTGCCGAAAGACTGGCGTGACACCACTTGCCACCCACTATGCCTGATGAACTCTGGCACAGAGCTGAACCAGCATACAATGACGTATCTGTATCTGTTATCCAAGATCAGTTCGAGTCGAAGCCCAGCCTACTTAGTCGTTGCTGCTGCCACAGGTGGCAGCTCAGTGCAGTATATTTTGCATCCAATATATGCCCATATCACCTTCAAACTTATTCGTGTATTCTTCCTACTACAGTGCATTCTCGCAATAAGCAAAATTTCTTTGTTTTCTATCCTTTCTTGAACTGCAGTTTTAACAGCCAGCATTTTTGGACATATATCCAATTATCCATAGTCCACACTAATACGAGAGACGTTCAGTAAGTAATGCAGCAAACACATTTTTTCCTGAAAGCATGTTGGTTTTATTCAGGCTTCCAGTGTACCATATTATTCCCCAATCTTTTGGCCACAAAACCTTAGTTTTCGATATAATCTCCTTTCAATGCGATGTCCTTAAACCACGTTACTGGGAGGGCCTTTATGCTAGCATGGTACCACTTTACTGGTCGTCGTTTGAGCCAATGCCTTGCTGCATCAATAACCTATCCATCATCCATGTATTGCTTCCTGCAGAGTGCATCCTTCATTGGACCAAGCAGATGGAAGTCAGAAGCTGAAGAATCCATCGGGCACACACCTTTGAGTACCCCAACTAGTGGACGAGTGTGTCAGCACTGTCAACGGAAACATCCAATTGTGCGGTGAGGTGAGAGTGTCCGCACATTCTAACATTGGAGGAGTCGTAGCTGTTTGTGGCCTGCCAGCGTCTGGGAGACTGGACAGTTCTGCATAACCTTGTTGTGATGATGACACACACCTCGATTGACATTCTGCAAGGGCCTATGAATATTTGCAATACTCTGGTTTTCTGCCAAAAGAATCTCAATGATAGCTCTGTGCTCCCAATGCGGTTCTGTTGACGCCATTTTCGAGGCTATGTACAATGCTGCCACCTATCGGAACTTCAAGAAACTGTAGGGGCTAAAGTGAGAATTTTCCATGACGTCCCACAATTTCCACATTTTTTTCAACCGAAATTGGCTGAGACAAAAGATGTGTTGCATTACTCATTTAACGCCCCTCATATTATAAATGTGAAAATAACTCTGTCTGTTACGTTTTCACGACAAAGCCGCTGAACCGATTTCGATGAAATCTGGTGTGCAGATAGCTTGTACCATGAGGAGGAACATAGGCTGTAGTTTTTTTTAAAGGTCGGAAATCGACCACCAAGAGGTTGAAGTGGGGAATGGAATATCTTTTTTTTTGCATCAGCGAACATAAACCATGTAAAAAAATCATTAGCTTTGTTGCATTATGTACATGCCGTATAATGCATAGTCACCCTCCGCAAGCACCACTCAGCAGCAATCCGTGTTAAGGCAACAGTATTGGAGGAGGGGTGGGGGCGGAGCAGTGCACATCATGAGCTGTGATTATCTGATTAGGCAGACACGTGAGGGCAGCTGACATTATTGCACGTACAGTAGCTTACTTACTCACCATAACACAGCATAACAAAACTACTGATATGCAAGTATAGCTGTGGATAACAGCTAATGTTCTCTTTGGCACAGACTTCTTAGTAATTCGACAGACACAAGTGCATATGTAGCTCCAGGCACAGATATTTTCCACAGACTGTGATGTCAACGATATAGCGTGATACTCTAGTTCGAGTGAAACTGTCGCCAACCGGTTGTGCAGCCATTCCCAGTAACATGTGGATGGGGATGCTTTGATTGTAAGAACAGATAGCAGACCACAAAGCAAAAGATCTGCGCCAGCCGTGGTGGCCAAGCGGCTCTAGGCACTTCAGTCCAGAACCGCGCGACTGCTACGGTTGCAGATTCGAATCCTGCCTTGGGCATGGATGCGTGTGATGTGCTTAGGTTAGTTAGGTTTAAGTAGTTCTAAGTTCTAGGGGAATTATGACCTCAGATGTTAAGTCCCATAGTGCTCAGAGCCATTTGAACCAAAAGATCTGCTTTGCACAACAATGGTAATGCCATACCATTTAGAATTACTTCCTCGCCAAGATACGTATTTAAACATTAATTACAGATGGGAAATGAGAGCTCATGTTTCGAGAAACTCGAGAATTCTCGATACATGTCTCGTAAAGCATGCGTCATGAAACATTCGAGAATGTAAGTGTATGAGTGTGAGAACAATCGACTTTGACGTCTTGAGGAATGTGCTAATAGAGTGTCATAAATGGAGATGTACTCTTCTGTTCACAACGCCCGAAATGACACACAAGGAAAAATTTGTCATTTAATTTGTGCTCTATTGAACACAGCACTTACATTGCATGTTACGGTGCATCTCTGTAGCCGAGGTCACTAACACACTTTGTTCGATGGAGTGGTAGCTGGTTTGAATCCTGTTGGTGGAAAAAAAATTCACTGCCAGAATTTGGCCAGCAAGAATGACATTAAATTCCTGATTACCACGCTTTGCACCATTGTCCTGGATTAAGTTTCAAACCTCTCTGCACTGTCTGCACGCGCTGGTGTGAGGACTTGCTGTGTACACTGGGTTTGTAGCGTTGTCGGCGAGGTTCATATTTTATCTGTGTTTACGTTCGCCTGTGTGTGTAAGATGAGCTTACAATTAGCGCCAATAGGACAGTTTATGGGGGGGGGGGGGGGGGGGGAGGATAGCTAGACATGGGATATGGCGTATTTTTAATATTTTGGAAGATGAATGGCAGCTATTAAGTAGCCATTAAAAGCTCCATTTGCGACCCTGTTACATACCTACTTAATACCCACTTTTTAATCATTTTCTTGAAAGAAAAACACCTGACTATTTTTGTGCATCTTCAGGTTTTGGCGGCCCAAAGACTGTTCCATTAAGTTTCGGGTGTGCAGCCACAAGAAATCTCCTTCTTCTTCTAATATTTCGGCTGTATAACGTTCACCCATCTTCAGAGCGAGCCACAAGACTGCCGCTCCAGTCCTTTTTTTTTTCCTTTATTGAGTTTCGATTCCCCCTAAACAGGGGGCGGGCTGGCAGGAGCTTATAACGCCGTTCTTCAGCCTACAGAACTTGTTTTAAAAAGATGAAGATAATAAAAAAATAATAACAGTTGGCGGTAAAATCGGTGACTTAAAGGTAAAATGGCAGAAAATTCTGGAGCTTAAAACATAAAACACAGGGTTGATGATGCTAATAAAATACAAAGGAAGCAGAAAAATAATAGACAGACAATTAAAAAACACGGAGACAGTCCGGGTTCTGTTTGCAAGAGATATAAAATGCACACCCAGCGACAGCATGATTTCTGTTCGCAACACTGTGGAAAGACGCACAACACTGAACACTCACTTAAACACTGCACTAAAAAGTTGGCACAAATATGACATACCACACCCGAGAGCGGGTGGGGGGAAACTGGTCAGATGACGGGAAAAAAAGGGGGGAAGGCGAGGAAAAGTGAAGGGGGAGGGGGGGAAAGGAGCCAATGGAAGATGAGGATCCATAAGAGGGGTGGGGGGTGCTGAGCAGACGTGCCAGGGAGTGGGGAAGGCAGAGGAGGGGAGTACAAAAGGACTCGGGGGGGGGGGGGGGGGGACCGCTCCAGTGCTCGCTTCATCCCTTTATACTCGTGTACCGCGCGACTGCGCATGCGGCCACAGATGCAAATGCGCCAGAGACGTTGGTCGGCGTCAGAGACGTGCATAATGCGCGAGTTGTAGTTTGACCCCATGGTGAAGACAACTTGCAAGACTTCTTAAGACATCTGAACTCCATCCACGATCAAATAAAGTTCACAATGGAAATTGAAAAGGAGGGATGCCTTCCATTCTTGGATGTTTTGGTTCAGCGCAGAGAGGATGGCACTTTGGGACATGAAGTATATAGGAAGCCGACGCACACCAATCTGTATTTACGTGCAAATAGCTGCCACCATCCTGCCTAGACAACGAGTGTTCTTCGAACTTTGACCGACAGAGCTCATCTTATTTCTGACGAAAGCAGTCTGCAAGATGAACTTTCCCACTTACAAAGAGTGTTTGAAGACAATGGGTACTCTCCACAACAAATACAGAGGGCACTAAAAATGAAACCGAAAGAGGCCACAAAGAAAGCAGAAGAAGATGAAGAAACCTTTAAATCGATGGCCTTCCTGCCGTATGTGGGTAGCCTCTCATCAAAAATAGGACGCATCCTTGGCAGACACAAAGTAAAAGTGATTTTTTCGTCCTCCACCCAAGACAGCTGCACTCTTGGGCTCTGTGAAAGATGATTTGCTGCTCCGAAAATCTGGAGTTTACAAAATTCCATGCGAATGTGGCCTTTCTTACATCGGACAAACAACTTGTACTGTCCAAGAAAGATGTACAGAACACCGGAGGTACACACGACTTTTACAACCTAATAAGTCGGCAGTGGCAGAGCACTGTATTGATAATGGTCACAGTATGTTGTATGACAACGTCGAAATTTTGGCAACTACATCATGCTTTTGGGACTCGATAGTGAAGGAGGTGATTGAAATTCGCTTGACAACGAATTTAATTAATAGAGACAGTGGATTCAATCTTGATAAATCATGGAATCCGGCACTTGCTGTAATAAACTCACAAAGACGTCGTCACAGTGCAGCTCATAATGATATATCGATATCCCAACACAGATCAACTGCGGAGTCATAGATACAACTCGCGCATTATGCACGTCTCTGCCGCCGACCAACGTCTCTGGCGCATTTGCATCTGTGGCCGCATGAGCAGGCGCATGATACACGAGTATAAAGGGACAAAGTGAGCACTGGAGCGGCTCCCCCTCCCGGATGATGCCCTCTCTCCCTCCATTTATCCCTCATATCAACTCTGATCCTCACTCCCCCTCCTTTCCTCTGTCCTTTTCCCGGGCTCCCTCTCCCCCCCTTCCATCCTCGTTCTTCCACACCTTCCCTCTCTTTGCCCCCTTCTCTCCCCCGAGTCCTTTTACATTTCCCTCCTCTGCCTCCTCTCATTCCGTCTTGCGTCTGCCCTTCTCCCCCTTTATTAGTCCTCTCCCTCCTTGGTCCCCCCCTTTTCGTTTTTTCCTCTCCTCCCTCCTTGTTTTTCCCCCTACTCCAGGTCCCCCCCCCCCCCCCCCCCATCTGCCTTGGGTCGGGAGTGCCATCTTTGTGCCGCCTTTTTCGTGCAGTGTTTTACAGTGTGTTTTCCCAGTGCATGCTCCGTGTTGTGTCTTTTGGGAAGTGTAGCGTGTAGCGAACAGCCATCATACTGTCGCTGGGTGTGCTTTTTATCACTTGCGAACAGAAACCAGACTGTCGCCATGTTTTTTAATTGTGTGTCTACTGTGTTACTTGTCTGATTCCTGTGTCTTTTATCAACATTGCCGTCCCCTTTTGCTTTCTGTTTTAACTTTCCACATTTTTACGCCATTTTCCACTTTAAATCACCATTTTATCACCTGTTTTTTCTTGTTTCTTTCTTCTTCCCTTTTTTTAAAAAAAGTCTGTAGGCTGTAGAGCAGCGTAGTAAGCTGCTGCCAGCCTGCCCCCTTCGGCGGGAATTGAAAATCAATAAAGAAAAAAAAAAAAACTGGAGCGGCAGTCTTGCGGCTCACTCTGAAGATGGCTGAACGTTATACAGCCGAAATATTAGAAGAAGAAGAAGGAGATTTCTTGCGGCTGCACACCCGAAACTTAATGGAACCTGACTATTTTTGTCTTTCCTTAAGAGCCTTTTTTTTTTTTTTTTTTTTTTTTTTTTTTGAGGGATTTGCGCTGCCCCCTTTGCCCATGGGTATGGGCACCCTTGGTTCTGTCTGCATTGTGTGTTATTGGGTGTTCACTAGCTAGTTAGTAACCTTTTGGGCTACTGTGTCCTGTTTCAAAGGAAGAATATCCCGTAATTTGAACTCGACAAGTCTACACGTGCTGTGCTGCGCAACCAAGTTCAGTGGAAGTATGTAATGGGATTGTGGATGTAGTAGAATCACGACAGACCATGTTCGCACAGCTTGTTATGATATGAAACAGTACAGGTTTTTTATAAAACTACTGAATTCCATGTTATTGAACTGGTTACAAATGAAGCATGGACGTGGAACTGAATTTCGTCACGGGACGGAGTTCCGTTTCCCACGCAAACGTTGCTTGTATAGGTGTTTCTGTCTTTAACCTCCAGCCTGAAGTAGAAAATTGCTATCTAAAGAAAATACGACCTATCAACAACGTCTGGTGAAGTTAAAAGAATTAAAAATGAACGCTGGTCCAATCCATATAAGTTGCAAATCTTAGTGGCATGCAGTCGGTAGAAATGCAGATAAAAGCCTGTGTTCTCATAGTTACACATATCATGGTTACAGGATACAAGGTGCAGGTTTCATACTGAGGCCAAGTTTTTACGCGCTTTATACTTTAATAAAGCACTCACCTTTGTCAAAACTGCCATAAACGGGTTTTCATTTTTTTAAAAGAAGCTTCGCAGCAATGGTAGAAATTAACTTTAACAGAGATCGTAACCGAAAATCAAGCTTCCGACGAAATTCAGCCAAGTTCATCCGGAATTGCGAAAAAAATTTTCGCATTACACAACGAATAATTTCAGCCTTTAGTAAGCAAATCCGACGTAGAACACTCGATCCCTATAATCATTGCCTCGGTGACAGCTAATAAGAGACGACGAATGCAAGAAGGGAACAATTGACAGTTGTTTAAGGGGAGGTGGAACGCCGTATTCCGACAATGTTAAATTAGTGACTTGGCTTCCCTGTGTTTCAGGAGCCACTGTAGCCATTGACACGAAACTTTTACAGGAAATTAAACTGTATGTTCTGAGTCTACTGAACTACAATAATTGTATTTCAGCCACTGCTTTCGGAAATACATTTTTTTAATTACACGGTTAAAATTTTGTGTACTTTTTTGTACGTTATCCTAAATAATTTTAATTATACATAACATTATGTTCTTCTTTTAGTTCAGTAGACTTAGGATATGTATGTTATTATTCCCTGAAAATTTGAATACTCTACTCGAAGTGGTTTCTGAGATTTAGGGGGAAATGCAACAGAAAATGTAAATTTTTAGGAACGGCTTCTAAAGTTTCAAGAGACTGTAACTCACTCAATAAATGCTAAATTTTTTTAAATTTTTAGTCACTAAGAAACACCCTGCACCATGCTGTGTATCATCCTCTTCCTCTTTTTCCCAGTTTTTTCTTCTTTTCTTCTTTCTGGACTCCTTAGTAGCTAACTGTGCTGCATACTCTGGTTTATCAATGCGAACCTTGTCCATCCGTTCGAGTTCTCTGATGCAGTTTGCACCAGGATTAATTCCCATATGCTGTAGCACTTTCAACCTACCAATGTTTCCATCATTAAAAACAATAACAGCATCACTGACCCCCCACTTTAGTGTCATCATTCCAACAAAAACATTTTTTGGTAAGCGAGTCGATATAAGATTATTGAACGACTCATTGGGATTTTAAGGATTTTAAGACTGAACATGCAGACACTTCTTCGGTAATTCAGGATTTGTCAGGTCTCTGTAAATAGGTTTTATGATATCCATGACTGCTGCTGGGATGGAATGTTTATGGCTGTGTGAACTGTTGAGTACTGGGCATTGCATTATTGCACCAAGAATCGGGTCCAGGAGGACGAAGGTGGTTTACTGGTTTTTCGTCAGTTGACAGTCTGTGGAAGGAGGTACCCCATACTGCCTGCTTCGTTTTCAACAAATCTCCAGTATTATTTCTAATGGCCATCCCATAATACTGCTGTAGTTCATCAATCATTTTGTCTGTCAGCCTGCCTCTTATGGTTTTACTATCAGAAAGTTTCTTGTCTCTCAAACTTTGTTTCAACTTCCTCAACCTGGCGCCCATCCTCTTCTGGACATGACCTTTATAACAGAGGAATCCACAGTTTTCTATACAAAAAATTACCGATTTCATTAGATCTTGAAGTATTGTACGTAAACATTTTAACATTTTCAACTGGTGTAGATTATATTTAAAGAAATAAAATAAAATACTTCCCATGTGAATTATATATATATATATATATATATATATATATATATATATATATATATATATATATATATATATATATATATATACAGGGTGATTCAAAAAGAATACCACAACTTTAAAAATGTGTATTTAATGAAAGAAACATAATATAACCTTCTGTTATACATCATTACGAAGAGTATTTAAAAAGGTTTTTTTTCACTCAAAAACAAGTTCAGAGATGTTCAATATGGCCCCCTCCAGACACACGAGCAATATCAACCCGATACTCCAACTCGTTCCACACTCTCTGTAGCATGTCAGGCGTAACAGTTTGGATAGCTGCTGTTATTTCTCGTTTCAAATCATCAATGGTGGCTGGGAGAGGTGGCCGAAACACCATATCCTTAACATAACCCCATAAGAAAAAATCGCAGGGGGCAAGATCAGGGCTTCTTGGAGGCCAGTGATGAAGTGCTCTGTCACGGGCTGCCTGGTGGCCGATCCATCGCCTCGGGTAGTTGACGTTCAGGTAGTTACGGACAGATAAGTGCCAATGTGGTGGCGCTCCATCCTGCTGAAATAAGAATTGTTGAGCTTCTTGTTCGAGCTGAGGGAACAGCCAATTCTCTAACATCTCCAGATACTGTAGTCCAGTTACAGTAGCACCTTCGAAGAAAAAGGTGCCAAAAACTTTATTGCCTGAAATGGCGAACAAATGTACAACTAAATGAAACTTTATAGCTCCCTTAATTCGCCGACAGATAGTGCTTAGCTCTTCCTTTTGTCGTTGCAGAGTTTTAAATTCCTAAAGTTGTGGCATTCTTTTTGAATCACCCTGTATATAAAATCTTTTTATTCGGAAAATTACAAATTTTATAATGAGATTAAAAGTACGAAAACATTTTTTTTCGTTATAACTACCCTTAAAAAGCAACTCGAGCAGGATGACTCCGTTGCTTGAAAAGATAGTCAAAACAATCAGATTTGTATCCTCGGAAGGACTATTATGTCAGCTGCTTCTGAAATTAGAGACGTCATTTCAATATCTGCTGTGACCAACATAAAATACTCCCTTTTATTTGGCTGATTCCCATGAAGAATTCGATCATTTCAGCCATCACTACATAATGAGAATAATGGAGGAAGAGAGCGTAATGAAAGTCGTTCGGCATATGATCACTGGCATTTCCGCTATGATAGAAGTGGATGAACAGTTAATGAAATCCTTCCAAATCCAGCCTGGTATGCCACAGGATAGTCCGATCTCTAATCTTCTCTATCTGCTGTCGCTGGAGTTGTTGCTGCCGTATTTTAACGAAGCACAATAAGGTATTGCAACGTTTAATCAACCGCTAGTTGTAAGAGCAAATGCTGATACAATCGCTTTTCTAATAAGACGCGAAGACGAGATAGTACCCATGAAACGAAAACACTGACAAATATAGTGCTATGTCGGTGTCGCAGCTCAGTGACGGAGACAGTAAAATCCGAAAGATCAGAGGATTCGACAACCTAGATGTACCGTAGGCATGAGATGTCGACAATCACAAAACGCTAGGCATCATTCTAGACAGATGTCTGCCTAAAGATGACAGTAAAAAACTGGGAATCAGTAACAAACAAAATGGAAGGGACAGTTGTGGAAAATAACTAGCGCTCCGTCAACCAAAGTGAAAAAATTTGAATTGTTTCCAGTTCCAAAAATACGAGGCAACAGAATAACGTAGGTAATTAGCAGACACATCTGGAAGGGAAGCATGTAATTTCGCCGTTTAATATCCTTTGATAACTTGTACTGTATTGCTAATTCTGAATCTATAAGCTTTATTACTGAAACTATATTTAATATGTAATGGATGTAATAGTGTATTTATTTCTGAATGTATATAATTCATTGTAATTATAATGTAAATATTGTAAATTGCTGGACAATAGCCAAGGGAACTTTATTTAAATGTATCGATAGCAACGACGAAATGGCAGTAGCTGTGCCATTGTTTATCTTTGTGCATGGAGATTCTCTGTCGCGCTGCGAGCAGAGAAGAAGCAGAGCAGCCGGAGTCATGAAAGAGTGTGGAAGTGTTGCTTGGGCGCTCCTGCAGGCGCGGTGCTCAGCTATAATCGAGCCAGTGGGGGCGCATCTACTTCGTTAACCCGCTAGTATTGAGAGTGAACAGGCGGAGGAAGCTGCAATTATAACTATTGCCTGTTGCATAATTATCAGTGGCTCTGGAGACGACTCGTGGTTCTCAACCAGCAGCAAAACGGCAGCTGATCAGTATTGTCATCGGCTACATTCTTCGTCATCCGCACAGCTACAACATAGTAAGACTGTTAACGACAAGAGTATAACTAATATTGTACAGGCATTATCCAGTGGCATCTCTTTCACGAACTTTGACAAAACTTTCTTGAATAATGATCTGCAATAATTGAAACTTGTAAGGGATTCGTGTTGTCATTGTCCTCATACATTATTACCAAGTAGAGCGCCTTTTCTTTCCAAGCAATCAGCGAGTGTCGTAAAAATATGAAAATTAAAGAAATAAGTGTCGAGTGACTAGGGCCTCCCGTCGGGTAGGCCGTTCGCCGGGTGCAAGTCTTTCGATTTGACGCCACTTCGGCGACTTGCGCGTCGATGGGGATGAAATGATGATGATTAGGACAACACAACACCCAGTCCCTGAACGGAGAAAATCTCCGCCCCAGACGGGAATCGAACCCGGGCCCTTAGGATTGACATTCTGTTGCGCTAACCACTTTTTTTTTTTTTTTTTTAAATCGTTGAGTTTGGTCGTTGCGGACGTCACAAAACATCCATTCAAGTTCGTTGGTTGATCCTTCCACTCAGTTTTTTATTACAGAGGTCAACCGGCTTTCTGACCGAACACGCTGAGCTACCGTGCCGGCAATCACTCAGCTCCCGGGGGCGGACGTATGAAAATTGATATGTTTGCTAATGACCAGTTTCAGTCTAAATTTTGCTGCGTCAGGAACTGTTCATTCTTGTGTTGCATAACAGAGGTGTAACGGATTTGCAGTTTTGAGTATTAACTTAATTCACTTAAGGTAACGTAAAATTGCACTAACAAAACTTATAACTAAAGATACAGTACAAATTAAGAGTGTGCAATTTCATTTATTCTGTATTTACCTTAGCGAGCGACTTCTTCTGACTTGGTCTGTGTTTTATTGTTCTTATGTTAAAAGTAAATCAGTTGCTCGTTTGCTTAAAGTAAATTCAAGTCAATCTTTCGATAATTAGTAATGAAGTGCTTGCCTTTTTCCAAATTTTGCATTTCGTTATGCTTGCCGACCATGTGGCCGAGCGGTTCTAGGCGCTTCAGTCCGGAACCGCGCTGCTGCTACGGTCGCAGGTTCGAATCCTGCCTCGGGCATGGATATCTGTGCTGTCTTTAGGTTAGTTAGGTTTAAGTAGTTCTAAGTCTAGGGGACTGATGACCTCAGATGTTGAGTCCCATAGTGCTCAGAGCCATTTTTTCGTTATGCTTAGGTTACTGAAAGTGGTTTTTTACGTAACAAAGTTTTGAGTTACAGTCAGTCATTTATTTAAGCAGCAACTTCATTTAACTTTACTCCCAAAATTTAGTATTTCAGATTAAGTGACTGCAAACTGAGTGCTTTCTGGTTAATTTATTTTCTCGTGAACTGTTGTGTTGTGTTGTGGGAAAGTGTGACAACCTTGTGTTGCCACGCCAGTGGTTATTTGCTAATTTTTCTTTGCCATTACCTTTCTTAGGATTTTGGATATTCATTGCCGTACTGTGCTGGCGAAAGTTTAGTTATTCTTTTTTGCTCAGTATTTTTTGTATTAAATATTACGTGGTACCCTTTTTCTCCCTGAGTAGTTCGTGAGTGATTGCATCGCATTCCGCCCATTTCAAAATTATTATCAGTATTTAGATTAGGTTTAGAATAGACTCTTCCTTCAGAGGGGTGTGATGTACACTTTCCTCCCACTTTCCGGTATTATTTTCCTTCGGTAACGATAGCCTTACTCACTGTGAACTTTCATTAGCATACGCGGTCAATTATATCGCACTCCAGCAGGCTGATTAGGAAGGGTAACGTTACAAGCGTATTCAAGCTTTCACATGATACGCTAGCGAAATCGAAGGATTCTGGTGGGCTCGAACTTGTTCGCGTCAACAGAAAACCAACGGCATTGTTCCACGAGAGGACAATAACACTGCTGAATGGAAATCCACATAGTAGCACGACGAAGCTTTTCCTAACCGTGCACCCCAGCAATTATGCAACCGCCGACGGATGTAAGAAAAATTAACTGCAATCACTTGTCACTTGTCCGCTTCTGGAATCTGGCCACAGGTTTTGGGTTCATTACAGGGTGCTCATCAGTTTATAAGAATGATTGTCTGGGACTATACTGAACTACAGATTTAACACTGCCGATAACGACGGAAATCAGTGGTTTTAGCAATCGCTATGCAGCGTGTTTCCGTAAGAGAGTGCAAAAATGTAACAGGACATAGAGAACACCCCACTGAACAGTTTGAGGTAAGGAATCTGGGGTCGAAAAAGCCAGCTTTAGGAGATATGGAAGTAAACTTGTCTACCGCGTTGTGTAGCATTACTGTTTCCAGCTTATTTACGACTAACGTGCGTACAAGTTTACATGTTCTGTGCTGTTTACTTACATGTACGTTCTTTATTTCCTGCAAGAAAACAAGGAGGACGAGCGTGATTACCAGGAAGTCATCATGCAGGTTTTGTTTGCTTTACGTGTCCATAAGATGGCTCTGTTGTATCGTATTTACATTGTCCCATGACAAAACGTGCAGTGAATCAACGACAGACTCATTCATTACTTATAAGGTGAAACCAAGACGTTGGGATAATGGATTTACTTCAAATTTTGTACACCTTTAGTAGCCCATTAAAACAACATATTGTGAAAGTAGTACGCTGGACTAATTGGGCAATTCCGAGAAAATCGCAAGAGAAGTTTTACGCGTCTATTACGTAACGGCTATATCTGTGCGTAGCTGCTGGACGTTAGAGTAACGGAAGGTCAAGTGGCGTCTGCACGGTAGCACAGTGTGGTGGGTTAGAGAGTTAGCTGCCCTCTGTTTTTTTTTTTTTTTTTTTTTTAAAGAAGCTGATTTAATGGATCAACGATGAACTTGACGTCCGCCCCGAACAAATAAAACGAACAATAATGAACAAAATGAGATAAAAAAAGGGGTTAGCATTTGAGCTTCGTGAGACAAGGGTATATGACGCTCCAACCGTCATTTTTGTAGTACCGGGTGATCAAAAAGTCAGTATAAATTTGAAAACTGAATAAATCACGGAATAATGTAGATAGAGAGGTACAAATTGTCACACATGCTTGGAATGACATGGGGTTTTATTAGAACCAAAAAAATACGAATGTTCAAAAAATATCCGACAGATGGCGCTTCATCTGATCAGAATAGCAATAATTAGCATAACAAAGTAAGACAAAGCAAAGATGATGTTCTTTACAGGAGATGCTCAATATGTCCACCATCATTTCTCAACAATAGCTGTAGTCGAGGAATAATGTTGTGAACAGCACTGTAAAGCATGTCCGGAGTTATGGTGAGGCATTGGCGTCGGATGTTGTCTTTCAGCATCCCTAGAGGTGTCGGTCGATCACGATACACTTGCGACTTCAGGTAACCCCAAAGCCAATAATCGCACGGACTGAGGTCTGGGGACCTGGGAGGCCAAGCATGTCGAAAGTGGCGGCTGAGCACACGATCATCACCAAACGACACGCACAAGAGATCTTTTACGCGTCTAACAATATTTGTTGTTTTTTTTGTTCTAATAAAACCCCATGTCATTCCAAGCACGTGTGTCAATTTTTACCTCTCTATCTACATTATTTCGTGGTTTATTAAGTTTTCAAATTTGTACTGACTTTTTGATCACCCGGTACAAGTGTATACTCAGTGACATTCAAAAAAATTGCATCTATACTGTTCGTTCTTGCTACGTTAGCTACGTCTCACCGCTACGCAGGTTGGCTGCCAAATGGGGCCTGCCTCTGTGTCTACAGCTCGAAACGTCGAGGTTGAAAGTAGTTCCGGGTACCTTACTAGTTCGCTTGTGTAAGGGATTTCACAACTCACGACAGGCATACATTTTCAGGAAAATTCTATGCGTGCTTTCATTTACTTGTCGATAGTTGTAAGTATGTTTGTGCTAATAATTAAATTTAATTAAAAATAGTAAGTATTCAAATAACATGAAAATCACTAAAACTTCGTGTAAATACACATGGTTTTCTTTAATTATATTACCTCTCAAATGCCATATAAATTAAATAATAAGACAAGCGATGAAAACAGTATAGATCAAAAGTAAACTTTGAGCTGAGGTCGAAACGTCGCCCAATACACGTTAATCCTACCTAGCCCGAACGCTAACCACTTGACGATCATGAACTTGTTACATAAGGCACCTACGCACCGATACGTCCGTTACACAATATACGCTTAAAACTTCTCTTGCAATTTTCTCGGAATTGCCCTAGTAGTGCACCTTACTACTTGCACATTATGTTGTTTTAATTGCCTACTTAAGGTGTACAAAATTTGAAGTACATCTGTAATCCCAGCGTTGTGGCCTCCCCTTGTCAGTGATATTCAGAGACGTACAGTACAATACGATGGAGCAGTACCGGTACAGTATTTCCTGGTCGCTGGACTGGAAGGGGAGGTCCTATTCCATGGCCTGCGAGGTCACCTGACCGGAATCCCCTTTATTATTACCTATGGGGTTATCTAAAGCCACTTAAGTATGAGACCCCAGTGGATACGGAGATGGAATTAAATTGCCAGAATTGTAGCTGCCTGTGATGTGATTCGAAACACACCACAGAATCTTGTTGGCCGATGTCATGCTTGCATTGAGGTTGATGGCTGTCACTTTCAGCACATTGTGTGAATTGCAGTACAAATGATAAGTTGATCGTGTCAGTGATGGTATTTGCAGTTAGCTAATGTAAATAAAAAAGTACACAGTAATGTGACTTTATTCCTATTATCACCTTAAGCTAGCTTCTCCGACCCCAGGTTTCCTAACTCAAGTTGTTCAGTGGAGCATCCTCTATGTCCTGCTAATTTTTTGAACGCTCCTACGGAAACACACTGTGTGTCTTGGGCGTTTTGCTGTCACGTTGACCACGGGGTTCAAAAATGGTTCAAATGCCTCTGAGCACTATGGGACTTAACGTCTGTGGTCATTAGTCCCCTAGAACTTAGAACTACTTAAACGTAACTAAACAAAGGACATCACACACATCCATGCCCGAGGCAGGATTCGAACCTGCGACCGTAGCGGTCACGCGGTTCCAAACAGAAGCGCCTAGAACCGCACGGCCACACCGGCCGGCTGACCACGGGGTACTCCGCGATTACTCGATATGACGACGATTTTGGCTCTCTTCTGTAGTCAAAATGGTTGCGAACTTTTGCAGATCCGTCCAGAGAAATAGCGTCCTCAGTCTTTTCGCCCGGGCGTTCTGCCGATTCCTCGGTATGACGGCGATTTCGGCTCTCTTCTGTAGACAAAATGGTTGCGAACTTTTGCAGATCCGTCCAGAGAAATAGCGTCCTCAGTCACTCTCTCGCACAAAGACCGGTCCAGCAGCTTGACGCGAAAATTCTTAACAGACGATACTAAGAGATATCTATCAGTCGCTTGAGATACGAGGGGCGTCCAGTAAGTAACGCAACATATTTTTTTCGGCCCATTTCGGTTGAAACATGCGAAATTCGTCGTGGGACATCGGGGAATATTCCCGGTTCATCTCCTGTAGTTTCAAGAAGTTCTAATAGGTGGTGGCGCTATACGTAGCCCTCAGAATACCGTCCGTAACGGGGAGCTGTCATGTAGTTTCTCTTGGCGGAAAACCAGAGCGTCGTAGATGTTCTTAGGCGCTTGCAGGATCTCTGCGGAGATTTGGCAGTGAACAAAAGCACGGTGAGTCATTGGGCGAAGCGTCTGACATCATCGCAACAAGGTCTGTCCGATCTCCCGCGTGACGGCCGGCTGCACACAGCTGTGACTCATGCGGTGTTGTAATGTGCGGACACTCATTTGAGGAAATCGACGGATCACAATCAAACACCTCGGCGCGAAACTGGACGTCTCTGTTGGTAGTGCTGACAGACTCGCCCAGCAGTAGGGATACTCAGAGATGTGTCCGCTGCGTCCCCAGCCATCTAACAAAAGACTATAAAGAGCAATAAAGTACCATCTGTGTGGAGCTGGCTTCACGTTACGAGGCTGATCTTGACAATTTTTGATGCAGCAACACTTTGGCTCCGACGCCCACCAGTAGGGTGGTACCTTGCGGGCATACAGACTCTCTCAGTAAGGTGGTGTAAGGCCGTCCGATTGAACGGAGATTATATTGCAAAATAGGGTTTTGTGGCTAAACAGTGAGGAATAATGGTATATTGGAATACTGAATAAAACCATCCTGCTTTCAGGAAAAAAATGTGTTCCATTATTTATTGAACGCCCCTCGTATAATAAGTTTTATGCAATTCTTCTCAAATATAGTTCTTGAGGGACGACACGTTTTCAAAATAAGCGAAACAGCTGTACCGAAAGTGGCAATTTTAGAATCTTGCCTCCTCTTGCGACAGTTTCTGAGGACGCAAATGACTAGAAGTTAAAACATATTAGAGTAATCTGTCTCCAGATCCAGTTACAGAGACACTAGCCTCTTTGGAGGCATCACTCCACAACAAGAGATTTTCAGTGTTATTGGCATAAGGTCAGGGACGGTTCGAGAACATTTTTCCATACAGGCGATTTAGCATTTGGTGCGCACCCATCCTCCCCCCTTTTCCCTCGTGCCTTTTCCTCCGTGTCATTGTGATACGCAATATTTACAAATCTTGCAACTGTCCACCTCTGGTGCCGCTCCAAGCTTGGCGCACTAGGTGGGGGTTTTGTATCGTTTGGGCCTCAACTCTCTGAAGGGCGGGCATCATTGTAAACTACCACAAATATAGACGCTTTGACAGGGCGCTGGTCACTGAGGCTGACCACATATATTTCTCAGTTTACCGCTCAGGGGCGGTAGTTTTGTGAGAACTACCAACCAACTATTGACTAAAATTTCACTAGACTGCAGGAGAATCACAGTGCAGTCCTTTTGCCACGTATTTATAACAGAAGCTGATATTTCATGCATTGGAATTGTCGTGCTTTGCTCTTTTTTATATGGCTACTTTTTAAATAACTGTTTACGTATTGACCATCCATAAATCCACAAATAATATTACTTTTTATTCGAATAGAATTTTCCGTATTTCACAGACGGATTTCTGTGTGGTTAGTGGCGCTAACCGGCGCCCTTCTCTTCCGTCCACTATATTTTCTTCTCCATCCGATATGTCTCACCAAAACAGGATAATAGAGGAAGAATGTTTCGGAATATTATTTGATGAAATTCCTTCTAGTGACAACACTGTTGAAAGTGATGACAATGACCCGATATTCACTACAGAGTGTGCAAGTTCTAGTCTACCGTCGTGTGTCGAGCAGTAGTGATGTTGAGGAAAACAGTGAAAGTGATGAGACAAGTGAAAACAATACGGTGCCGCTCGTTGTTCCATCAACACGTCACGATAAACTGAAGCCAAGAAACAAGTATTCGCCAAGTGCCATTATTTGTTATACAAAGTGATGTGGATGCAGAAATAAAGAACAAATTGAACCTAAAGCTAGTTGACTTATTTTGCGAGGTTTTTTGTTGAAACACTTACAAGCCACCTAGTGTTTCAAATCAATTTGTATGCGACACAGACAGGAAAATCGTTTGTCCCCACCAACGAACATGAAATAAAAACTTTTATCGGAGTAAATATTTGCATAAGAATCATTAAAAAACCTAACTACAGAGATTACTGGAGCACTGATTCAGACCTTAGTGAAAGTTATATATCGATGCTAATGCCAATAAGAAAATTCAGTTGGTTACTGAGTAACTTGCACCACTATAATTCTGTGGCACCTGACAGAAACAGCCAGAATTATAACAAACTTTACAGACTATGTGCATTGCTAGATCGTTTGATCAGGAAATTCTAAGACTGCTATACATCACATCAGAATCTCGCTGTTGATGTAACAATCGTTAAATTCGAGGCCAGATCATCTCTCAAACAGTACTTGAGAGATAAACCTATAAAGGAAGGGTACAAAGTGTGGATGTTATGTGATGTATCGTCATACAGCTCGAAAGTTGATATTTATACAGGAAAAGTTTCACAGTCTGAAGTAGTAGCGTTAGGAACGAAAGTGGTTCTAAATTTAACCAATGACCTCCATAGAAAGAGTCATTATTTTTATGGGCAATTGTTTTACGTCATATGATATGTTCACGGACCTAAAGTCCAACAAAATTAGAATTATATATGAATACCTTCAGCTGCTGACGAGCGTTGATATATATCAACGGGGACGAGTGAAAATGTGTGGCCCGATCGGGACTCGAACCCGGGATCTCCTGATTACATGGAAGACGCTCTGTCCATCTCAGCTACCGAGGGCATAGACCATAGAGGATAGTGCGACTGCAGAGACTATCTCGCGCACGCCTCCCGCGAGACCCATATTCTCTCCTCCTATTTCCACACACTACATTCGTAGTGTCCCTACCCAACACACTCATTACTCGTGGAAGACATTCTTACCAAGTCCCGTAAGAGTTCGGGTAATATGTGTGCATCCGCACAGAAGTAAAAGGTCATGGGCGGTATTGCCAGAACTATATACTTATGTGAATATGGTGTCAGTTCTTTCGGACTTGTCCGAAAGAACAGATACCATATCCATATAAGTATAAAGTCCAACAGTCTGTAAGCTTTTGGAACAATAAATTCCGGAAGGAAAAACATGCCCGAACTCAAGGAAGAAAAGGAACTTGAGAGAGGGATATTCGGTTATAGAATAAGCAATGACTGAATAGTCACCTTCATAGAGGATAATAAGGCAGTCAAGATGACTTTTACAGGTCATGCACCACCAGATGTGTGCATGGTAAGTCGAAGGAAGGAAGACGGAATCAATACCACTTGCCCTCTTGTGCTGAAAGATTACAATTCCAGCATTAACTACGTGGATGATTTTGATCGACTGAAGTCAGAGTATGCTACAGACAGAAGAGGCAAGAAATGGTGGATGAGATTCTTCTTTCACTCTGTAAACTGCTGTGTAACAATGCATTCATTATGCACAAGGAGATTGAAATGGAGCAACTACCCAGTGGAGGCTTTCGTGGAGAGGTGTATAAAAGTTCGTTGGCTCCAAAAATAGTTTCAGTGGCTGTTGCTTCATCCTCTGTATACAAAAATAATTTATCATCTCAGATCAAGGCACACAAACCATGCGTAGATGAAAGTATTCGCCACGAAAGCAGTTAACATAAGCCCATTCACTCATCATCTAGATGTGCAATTTACAGTTGAAGGAAAGCTCCGGTCCAAACCGTTGGATGTGTTCAACGTGCAAAGTACGTTTGTGACTGAGAGTAGGCAAGAACTGTTTCAAGAGATAGCAAGAAAATTAAAAGAAGGCTATACCAAAGTTGAACCACCAACTATTGAACTTGAGTATTGTAATTGGTTGATGGTTAGCTGTGGTGACCGTATTTAGTGTTAATATTTTGTTGTTGTTAAGGTGGATTTTTAAAAACCTACTGTAGAAAACAAATAATAAAACTGCAGTCTTACAAGTGGATCAAATTTGAAATATGTAAATTATTGCCGGCCGGCGTGGCCGAGCGGTTCTAGGCGCTACAGTCTGGAACCGCGCGACCGCTACGGTCGCAGGTTCGAATCCTGCCTCGGGCATGGATGTGTGTGATGTCCTTAGGTTACTTAGGTTTAAGTAGTTCTAAGTTCTAGGGGACTGATGACCTCAGAAGTTAAGTCCCATAGTGCTCAGAGCCATTTGAACCATTTTTTTGTAAATTATTGTTCACGTCCCTCTAGGGTAAGTCTTTGACATTTACTTGCCTCTCAAAGAGCTAAAGCGGTCCTACGGAGCACGGAAAAAGCCAACAATATAGAACGCGAGCAACAGACCGCCGTCTGGGAGACTGAGGACAAACATAATCCTTAACATACTGTACGTGTCTGACGCTACATCAGCGCCGTACAGGGTCGTTAAGAATACAATTCCAACAAACGAAAAGCTTCACAGGACAGTACTTAGTAACAGTGATAAAAGCCGTCATTTGGATTAATTGATGCCCTACTTCACCGTTCCTTGCACTGCTGACGAGGAGGTCCGAAACAAACTACACCACAGAAATCCTATTTACGCCCGACACCAAACTGTAGCCTACCACTAAAAATGGCACTGTAGTATAATTAATATTAGAGGGAATGATAACGCTACCAATTTCATTAGCTACTTGGAATTGAGACGATGGAAAATAAAAATGTTCGATACATTAAAACAAATATTCGGAAACATGTTGGGAATAAAATTTGAAGAACTTGGGATAGGATAACTTGTAGGAGGACTGAAACGAGGTAGGGAAAAGAAAAGCTTAAAAGAAGAATTTTAATTTTGAACACAAAAAATTAACGCTTAAATAGGTTATATTTTTGCTGTATTTTTTTACTTAAATTATTACTTTGAGAAAATTTTAACTAATGAAAATCTGTTTTTAGAGCACGTTACACGCCCATTTTTGATTAAGGTAAAGTTCAGCTAGAATACCTAATCTTCTGATATATCTATTTTAGAAGAAAATTTTGTTTGCCAAAGGAGTAAATCACAAGTCAAGAAATATACTAATTTATGAAATGTACTTTTTAGAGGAAAGCTTCCATTTCGTTTGTTTATGATTATAGCAACGAAGGAGAAACTGGTGAGGCAAGAGCATTAAGGAAGAAAGTGCTGCAGGTGGAAAAAAATTCACCGTCAATATTTGGCCAGAAAGAGTGGAATTAAGTTCCTGATTACCAGGCATTGCATCAATATCCTGGGTTAGATCCAAAATTTTTCGCAGTGCCTCATGCTTTCGTGTGAACCTAGTGATCTTTCCTTCGGGTAGGGAAGTTAAGCTGGGCTCAGAAAAGCGGTTCGCGGACGGTCTACACAAGTTAAAAGGACCAGGAGAATAAGATGGGTGTGGCAGTATCAACAACCTTATTTCCAAGGTGTCAACCTTGCTTTCCCGACTTTTAAGGGGACTACCTTTTTGCTGCAGGAGCACTTTTCGTGACGGTACACTCTCTTCACTAACCGCCACCAATTACCTGCAAATTTCTGCAGCGTTTACACCCTCCACCTACAGAAATCACATCGTCCAGCTCTGTCCTTGATGCTCACATTCCATGTTGCCCACTCACGTAATGACAGTAGTTGGAAAGATGTACTATACTGTCCAGATACTCCACTTTTAGTGATCGTCTTGTCGCCAAAAGTAATACATACAGGGTGTCAATTATTGAACTATACGAAAAAACGTAAATTAGTTACAAACTACGGCTTGCATACATTTTATTCAACATGTATACGTCACTACAGATATTCGGATTTAGGTTATGACACGTTTGATATTCCTGCCATCATTGGCGATGATGCGGCACAGACGAATGGCGAAATTCTGCATGACCTGCTGAAGTGTCGGAACACTGATGCTGTCGATAACCTCTGAATGGCTGTTTTCAGCTCAGGAATAGTTTTGGGGTTATTGCTGTACACCCTTTCCTTAATGAAGACCCACAGAAAAGGAGTCGCATCTGTTCGGATCCGGAAAGTTTGCCGGCCGAAGTGGCCGCGCGGTTCTGGCGCTGCAGTCTGGAGCCGCGAGACCGCTACGGTCGCAGGTTCGAATCCTGCCTCGGGCATGGATGTGTGTGATGTCCTTAGGTTAGTTAGGTTTAACTAGTTATAAGTTCTAGGGGACTAATGACCTCAGCAGTTGAGTCCCATAGTGCTCAGAGCCATTTGAACCATTTTTTTGAACCGGAAAGTTTGGCGGCCAATAGAGGTCCATGCCAATGGCCTCTGGCAACCCCAGAACCAGAATGCGGTCCCCAAAGTGCTCCTCCAGGACATCAAACACTCTCCTTATAACGCTACCTCTACTATTGTAATTTAGTATGCTTTTACCTAAATAACAGAAAACCCTGTCTCTATGTTGCCTGGGATACTATACCCCAACAGAACAAATAGTCCTGTCAAGGGAAAAGCCACGTATAACCCTCTCACTAAAATTTAGTTCAGTTTCCAAATAAAGTACCCCATGGGAGGATAGTTCTGTTAATAGGAAAATCTAATCAACAGCGTTACCCTTTTTAAAGGATTTGACTGTGTGTTGTTTCTAATGGAAAAGTAAATCAGGCTATTCAATTCTTTTCCCAATATCTTACCCAGCGGTTAGAAAGAAACGCAGCTTGAATAGTATTATACTGAAGCTAGGACAACTCAGTTCGAAGTTCATTTAGTGGTTTAAAATATGTACTAACGTTTGTCAGCGTATCCAGGCAATGAAACAATGAAGTTTTGGAAAAGCAGAGGTGGGAATATCGCCTATTTTCTTGTTACTGTTTAATTTGGTTCTTCAAGTAAATATTACTCCGCTTAAACAATATTCGACTGCACCCTTATACAGTAGGTTTTTAAAAGAGAAAAAGCCCAGTACATAACTTCAAGGAAGCTAAATGGTTCAAATGGCTCTGAGCACTATGGGACTTAACATCTATGGTCATCAGTCCCCTAGAACTTAGAACTACTTAAACCTAACTAACCTAAGGACAGCACACAACACCCAGCCATCACGAGGCAGAGAAAATCCCTGACCCCGCCGGGAATCAAGGAAGCTAATAAAATTGGACGGGGGGGAGGAGGAGGGAATCTTTAGAAAAGCACTTTCCATAATCAACAAACTTCAAACTTAAATACTAAAATACTTATGTACTGGAGCACACACTTTTTATACTGAACATTTCACTTCGAGAAAACCTCTTTCTTACTGGAATTTACTTTCAAAAGCTATTATTCTTTGAGCTAACTATGTATAGACATTTAACAGATTTTAGTAACTTGACTACACTCTGATTGAATTTTACGTAAGCAAATTTTTACTACAATACTTTGCAATAGTTAAGAAAACACAAAAACAATTTAAATGGTGCCTCTTTATATTAACTTGACACTTCTGTAAAACAGCATACACGGATTAATCAAACACCAGTAACTCTAAGTTATCTAATGGTCTGAGACTCTGCATAGCATCTCTATTAGTACTGTTGGCCACTTTAGCCCTTTGACAAACATCACATGACTTTAAACGTTCTGTAGCCTCTTTTAAAGCATTACTTCCAATTTTGACAACACTTGCAATTTTCTCAAGGCACTTTTCTGCCCCACAATGTCCATACGCCAAATGAAAGTAATCAATTAATTCTATTTCAAACTGTGATGGCCAACAGACTTGCCATCCTTAACTGTTTTTCCCTTTTCTAATAAACAATTCCCTTTAAATAATTTGTAAAATTTTGGTATCTGAGGACAATTATTACTGTCAAATTTGACCTTCACTGATTTCCACACTTATCTTCGTTTTGGAATCTTCTAATATTTTTACATATATTGGCTATTCTTTTACTACCAGTATAATATTTTAAAAGTTCCATCCTCATTGTTTTGTTTCTCCCGCAATAAGTCTTTGTCTACCGTTACGTCTTCCCATGAAATGGCATTCGTCTCTTTACATTCTAAGTCAGGTGGTTCTTTCTTCTTTTCGATCGCAAAATCCTTCACGATCCTTCGTTGTTGCTGTTTACCAATCATTTCGTGTGGTGGTTCCTTTTCCTTAGGATTCGTTTATCTTCCTGATCCTGTTGTGACATTACTGCTTCTTCACAAGTCTCGTCACCTACAGATTTTTTTCCTCTTGACTAACTTATTTTTCCTGTTTACTGTCCAGTTTCGGCAACTTTTCACACGAAATATCCTCATTCTCTGGTATTCTCATTTCTATCAGACAGAGTTTTTCAGTATGCATTGTCTCCACGGATTCTGAACCACTAGAGGTCCATGCCAATGGCCTCTGGCAACCCCAGAACCAGAATGCGGTCTCCAAAGTGCTCCTCCAGGATATTTCTTCATTTTCATTTAAGTTGGCATCTTCGCTATCACTATCATCTTCCAACACGAACATCCTTCTCAATTTCTATGAGAACTCTAGATCGTCACTAGTCTCGTAATTCATGCATTTCTGGATTTGTTCTATAGTAACGAGTTCCTCTTGTGTGTCTTTTGTAGCAGGCAGATTGTTTTCCTCAGTTGGTAATTCGTCTTCATCAGAACCGCCTTCCTTATCTTCCTTGACATCATCAGCTTGCACTTCATAAACATTACAATCTTTGTGGATTTCTGTCAATCGCGCAAATTCGTTTGCTTCAGATCAGGCTTATATATGACAGAAACATTATCCGCAGATTCGTTGTCACGGAATGATTCTTCCGCAAAGTGTAAATCTGCATCTCCTACTTCGCGTCTACTTAACGACCGCTTCATTTTCCCTAACATTAGTGACACGCGTCCTGTGCTCGGAGCTTTTTGATTTAATTGTATTGACAGCTCACGTACTCTGTGCAGCTCCAGATAATAAACCTTTCTCCTTTACCTCTTTTCCTGTCGTAGTAACGCTATCTTCCTTTTCGTTACACTGCTTTATACCATCACAGATTACTCATCTGTATAAGTCAACTATCAATTCCAACTCTCCTCCATCTCAGTTATTGCACATTGTCTATCCGTAGCCTCTGAATTGGTTACAGCGGGCGATGCCCCTACTGGCTTACTCACAGCTTCAGCTGATTGCACTGTGACGTCACTCTCCGTCTGCACTGCTATAGAATTAATTCTCGCTACGATGGTCCGCAGAAGTGGTTAGTTAGCGCACGAAATGCGTTCGTTGCTAGCCAACTGTGATTGACCTGCAGTACCATCTGTCGCAGCAGGCTATAGTGCCCGGCCTCTCATCTGCAACATACTGCAGCGTATCGAAACTTCTCTGTCTATGTCGAGAATATTTCTTGCGTTTGGGCCTCCTGGATCTTATTCCCGTGTCCTCCAACCCTCAACGTTCGCTTTACTTAGTTTAACTCCTCTCTATGGGAGTTATTTCACGGCCTATGTCCTCTTCCGTGATCTTCCTCTCTGAACAGTATTAACATGAAACTGGTTATCGTTCTGCTTATCAATGCAGTTATTCCTATCGTTTCCTCCTTTCTGGTGGTTATTATTCTGACGGAAGTTGTTTTCTCGCCAGTGGTCTTCTTCAATCACTTTTTCTAAATACGCAAAAAAAAAAGTACGATGGTTACTGCCTACATATCTTTTGGAATCTTCTGGTAATTTCTTCCAGAGTTCCCATATGATCACGGAATCACTCCTTTGATTCCTTAAGTGAGCCAATCTCCTATACCATGACTCACAAAATTCTTTCATGTTCATTCAGCCTTTACGTTCAGGTATTCTCACTATTATAAACTCACGCCAGAGGCTATTTTGTATCTGCTCGGACCAATACTCGTCCAAGAATTTCGGTCTAAATTCACTGAATGTCATTGCTTCAGTACATAAGTTAATTCCCCATCGTATAGCATCTCCTGCTAAACCACTAATTACGATATTTGTTTTTTCCTGATCTTTGATATTTTCAGGAAATAGCCTTTCGCAATTCTTAACAAGATCCACAGGAGATAATCCACTGTGTTTTCAGTAAGGGTCGAATTTTTCTTCGCCCTCTATTACCATATAAATTGGTGTTCTGTTTACCACATAAGGGCCATTACACATAATCTTTCTTTCTAGGTTACTAACTTTTTCTTGTATACTGGAAGTGTTATTGCAACACTTTTCTTCGCAATGCTCTACTTTCCTTTCTAGGTGTTTCTCAGTATTTTGAACAGTCATTCTCAGTTGAGAAACCTGTTCTTTGCTCGCTTTCGTTGTTGCTCTCTTAACATCGGTACACTTTTCCTCAACCTTTGACTCCACCATAGGTTCTACCTGTTCCTGTATTTTCTCTACTTTGGTTTCAAACCTGTCATTAATGTCCACAATTTCTGCCTGTATATTACTAGTAGTTTCACCTAAATCTTTCACATTTTCCTTCTACATCTACATCTGCATACATACTCCGCAAGCCACCTGTCGGTGTGTGGCGGAGGGTACATTGAGTACCTCTATCGGTTCTCCCTTCTATTCCAGTCTAGTATTGTTCGTGGAAATAAGGATTGTCGGTATGCCTCTGTGTGGGCTCTAATCGCTCTGATTTTATTCTCATGGTCTCTTCACGAGATATACGTAGGAGGGATCAATATACTGCTTGACTCTTCGGTGAAGGTATGTTCTCGAAACTTCAACAAAAGCCCGTTTCGAGCTACTGAGCGTCTCTCCTGCAGAGTCTTCCACTGGAGTTTTATCTATCATCTCCGTAACGCTTTCGCGATTACTAAATGATCTTGTAACGAAGCGCGCTGCTCTCCGTTGAATCTTCTCTATCTCATCTATAAACCCTATCTGGTACGGATCCCACACTGCTGAGCAGTATTCAAGCAGTGGGCGAACAAGCGTACTGTAACCTACTTCCTTTGTTTTCGGATTGCATTTCCTTAGGATTCTTCCAATGAATCTCAGTCTGGCATCTGCTTTATCGACGATCAACTTTATATGATCATTCCATTTTAAATCACTCCTAATGCGTACTCCCAGATAATTTATGGAATTAACTACTTCCAGTTGCTGATCTGCTATATTGTAGCTAAATGATACGGGATCTTTCTTTCTAAGTATTCGCAGCACATTACACTTGTCTACATTGAGATTCAATTGCCATTCCCTGCACCATGCGTCAATTCGCTGCAGATGCTCCTGCATTTCAGTACAATTTTCCATTGTTACAACCTCTTGATATGCCACAGCATCATCCGCAAAAAGCCTCAGTGAACTTCCGATGTCATCCACAAGGTCATTTATGTATGTTGTGAATAGCAACGGTCCTACGACACTCCCCTGCGGCACACCTGAAATCACTCTTACTTCGGAAGACTTCTCTCCATTGAGAATGACATGATGCCTTCTGTTATCTAGGAACTCTTCAATCCAATCACACAATTGGTCTGATAGCCTACATGCTCTTACTTTGCTCGTTAAACGACTCTGGGGAACTGTATCGAACGCCTTGCGGAAGTCAAGAACCATGGCATCTACCTGCGAACCCGTGTCTATGGCCCTCTGAGTCTCGTGGACGAATAGCGAAAGCTGGGTTTCATACGATCGTCTTTTTCGAAACCCATGCTGATTCCTACTGAGTAGATTTCTAGTCTCCAGAAAAGTCATTATACTCGAACATTATACGTGTTCCAGATTCAACAACTGATAGACATTAGATATTCTGCACATCCGTTCGACGTCCCTTCTTGAAAACGGGGATGACCTGTGCCCTTTTCCAATCCTTTGGAACGCTACGCTCTTCTAGTGACCTACGGTACACCGCTGCAAGAAGGGGGGCAAGTTTCTTCGCGTACTCTGTGTAAAATCGAACTGGTATTCCATCAGGTCCAGCAGCCTTTCCTCTTTTGAGCGATTTTGATTGTTTCTCTATCCCTCTGTCGTCTATTTCGATATCTACCATTTTGTCATCTGTACGACAATCTAGAGAAGGAACTACAGTGCAGTCTTCCTCCGTGAAACAGCTTTGGAAAATGGCATTTAGTATTTCGGCCTTCAGTCTGTCATCCTCTGTTTCAGTACCATTTTGGTCACAGAGTGTCTGGACATTTTGTTTTGATCCACCTACCGCTTTGACATAAGACCAAAATTTCTTAGGATTTTCTGCCAAGTCAGTACATAGAACTTTACTTTCGAATTCATTGAACGCCTCTCGCATAGCCCTTCTCACACTACATTTCGCTTCGCGTAATTTTTGGTTGTCTGCAAGGCTTTGGCTATGTTTATGTTTGCTGTGAAGTTCCCTTTGCTTCCGCAGCAGTTTTCTAACTCGGTTGTTGTACCACGGTGGCTCTTTTCCACTTCTTACGATCTTGCTTGGCACATACTCATCCAACACATATTGTCCGATGGTTTTGAACTTTGTCCACTGATCCTCAACAGTATCTGTACTTGAGACAAAACTTTTGTGTTGAGTCATCAGGTACTCTGAAATCTGCTTTTTGTCACTTTTGCTAAACAGAAAAATCTTCCTACTTTTTTTAATATTTCAACTTACGGCTTAAATCATCGATGCAGTAACCGCTTTATGATCGCTGATTCCCTGTTCTGCGTTAACTGTTTCAAATAGTTCGAGTCTGTTTGTCACCAGAAGGTCTAATATGTTATCGCCACGAGTCGGTTCTCTGTTTAACTGCTCAAGGTAGTTTTCAGATAAAGCACTTAAAAAAATTTCACTGGATTCTTTGTCCCTGCCACCCGTTATGAATGTTTGAGTCTCCCAGTCTATATCCGGCAAATTAAAATCTCCTCCCAGAACTATAACATGGTGGGGAAATCTACTCGAAATATTTTCCAAATTATCCTTCAGGTGTTCAGCCACAACAGCTGCTGAGCCAGGGGGCCTATAGAGACATCCAATTACCATGTCTGAGCCTGCTTTAACCGTGACCTTCACCCAAATTATTTCACATTTCGGATCTCCGTCAATTTCCTTCGATACTATTGCACTTCTTATCGCTATAAACACGCCTCCCCCTTCACTGTCCAGCCTGTCTCTGCGGTATACATTCCAATCTGAGTTTAGGATTTCGTTACTGTTTACGTCTGGTTTCAGCCAACTTTCAGTCCCTAGTACTACGTATATGGGCGTTGTGACCGTTTATTAATGAGAGCAGTTCTGGGACCTTTCTAAAGACGCTCCTGCAGTTTACTATTAGCAGATTCATATTGTTATTCCCTGTTGCATTTTGCCTACTTCTACCTTGTCGCGTCTCAGGAGGCGTCTTGTCGGGCCTAGGGACGGAATTCTCTAACCTAAAAAACCCACATGTGCACTCCACACGTACTACGCTACCCTTGTAGCTGCTCCCTGCGTGTAGTGCACGCCTGACCTATTCAGGGGGGCCCTACATTTCTCCACCCGATAGCGGAGGTCGAGAAATTTGCACCCCAGATCTCCGCAGAATCGTCTGAGCCTCTGGTTTAAGCCTTCCACTCGGCTCCAAACCAGAGGACCACGATGTTAATAAGTTCCTCAGTCAGAAAATCTATTTTATTATTAACTTTTTCTGTCTTTTGGTTATTCCTTTCCATCTGTTCACTCTGTTTCTTAAGTTTTTCGTTTATACTGACAGTGTTTTTAGACTGTGTTTCCATTTTTTCAGATACACTTTTAGTAACCTTAGCCTGTTCCTCACTAATTTTATTCTGACTTTCAAGTTTTTCATTTTGAGCCTGCAAGTTCTTGTTTTGTTGTAGCATTTATTTGCTTAGAATTGAAGTGTCCTTGTTTTGTGCTATCAGCTGTGTATGCATATTTTGTACTAATACATAAAAATCAATCCGTTGTTGTTCACATTGTTGAATATTGTCTAACCCCTTGTCTTCCTCCTCTGAATCACTTCTTTCTTAATCTGAGATGGGCTTAACAGCATAGAAATCTCATTCCCCAAATCAATATTTTCTACCTGCTTTTCCATCAATAAAATCGATTACTCTTTGTCCTGCTCCTGATCACTGTTTACAGATGTGTCATCACCCTTATCCTCCTGCTTTAGTTCTCTATAGTGCATATACTTATCTGTACCTATTTTTAATAATTGCTTAAACTACATATATAACAATTTATACTGCTTTACAAGTTCGTGCACCTTATACGTTTATACTTTTTCCAAAAGAATCCTACCTATCTGTAAAATGTATAACTGTGCTTAACTACTTATGGATTCTTAACTGCTGTAAAAGATCCCGCCACCAGGCGGCACGTATAACCCTACCACTACTATTGTAATTTAGTATGCTTGTACCTAAATAATATAAAACCCTGTCTCTTTGTTGCCCCGTATACTATACCCCAACAGAACCAATAGTCATCACGGGAAAAGCCACTATAACCTTCTCAATAAAATTTAGTTTTAGTTTCCAAATAAAGTACCCTATGGGAGGATAGTCCTGTTAATGGGAAAAGCTAATCAATAGAGTTACCCTTTTTACAGGATTTGACAGTGTGCTGTGTCTAATGGAAAAGTAAAACAGACTATTCAATTCTTTTCCTAACATCTTACCCAGCAGTTATAAAGAAAAACAGTATGATAAGTATTACATTGAAGGTAGGACAACTCAGTTCGAAGCTCATTTAGTGTTTCAAAATATGTACTAACGGTTGCCAGCCTATGCAGGCAATGAAACAGTGAAGTACTGGAAAAGCAGAAGTATGATTTTAGACTATTTTCTTGCTACTGTTTAATCTGGTTCTTCAAATAATTATTACTCCACTTAAACAATATTGGACTACACCCTTATACATTGCGTTTTTAAAAGAGAAAAAGCCCAGTAGATAACTTCAAGGAAGCTAAAAAACTTTGGACAGGAGGAGCCTATAGAAAAGCACTTTCCATAATTAACAAACTCAAATGCTGAAATACTTATATAATAAAGCACACACTTTTTATACTGAACATTTCACTTCAAGAAAAGCTGTTTATTTCTGGAATTTACATTCAAAAGCTATTATTCTTTGAACTAACTCTGTATAGACATTAAACAGATTCTAGTAACTTGGCTAAACTTTGATTGAATTTTACATAAGCAAAATTTTACTATAACACTTTACAATAGTTAATAAAACACAAAAATAATTTAAATGGTGCCTCATTATATTAACTTGACACAACAACAAGGCGCGTGCTGCACAGCTGCCGACGCCTGTCCATGTGTGGATGATACATTGCGGAAAAGTCTCAGGTTTATAGTTTCATACGTAAAACATACGTAAATAGATTAAGGAAAGGCAAACCTACACTTCTAGCATTTGTAGGCTTAGAGAAAGATTTTGACAATGTTGACTGGAATACTCTCTTTCAAATTCTAAAGGTGGCAGGGGTAAAATATAGGGAGCGAAAGGCTATTTGCAATTTGTACAGAAACCAGATGGCAGTTATAAGAGTCGAGGGGCATAAAAGGGAAGCAGCGGTTGGGAAGGGAGTGAGACAGGGTTGTAGCCCGTCCCCGTTGTTATTCAATCTGTATATTGAGCAAGCAGTAAAGGAAACAAAGAAAAGTTCGGAGTAGGTATTAAAATCCATGGAGAAGAAATAAAAACTTTGAGTTTCGCCGATGACATTGTAATTCTGTCAGAGACAGCAAAGGACTTGGAAGAGCAGTTGAACGGAATGGACCGTGTCTTGAAAGGAGGGTTTAAGATGAACATCAACAAAAGCAAAACGAGGATAATGGAATGTAGTCGAATTAAGTCGGGTGATGCTGAGGAAATTAGATTAGGAAATGAGACACTTAAAGTAGTCAAGGAGTTTTGCTATTTGGGGAGCAAAATAACTGATGATGGTCGAAGCAGAGAGGATTTAAAATGTAAACTGGCAATGGCAAGGAAAGCGTTTCTGAATAAGAGAAAATTTTTAACATCGAGTATAGATTTAAGTGTCAGGAAGTCATTTCTGAAAGTATTTGTATGGAGTGTAGCCATGTATGGAAGTGAAACATGGACAATAAATAGTTTGGACAAGAAGAGAATAGAAGCTTTTGAAATATGGTGCTACAGAAGAATGCTAAAGATTAGATGGGTAGATCACATAACTAATGAGGAGGTATTGAATAGAATTGGGGAGAAGAGGAGTTTGTGGCACAACTTGACAAGAAGAAGGGACCGGTTGGTAGGACATGTTCTGAGGCATCAAGGGATCACAAATTTAGCATTGGAGGGCAGCGTGGAGGGTAAAAATCGTAGAGGGAGACCAAGAGATGAATACACTAAACAGATTCACAAGGATGTAGGTTGCAGTAAGTACTGGGAGATGAAGAAGCTTGCACAGGATAGAGTAGCATGGAGAGCTGCATCAAACCAGTCTCAGGACTGAAGGCAACAACAACAACACGTAAAACATCCGAAAAGATTCACGGCATGAGCCAGTTGATATGCTGATATCACGAGTGACTTCTGTGACTGTGATCTGGCAATCATTCATAATTATTTCTTTCATTTTTTCCACAATTTCATCGGTTGAGGATGGGCTGTGACGTCCAAGGCACTTGTCATCTTCAACGTCTTCACCGCCTTCTTCTAAACTTTTATACCATCCGTAATCCCTCATTTACTCATAGGACCCTCACCAAAATCAATATTTAACAGTTCTAAAACATTTCTGTGGTGTATTCCGTTCTTATAGCAAATTTAATACAAATTTTCTGATCTCTCTTACAGAAAAGAAATAATCGCCGATACTACTAAAATTCACAACCCATACAAAATAGTTAGGTGTGTGCACCTATTACTGTCCTTCAAAGTAGCTACCAGCGTTGTGTAGAACCTGTTTCCAGCGATGTGGAAGGCGTATTATACCTTTAGCAGAGACTGTTCTGTTGATGGTGCGAATGGAGCGGTCTACTGCCTGTCGAATCTCTAGAACAGATCTGAAGCGAATGCCACGACGTGGTTCCTTCATCTTCGGAATCAAATCAAAGTCACAAGGACTTAAGTCCGGGTAGTATGGTGGATGGTGCAGTACTTCCCAGTCCCATCGACCGAACAGAGCAGCCACAGCTTGCTCTGTATGCGGCCACACATTGTCGTGCAGATTGATGGTTGGGTTGCGCCGAAAGTGTCACCACTTCTTTCGCAAAGCTGGTCGTAGGTGATGCACCAAAAACGAACAGTAATACTGTGCACTGACTGTCTGCTGTGGAGGAAGGTAATGCGTTAGGATAACACCATCACGGTCGTACACGAGAATCACCATAACTTTAGACCGCTCCATTCGCACCATCAACAGAACAGGCTTTGCTAACGGTATACTACGCCTTCCACATCGCTGGCAACGGGTTCTACACAACGCTGGTGACTACTTTGGAGGACAGTAAGAGATGCGAACATGTAACTTTTGTGTCGGTTGTGAAAAATAGTTGCCACTATTTAAGTTCCATCCCTCGTACATTTAATCCTTTTGAAAGCTGACCACACGCTAAATATCCCATGTGGCTAACACTGTACTGAAACTTTTCAGACGTGTTTACCTACATCATAACCAATCGGACCTGTAAAACATGTGAAATTGGAAAAGTTCCTTATTTTTTTAATACACCTCGAATATCTTCGACCATCGCTAGTACCCCAAAAGACAGCCTTCATCAGTAAATTATACACAAGTAAAGAAAATCACGGTCCCACTAAACCCTTCTGTGAAAAGAGTTATTTTTAATAATGAAAGCAGGTTTACTGTCTGTAGATCCGATGGGAGGCACAATCTGACGTAAAAGAAGTCTTGCGATACCTCATAACTCGTGTCGGACCTTCTTTCGTCCAGCGTAGCGCAGCAACTGTAAGTGGCATGGGAGTCTCCTGCAGAAATAATGAGCCATGCTGTCTCTATAGCCGTCCATAATTGAGAAAGTGTTGCCTGTGCAGGAATTTGTGCGCGAACTCTCGATTATATCCCATAAATGTTCGATGGGATCCATGTCGGCCGATGTGGGTGGCCAACCCATCCTCTCGAACTGTCCAGAATGTTTTTCAAACCAACAGAGAACACCTGTGTCCCAGTGACATGGCGCATTACCATCCATAAACGTTCCATCGTTGCATGGTAACATGGCGTTCATGAATGGCTGCAAATGGGCTCCTAGTAGCCGAACTTCCTGACCAGTCCATTCCATGTAAACACAGCCCACGCCATTATGGAGCAACCGCCAGATTGCACAGAGCCGTGTTGACAACTTGGGTCCATAGTTTCGTTGGGTCTGCCAGCACACTCGAATCCTACCAGCAGTTCCTACCAACCGAAATCGGAACTCATCTGACTGGGTCACTGTTTTCGAGTCGTCTAGGATCCAACCGATATGGTCACGATCCCACGAGACGCGCTGTAGGCGTTGTACCATTGGCAAAGCACTCACAACGATCGACTGCTGCCATAGCCCAACTCGAAGGCGCGAGAAAAAATTAAGTTTGGATTGGCAACAAACAATGTAAGGTGGCTTTTTTTGTAATGTTCATTGTTTAGGACTCTCACCTGGGCAAAGTTGTATTCTGTAGCATTTCTGTCTGTTGTACTGTCGCGAACAGAAAGCTGGACGACACGTCGTCGCCACGTCAAAAGAGGAGGTTCGGTAGACGCTTCGGGTTGTGTGGGGAAGGAGACCAGACAGCGAGGTCATCGGTCTCATCGGATTAGGGAAGGATGGGAAGGAAGCCGGCCGTGCCCTTTCAAAGGAACCATCCCAACATTTACCTGGAGCGATTTAGGGAAATCACGGAAAACCTAAATCAGGATGGCCGGACGCGGGATTGAACCGTCGTCCTCCCGAATGCGAGTGCAGTGTCTAACCACTGCGCCACCTCGCTCGGTGGGTAGATGCTGCTGTGCATGTCTACCAGCAGACGGAGCAGCGATATACGAATGTTTGTTCAGCAAACCCGCTTTCTATTTATGGCAGTACCTATTGTATTTTATTTGTGCGATCCCCATTAGGAATGATTAGGAAGGAGGATCGGTAGATGCGATGTACATATACAGAGGAACTAATGAGTACAAGTTCAGAAAAACTGGACGAGGTATTCAAGAGAAAGGGCTTTACAAATTGAACAAGCCTATAATGTGTTGGCCCAACTCTGGTTCTGTTATTCGTCTTGACACCGATTGACAGAGGTACTGAATGTCCTCCAGAGGGATATCGTGCCAAATTATGTCCAACTGGCGCGTTAGATGGTCAAAATCCCGAATTACGTTCCCTGCCCATAATGTTCTCAAGGTCATCAACTGGGGAGAGATCTGGCGAACTTGCTGGCCAAGGTAAGGTGTGGCAAGCACCAAGACAAGCGGTAAAAACTCTCGTCTTGTGCGGGCGGGAATTATCTTGCTGAAATGTAAGCTCAGGATAGATTGGCACGAAGGGTAAAAAAAAAGTTGCGTAGAATATCGTCGACGTACCGCTGTACTGTAACGGTGCTGCAGATGACAACCAAAGGCGTCCTGCTATGAAAAGAAATGACATCCCCGACGATTACCACGGGTTGTCGGGCCGTGTGGCTGGCGATAATCAGGTTGGTATCCCACTGCTGTCTGAAGTGTCTCCAAAAACGCCTTCGGCCTGGAATCTCATTGACTAGAGCAGAAATATCTTTAGTGATGACTCCCGTTTCTAACTGAGCCACGATTACCAGCGAAGATGTGCCTGGAGACGGCCTGGACGGCAGATGGATACCAACCTGACTCTCGACCGCGATAAGGGCCGACAAGCAGAATTTATGGTGTGGGCTGCCATTTCTTTGGACAGCAGGATCCCTTTGCTTGTCATCTGCGGCACCCTTACAGCACAGTGGTACGACGTCGATATTCTACGCCTCGTTTTGGTGCCCATGATGCCAAGTCATCTTGGGCTTACATTCCAGCAAGATAATGCCTGCTTGCATACGGCGAGAGTTTCTACTGTTTGTCTTCGTGCTTCCCAAATCTTACCTTGGCCAGCAAGGTAGCCGGATCTCTCAGTAATTGAGGAAGTTTGGAACATTGTGGACAAGGCCCTCAAGCTAGCTCGGGATTTTGACTACCTAACGCGCCAATTAGTCATAATTTGGCACTGTATCCCCCAGGAGGACATCCAACAACTCTATAAATCACCACCAAGCCGAATACCAGCTAATATAAAGGTGAGATGTGGACCAACACATCACCGACTTGCTCAATTTCTGAAGTTCTTTCTCTTGAATATATTATCCAATTTTTCTGAAACTGTAATTATTTTTCTGTCACTTCTACTGATTTCCGTTTCAGACGGACAATTCCTACGTGATTCGTCTTTTTTTTTTTTTAAGTGTGCGTAACACTGTAATTCTATGTCACACATGTAGTATACATGTAGAATAAATGTTTATTATTGTAATTAAATATTGTGGAAGAATATTTAACTGAATTTTTAAATGATTTCTAAATGTCCTGGGAATATATTGTACCCGTTTATGTTTTGGAAAGAACATCGACTGCCATTCAGACGAATAAAAACGGGAAGATATGAAGAGTGACATGGGAAAAACAAGAGGCGGGGTAGTCCCACTGTTGCAAAAAGGACGTAGGGAGGCAAAAGGAAAAGACGTGCGGGTGTGTGGTCGGAAAGAGGCTGGCGTTGAGGTAATACGATAGATCACGGACAAGTTTGGTGCAACACAATGGATGAAATAAGAATTGTAGCCTATCCCCGATATATTCAATCTGTATATGGAACATACAGTAAAGGAAATCAAGGAAAAATTTAGAGTAGGGAGTAAAGTTGAGGGAGAAAAATAAAAACTTAAACGTTTGCGGATGAAATTGTGATTCTGCCAGAGATCGCAAATGACATGGAAGAGCAGATGAACGGAATGAACAGCGTCTTGAAAGGAGGATATAAGATGAGCATCAACAAAAGCAGAATGAAAAGTAGTGTAATTAAATCAGGTGATGATGAGGGATTAGACTAGGAAACGAGACAAAGTAGTAGACGAGTTTTGCTATTTGCGCAGAAAAATAACTGATGATAGCCGTAGTAGAGAGAATATAAAATGTAGAATGGCAATGACAAGAAAAGCATTTAAGAAGAAGAGCAGTTTGTTAACATCGAATATAAATTTAAGTGTTAGGAGGTCTTACCTGTAGTATTTGTCTGGAGTGTAGCCTGCATGGAAGTGAAATATGGACGATAAACATTTTAAGTAAAAAGAGAGTAGAAGCTTTCGAAATGATGTGCTACAGAAGAATATTTAAGATTAGATGGGTAGATCACGTAACTAATGAGGATGTACTGAACAGAATTTGGGAGAAAAGAAATTTGTGGCACAGCTTGACCAAATGAAGGGGTCGGTTGATAGGACACATTTTGAGGCATCAAGAGATCACCAATTTGGCACTAGAGGAACGTGTGGGGGGTAAAAATCGTAGAGGCAGACCAAGAGATGAATACAGTAAGCAGATTCAGAAGGATGTATATTCGGAGATGAAGAGGCTCGCACAGGATATAGGAGGATGGAGAGCTGCGTCAAACCAGTCTTCGGACTGAAGACCACAATAACAAGAACAACAACACAACCTCCGATGGTCTTTATTTGTGTGGCAAAGACTCACAGAGCTGTACACATGGCTCCATAATACACACATAAAAAAAAGTGTTGCATCACCTCGATTGAGAGTTTCGGAACCTATACAGAAAATTGGAACAGACATCAACATAAACATCATTTCCGCCCTTTTTTGGTCATGAAAACCACACATTGCATGTTGTATCACCATACAGCGAGACCTTCAGAGGTGGTGGTCCAGATTACCATATTCACCGGTACCTCTAATACCCAGTAGCACGTCCTCTTGCAATGACTCATGCCTGTATTCGTCGTGGCACACCATCCACAAGTTCATCAAGGCACTGTTGTTCCAGAGTGTCCCACTCCCCAACGGCGATTCGACGTAGATCGCTCAGAGTGCTTGGTGGGTCACGTCCTCCATAAACAGCCCTTTTCAGCCATCCCAGGCATGTTCGATAGGGTTCGTGTCTGGAGAACATGCTGGCCACTCTAGTCGATCGATGACGTTATCCTGAAGGAAGTCACTCACAAGATGTGCACGATGGATGCACGAATTGTCATCCACGAAGACGAATGGCTCACCAGTATGCTGCCGATATGGTTGCACTATCGGCCGGAGGATGGCATTCACGTATCGTACAGCCGTTATGGCGTCTTCCACGACCACCAGCGGCGTACGTCGGCCCTACATAATGCTACCCCGAAACAGAAGGAAATCTCTCCACCTTGCTGCACTCGCTGGACAGTGTGTCTAAGGCGTTCAGCCTGGCCGGGTTGCCACCAAACTCGTCTGAAACGATTGTCTGGTTGAAGGCATATGCGACATTCATCGGTGCAGAGAACGTGATGCCAATTCTGAACGGTCCATTCGGCACATTGCTGGGCTCATCTGTACCGCGCTGCGTGGTGTCGTGGTTGCAAAGACGGACCTCGCCATGGACGACAGGCGTGAAGTTGCGTATCATGCAGCCTACTGCGCCCAGTTTGAGTCGTAACACGACGTCGTTTGACTCCACGAAAAGCAGTATTCAACATCGTGGCGTTGCTGTCAGGGTTCCTCCGAGCCGTAATCCGTAGATAGCAGTCATCCATTGCAGTAGTAGCGCTTGGGCGGCCTGAGCGAGGCATGCCATCGACATCTGAACAGTGAAAGGGACTGTATTCAAAATGGTTCAAATGGCTCTGAGCACTATGGGACTTAACTTCTGAGGTCATCAGTCCCCTAGAACTTAGAACTACTTAAACCTAACTAACCTTAGGACATCACATACATCCATGCCCGAGGCAGGATTCGAACCTGCGACCGTAGCGGTCGCGCGGTTCCAGACTGTAGCGCCTAGAACCGCTCGGCCACCCCGGCCGGCGAAAGGGACTGTGTCTGTCATACAATATCCACAGTCAACGTCTATCTTCAGGAGTTCTGGGAGCCTTGGTGATGCAAAACTGTTTTTGATGTGTGTATCTTACTAAATTTTGAACTGGAAACAAGAGCCTGAATTCGGTGAAAAGTGCTACTGTGAGATGGATGTGGGAAGGGGGTGCACGACGTTAACAAAGATTTTCGCCTCGCCACAAGATTTCAGCCTCATTGAGAACTGTAAGAACAAATGGCATTATGAACCTGACTATATTGGATGTGAAAGTTCAGTTACGTGTGCGTAGGCTGTGATTGATCTTATTCATGTTACCTGCATTGGGCTCCTTTTTCATATACTGTTGAGGAACCTTAGTGTCATGGCAGAGAGAAATACCTGAGAATGAACTAAAATTAATGAGAAGTAATTTTCATTTAATATTCATGAAATCTGTCGAAGTTAATTTTCAGTAAGGTATGAGCCAGAAATTAATTTTTTTGATTAATACTTGGCAGTGAATACCTTAAGTTCAGTTTCAAAACAGAGTCTTAAAGGTTATTAAGTTTTATGAAAGATAGACTCTGGAACTACATTAGCATTAGTGTCATATACTCGTTTTTATTCGATGGTAATCCTTGCACGTGTATGTGCTGCGATGTATCAACGTTGTGAATGTTATGTTCCAGTTACACATCCAGGGTACTATTAGGGAATACAATGATAAAGGATAAGTATTTTGAAAAAGTGATCGTTGCTGTGAGGACGCGGTAGAATGTTTTTCATTACTAGCGCAAAATTGATGGATCAAATCACAAAATTGATGGTTACGAAGATTCCAGTAAGACACTGGTCTTTCTGTTTATGTTCAGCATTATTACAAAAGAATCATTAAATACAAACTGAAAGCTTGTAAAATAATGCTAAGTAGCCAAGCAGTGAATATTAGAATATGTTGAAATTGAAATGGCAAGCGCTCACATTATTGCCATAATTTACGTAACTGAAGTTGCATAACCATTAAGCCGCACCACTCTCGCATTTTATCGCATACGTAACTGTACTACGGATTTCATTCTTTAGTGTTGAAACTGTGGGAAACCTATGGGAACTAATTACATCGATCTTGTTTGAAAAGAATTTCCAGGCTTATTCAAGTACTCAAGTAACATGACCACAGTCAAATTCACGAAGTTGTAGTGAGATTGTACAAGTAATGACACAGGACGTATTAGTAATGCAGGCTATCCCTATGACAGCATAATTCTTTACACCTTGAACAACTTTAGTCGTCTTTTAATCCACACATTTTACAAAAAAAGTGTGTGTGTTTATGTGTACGTATTCCACACCTCCTAGACCACTGCACTGATTTTAATCTAATCTTAGATCTAATCTAATCTAACGAAAATTGGTACACATGTACCTTACTGTCAGGCAACAATAACTGCGAGGTAACAATCGCCTATCTATCAAAGAGGTGAGGGTGAAAAGGAAGCGTAGTCCGTGATGCATGAGTTTCCAGACTTCATTCAACAGTATTTGGGAATGAGAGCACTTAGTGACTTGCACCGAACTTAACACATAATTTCAAACCTTTACGAAACTTTTTTCGTTGAAACCCCTTACAAAACAATGAAAAGAACAATGTTTATCAGTTAACACAATGTTTTTGGTAGCAACTGTTACTTTACTACTTTTATGAAACTCATGAAACTAAAAAAGCTTATGATGCCGGATATGTTCTTCTTCTGATATTTGGATTGCCATTTCATCATAAAATGCAAAAAAAAGTAGATTTAATTATTTGCTAGTTAACAAGTCGCTCTAACTTTAAAATGTCTTTGGCACGACTTTGAAGTACATGATCTGATAAAAGAAATTTGAATATCGACATACGTAGAAACGACATTATTTTTCGGTCCCCTTAACATACACTGGACTTTATAATTCTGTTAGAGACAGCAAAGGACTTGGAAGAGCAGTTGAACGGAATGGACAGAGTCTTGAAGGGAGGATATAAGATGAAGATCAACAAAAGCAAAACGAGGATAATGGAATGTAGTCGAATTAAGTCGGGTGATGCTGAGGGATTTAGATTAGGAAATGAGACACTTAAAGTAGTAAAGGAGTTTTGCTATTTGGGGAGCAAAATAACTGATGATGGGCGAAGCAGAGAGGATTTAAAATGTAGACTAGCAATGGCAAGGAAAGCGTTTCTGAAGAAGAGAAATTTGTTAACATCGAGTATAGATTTAAGTGTCAGGAAGTCGTTTCTGAAAGTATTTGTATGGAGTGTAGCCATGTACGGAAGTGAAACATGGACGATAAATAGTTTGGACAGGAAGAGAATAGAAGCTTTCGAAATGTGGTGCTACAGAAGAATGCTGAAGATTAGATGGGTAGATCACATAACTAATGAGGAGGTATTGCACAGAATTGGGGAGAAGAGGAGTTTGTGGCACAACTTGACTAGAACAAGGGATCGGTTGGTAGGACATGTTCTGAGGCATCAAGAGATCACAAATTTAGCGTTGGAGGGCAGTGTGGAGGGTAAAAATCGTAGAGGGAGACCAAGAGATGAACACACTAAACACATTCAGAAGGATGTAGGTTGCAGTAAGTACTGGGAGATGAAGAAACTTGCACAGGATAGGGTAGCATGGAGAGCTGCATCAAATCAGTCTCAGGATTGAAGACCACAACAACAACAACAACAAAGTAGTAAAGGAGTTTTGCTATTTGGGGAGCAAAATAACTGATGATGGTCGAAGTAGAGAGGATATAAAATGTGGACTGGCAATGGCAAGGAAAGCGTTTCTGAAGAAGAGAAATTTAACATCGAGCATAGATTTAAATGTCAGGAAGTCGTTTCTGAAAGTGTTTGTATGGAGTGTAGCCATGTATGGAAGTGAAACATGGACGATAAATAGTTTGGACAAGAAGAGAATAGAAGCCTTTGAAATGTGGTGCTACAGAAGAATGCTGAAGATTAGATGGGTAGATCACGTAACTAATGAGGAAGTATTGAATAGGATTGGGGAGAAGAGGAGTTTGTGGCACAACTTGACAAGAAGAAGGGATCGGTTGGTAGGACATGTTCTGAGGCATCAAGGGATCACCAATTTAGTATTGGAGGGCAGCGTGGAGGGTAAAAATCGTAGAGGGAGACCAAGAGATGAATACACTAAACAGATTCAGAAGGATGTAGGCTGCAGTACGTATTGGCAGATGAAGAAGCTTGCACAGGATAGAGTAGCATGGAGAGCTGCATCAAACCAGTCTATGGACTGAAGACCACAACAACAACAACAACATAAGAATAGTTCATCCGAAACCCCGTAATTGTCTCCCACTACGACGCGTAAGTTAAAAATTTGGCTCAAAGGTACCCACAACCCTCTTTTCTAAAGGTGCAAAAGCGTGGCGACTTGCGATGCCCGCCTCGTGCTCTGCAACGCTTCAAACGGCGAGGTCTCGACACATGAGGAAAGAAAAGCTACAGCTCAGAAGTTCATGTGGGGGTGTAAGGTGGGTTAGTGATGTCACGTCGACACCAAATTTCACCACAGTTATGCCCCCACGTAGTCCTTAGAATAGGGCTAGATCATCCGCGGCGGGGTGGGGGATGGGGGGGGTGGGGATGGGGGGTGTTGTCAGCTGTGTCGAACGTTGTCAAGATCGACGTCCTGTTGCTCTTCGCGCTGCACACTGTCGTTTTCGACCACGAAATGTGATGGTAAACAACGCCCTAAGGAAAGGCGGGGTTTCATTGACATCCTTTCATCTACATCTACATCCATACTCCGCAAGCCACCTGACGGTGTGTGGCGGAGGGTACCTTGAATATCTCTATCGGTTCTCCCTTCTATTCCAATCTCGCATTGTTCGTGGAAAGAAGGACTGTCGTTATGCCTCGGTGTGGGCTCTAATCTCTCTGATTTTATCCTCATGGTCTCTTCGCGAGATATACGTAGGAGGGAGCAATATACTGCTTGACTCTTCAGTGAAGGTATGTTCTCGAAACTTAAGAAAAGCCCGTACCGAACTACTGAGCGTCTCTCCTGCAGAGTCTTCCACTGGAGTTTTATCTATCATCTCCGTAACGCTTTCGCGATTACTAAATGATCTTGTAACGAAGCGCGCTGCTCTCCGTTGGATCTTCTCTATCTCTTATATCAACCCTATCTGGTACGGATCCCACACTGCTGAGCAGTATTCAAGCAGCGGGCGAACAAGCGTACTGTAACCTACTTCCTTTGTTTTCGGATTGCATTTCCTTAGGATTTTTCCAATGAATCTCAGTCTGGCATCTGCTTTACCGACGATCAACTTCATATGATCATTCCATTTTAAATCACTCCTAATGCGTACTCTCAGATAATTTATGGCATTAACTGTTTCCAGTTGCTGACCTGCTATATTGTAGCTAAATGATACGGGATCTTTCTTTCTATGTATTCGCAGCACATTACACTTGTCTACATTGAGATTCAATTGCCATTCCCTGCACCATGCGTCAATTCGCTGCAGCTCCTCCTGCATTTCAGTACAATTTTCCATTGTTACAACCTCTCGATATACCACAGCATCATCCGCAAAAAGCCTCAGTGAACTTCCGATGTCATCCACAACGTCATTTATGTATATTGTGAATAGCAACGGTCCTACGACACTCCCCTGCGGCACACCTGAAATCACTCTTACTTCGGAAGACTTCTCTCCATTGAGAATGACATGCTGCGTTCTGTTATCTAGGAACTCTTCAATCCAATCACACAATTGGTCTGATAGTCCATATGCTCATACTTTTTTCATTAAATGACTGTGGGGAACTGTATCGAACGCCTTGCGGAAGTCAAGAAACACGGCATCTACCTGTGAACCCGTGTCTATGGCCCTCTGAGTCTCGTGAACGAATAGCGCGAGCTGGGTTTCACACGACCGTCATTTTCGAAACCCATGCTGATTCCAACAGAGTAGATTTCTAGTCTCCAGAAAAGTCATTATACTCGAACATAATACGTGTTTCAAAATTCTACAACTGATCGACGTTAGAGATATAGGTCTATAGTTCTGCACATCTGTTCGACGTCCCTTCTTGAAAACGGGGATGACCTGTGCCCTTTTCCAATCCTTTGGAACGCTACGCTCTTCTAGAGACCTACGGTACACCGCTGCAAGAAGGGGCCTTTTCATGTTGATTCTGAGCGGCTGTGCAAGTGAAATGTTTTCCTCGGTCACCCATACGAAATCGCAAAGGCGTCAGAAGAAGAGGGTGAAATGTGATTAGATGGAGCGCGACGACTTGCCTATCGTGGGACACGCTCACGTTGGCGTTGAGCGGAACTGTGATGAAATTTGGTGCCAGTGTGAAATCATTAACTCGCATTACACCTCATGAACTCCTGAGCTGTGGCCCTTTTTTCGTATGTGTCTACACCTTGGATTTTGAAGCGTTGGCGAGTGCAAGGTTGACATTGCAGGGCGCCACGCTCTTCCGCCATTACAGAGGAGAGCTTTAGGCACCTTTGAGTCAAATCTCAAACTTACCAGGCTCAATCGGAGACAACTACGTGGTTTCGGATAAGTGATGTATTTTTTGTGCAGTGTATGCTACTCCAGTCACAAACTTTTGAGACTGAAGCCTGGAGTGTAGGCAGCCAGAAGAACGTCGATGTCCCACGAGATGCCACATAACACGGCGTATGCATTTTTTTTATTGGCTTCTGGCCTGTTTTAAATTTTTTCATTGGCTTTTGCGCTGAAGGCCATACATCCACGGCGTACGCTGTTGGCCGCTACGCACGTCTGCCGACGTCCATATAGCTACTGGAAGCACCGCTGAAACATGTTTGCGGCAAGATCCCATACGGTTTCTCTTATTGCAGTCATGATCTCTTCGGCCGATATGAAATTTACACCCATTTCGGACTGCTTTCATGCGGGGATAGGGACAAAAATCGCGTGTTGCGGGACCCTGTGAGCTCGGAGGTTATGACAAAATAGTGACCAATTACCTTGGGAGTTCCTCTTGAACGAGGACAGAGCGATGTGCAGATGTGTTGATGTGTAGCAACAGCTATTTCTTCGCACGCCAAAGCGCACAAAAAATATCTAGTAAACATGGGTTCTAAAACGCATACCTTAAAGCTATGAGCTCTTCTTCATCTTCGATTCTGTGAAACAAATCTCTTCTAGTACAAGCACTTTGCTTTCCATATTTTGACATGTGGTAGTATGGACCAAAACAAGAAAAAATTTCAAGTACGTAAGGGCTCTAACGTGCAGACCTTAACATCTATGACCACTTATTCAGTAGATGAGATGTGTTTCACAGTAGGGAAGATAAACAAGTGCTCTTAGCTCGTAAGTTACGCATTTTAGAGCCCACGGCTAGACATCTTTTTCTAATGTTAGTCGATAATACCAGCTCTGAGAGTTTGTCGGTGGAGTTTTTGTTCACCCTATTTGCGCTATGGAACATGAAATTAGGCTATATAAACGGAATGTATCAAAAAGACTCATCCGATTTGGCAGGCCTAAATTTCTGAAACTAATATTCATATACAGTGAATTTTGTTTTTTGATGAACGAGAAACACAAAAAGTTTTTTTTTTCATACCTATTCATTGGTGTTCAATATACCCCCCCTTGAGATGTACAGTATATGTCAATGTGGTATTCAAAATGTTCCCACACTACAGCAGGCTTGTCTTGAATTACAGCTTCCACAAATGCTGTTATGCGATGTCTCGGTACATTCACTGTTGTTCGTAACAGAGGCACATAAACGGAATCTTTTATAAACCCCCACATGAAATAATCACATACAGTCAGGTCCGGTGACTTAGGGGGGCAGTAATGTAAGGCTGAATCATTAGGTCCAGTGCGGCCGATCCATCGCTCAGTAATCATTTGATTTAAAAATTCCCGCACTTCCAGATGCCGGTGTGGTGGTACCCCATCTTGTTGGTAAATGGTGTCTCCAACTGTGAGAAAACAAAGTTCTCAAGAATATCAAGATAGGTGCTTCCTGTAGCAGTGTTTTCGACAAAGAAAAATGGTTCATACACCTTTCCCGTGAAACTGCACAAAACAAATTAAATTTTCACGAGTCCCTCTCATGTTGTACAACTTCATGTGGTTGTTCTGTAACCCATTTTCTCACATTATGACGGTTCACCTTCACATTTAAATGGAATGTTGCCTCGTCACTAAACACTAAGCGTGGAAGAAAACTGCCATGCTCTGCCGTGCGAAGAACGAAATTGCGGAACTCCACACGTTGTTGTTTGTTATCTTCACGAAGAACTTGCAGTAGCTGAATTTTGTGTGGTTTCACGTGTAAACGTCGTCGCAGCACACGCCAGACCGACATCGGCGTTATGTTAAGCTGTCGAGCTGCACGGCGAGCGGATTTCTTCTGACTCCTTGTGAAACTATGGTGGATGATTTCGACGTCTGCGTCAGACACTCGGGGACGGCACGGAGATTTGCCTTTACACAAACTACCTGTTTCTCAGAATTGTTCATGCAATTAATTAACAATTAAGTTAGTCAATCAGGCTGTTGCGCACACAAATTCAAGCGGTCCGCCAGAGGCGGAAACGTCAACGGTTTCCTCGTTTGGTTTCTTAAAACTGATCAAGAAAGCGAGTCAAATATTGGACGTGGGACGGTAGTAAGGATCGAACCCGAGCCAAAGGCTGAGCAGTCAAGTGCGTTATCACCTAAGCTATGAGAACATCTTACACTAATTGTATCTGGCAGGCCGCCTGAATTAGAACACGGAACGGCCTGATTAGATAACTTCAGTGTTAATTAACTCGGAAACGGCGCAACGTATCGAATTTTTTTCTTAACAATTATTGCTCAGCGCAAGCTGCACTGCAACACCCTTAAAAGCTTTTCCGACTGTTTTGACCACCTTGTATGTACGAGATGGATGAAATGAAGCTGCCCTGTGAAAAATTTGTGAGACTGATGCAATATTGACCCTTGTTAATGGCCAGGAAAACTGCCCATCGCAGAAAATGCTGGAAAAGGTGATTTCGATGCACCAGTCAATTGCTCTCATATTTATGCGCGTGTGCATCTCCTGCATGCTCTGTTCTGGATACTGTGGTGTGTTGTTAAGTGTGGTTGAGTGGGAGAAGGCGTGTTTAGTGACTAGTTGAATGCAATACACAATGGTGCTCGCTACGCAATCAGGTCACAAGTCACGGGGTAGTGATATGCATATATCCAGATCGTGGTAGTATTGTGTATACAAAGTATAAAAGGGCACTACGTTGGCGGAGCTGTCATTTGTACTTAGGTGATTCATGTGATCAGATTTCCGACATGATTACGGCCGGACGACGGAAGTTAATAGATTTTGAACGCGGTTTGGTAGATGGTGTTAGTCGCATGGTGTACTCCATTTCGGAAGTCTTTAGCGAATTCAATATTCCCAGAATCACAGTGTCAAGATTGTGCCAAGAGTACCAAATTTCTGTCATTTTCTCTCAGTACGGGCAACGTAGTGGCCGACAGCCTTCACGTAACGACCGAGAGCAGCAGGGTTTGCGTAGATCTGTCAGTGCTAACAGTCGCTCAACACTGCTAAAACGGCCGCAGATTTCAATGCTGGGCCATCAACAAGTGTCAGCTTGCGAACCATTCAACGAAACATCATCGATATGGGCTTTTGGAGCCAAAGGCCCACTCGTGTACCTTTTATCACTGCACGACGCAAAGCTTTACGCCTCTCCTGGGCCTGTCAACACCGACTGGAAACATGTTGCCTGGTCGGACGGGTCTCGTTTCAAATTGTATCGACCGGATGGACGTGTAGGGGTATGGAGACAATCTCATGAATCCATGGACACTGCATGTCAGTAGGGGACTGTTCAAGCTGGTGGAGGCTTTGTAATGGTGCGAGGCGTGTGAAGTTGGAGTGATATGGGACCCCTGATACGTCTAGATACGACTCTGACAGGTGACACGTACGTAAGCATCCTGTCTGATCACCTGCATCGATTCAAGTCCATTGTGCATTCCGGCGGACTTTGCCTATTCCAGTAGAACAATGCGACATCCCAAAGGTCTAGAATTGCTGCAGTGTGGCTCCAGGAACACTCTTCTGAGTTTAAGCACTTCCGCTGGCCACCAAACTCCCTAGGCATTAACATTATTGGACATATCTGGGATGCCTTGCGACGTGCTGTTCAGAAGAGATCCCCACCCCATCGTACTCTTACGGATTTATGGACAGCCCTACAGGATTCATGGTGTCAGTTCCCTCGAACACTACTTCAGACATTAGTCGAGCCCATGCCGCTTCGTGTTGCGGCACTTCTGCGTGCTCGCGGGGGCCCTACACGATATTCGGCAGACGTACCAGTTTCTTTCGCTCTTCGGTGAATGACTCGCCGTGTTAGTGCGCTAAAATAGTTTCATAAACAAAATTTGTACAGTAGGTCTGAGACGTCTTTGTATGTTTTACTAGTTATTCTGCAACGTTTTGACAATGTGCTTCACATCTCCAGAGCGAACTGGCCAACAACATTGTTTTGTCAAATGGGGTTGCATAAAACGCCTTCGGTAGGAACACCTAAATCATCGTATATATGTCTGTGTCATATATATATATATATATATATATATATATATATATATATATATATATATATATATATATGTTTGTGTCAGAGCTTTCGTAGAGGCATTGCCATTACAGCAGAAGTTCTAGAGGAATCCTAGATTTTGTAAGGAACTAGCATCTGTCACTATACGTTTTCCTCTGTAAAAGCTGAGTTATTAAGACTTTTGCAGAAATGCAGTATCCGTATACAACACTGTAGTGAGCAATTTAGTGTAGGGATAGAGGCCCTTACGTGCGTGAAACTGGTCACATGGCATTACACCTACATATACGTACAGTGTGTGGCGGAAGATACTCCGGTACCACTATTTGATATTCCCTCCGCTGTTCCATTCGCGAATGGCACTTAAGAAGCATGATTATCAGTAAGCCTCCGTGTTAGACCTAATTTTTCGGATGTTCTTGTTCTGATCATTTCGCGTCTCGTGTCTGGGAGTAAGTAATATATTGCTCGACTCTTCCCGGAACATACTCTTTGGGATTTTCAATAGTAAAGCTCTCCGTGATGTGCAACGTCTCTTATGTAGCTCCGCCCCTGGGTTTTGTTGAACATCTCCGTAACGCTATCGGGCCGATTAAATTGTCTCATGACGAAAGGCGTCTTTCTTTGTTGCATCTTTTTATCTCTTTTATCGATGCAACCGGGTAAGGGTCCCAATATGATGGAATTTACTCAAGAATCGGTCGTGCAAGTGTTTTGTAAGCCACTTCTTCGGTGGGTGAATTATATTTCCTTAAGATTTTTCCTATGGATCTTAGCCTAGCATCCGCTTTTCCTACCATTTCTTTTATAGAGTCATTCCACTTTAATTCGCTACGGATGGTTACTCCTAGAGTTATTGAGCCAGCGAGTTGTCGCCAGTAGTGTAATTGTACAGCAGTGAATTTCTTCTTTGTATATGCAATACGTTATATTTGCTTTAAATTCAGTGTCAACTGCCTTTCTTCAATCTTCAGAAAGACTTCCCGCAATTGAATACAGTTTTCTGGCGTTGCTACCTTCTTATAGAAAATTATTGAGGAAACTCAGCCTCATGCTTACACAGCCTATAAAACTAAAACTCTTGGTTTATAGCCAGTACTTACATCTTTAGTTAAATAAAGAACTTTTCCGTATTTGCAGTCATCCAAATAGACTGGTTTGCGTATGTAGAATATTAAGTGACTGTTAGAAAATGCAACATAGCTTTCGGTTTCGTTAGCTGTTTTCTTTCTATCGTCCGTTCAGGCTCATTAGCATTAAGTTACGGTGATGAAGCTGTTATTGTCGAGTGTCTCAAGTAGACGTATATCGGTACATATCGAGTAATCGACTCGCTCGACACACGGAAATGAAAACATCTCTGCGACCGTGCGCAGTCAGTATGACTGCGAATTTCCTTACGAGGGGCTGCAGGGCTGCACGTGTTGGCAAGAGCTTGGAGTAGTGAATTTGCAGTGACCGGTTACGTTCCTTCAAATTCGTTTTTTCAAAGTACTTTAATATGTTCTTACAAAACTACGCTATATTTGTTGGTATATTTGGTGAAGGTGGAGAAGATTGCGAATTTCAGTACAACGAAGAAGCTTCTGAAACGCACGAGTGAGCAGCTGTTGTGCACGTTACTGTAATACTGATTCTTCACGTGGCATTGATGTCTAAAAAGCCGCAATCGGAAGACGAACAAGACTGTTCGCGAGAAAGGAAATGGAAACCGAGCACCAACCTGTGACAAGAAATAAGTGAAGGAGGCAGCGTTTTAAGAAATTACGTGGGATTTGTGTCGTCTGGGTCGACAACGACGCAACTTGTTCTGCCCGTGACAGAGGTTCCAGGAGCTGCTTCCACTGCTCATCGTGCGATGGCTTATGCTGCCGTGGCCACAGTCACGTTTTGCAAAGGGCAGGTAAGTCATGAAAAAAAACCTCTGCAACAAAAACAGTCTGACTGTGCTGCTATGAGTAATTTCAGCATAAAGCTTAAAATATCTCTTAGAATATTGCTCTCCATGACTATCGGTAACCTCGTACGTACGTCACTGTCATTAAAGTTGAATGCCATGGGTTAACTGAACCTACAGATAGCGGATGGTGGTTTTTTTTCCGTGACATAATGGTTTTGTGACACGTGCCGTCATACATGTACAAACAGGAGGAGCGCAGAACATTGACAATATTTTTTTGGATCTATATTACTTTTTGGGACGTGTGTTGTGGTGACATACTGATCTGTAACGTCGACCAATGTCTATGTAAGTTTTACAAGTGACTGTCGTGAATTTGTGAAGCGGTATCGAAGGCTTCATTTGATTCCGATAAGGTCTCTTTGGTAGAAAGAAAACTAAATTAAATAGGAAGAAATCTGCGCAGTTGCATTCAGACTGGAATTACTAAGTAGAATGAAGCATTGTGAACTGGAAGCTTATATTTCCATTTAAAGCGTCTCTCGTTGTGGTGGCTCCACGGCAGAAGAATCACAAATAGATGCCGATACCAAGTTTGGTTTGTGAAAAAAGTGTTACAGTTGTCAATTGCAAGTTAAATTAGTTCTGTTTCCGACGAAAAAGTGTTTTTTTCACACTCCATATCAAATATGTATCATCTACGGATTCGGTCAAGGTTATATTTATCACCGTATATATTGGCCACGACATCTTGGTAGATGATTGTTGCAGTGTTTGTGTGTTTAGGGGTTGCATTTTTTCATATGACTTGTCAAGTCAATGGCAGCACGGCATCTCTTGCCGCAATTGTCACAAGTGTATCTGGCTGCTGAGGCAGGAGCAGTGGTAGCATTGCGAAGCTTTTTCTGCCTTAATCTGTCTAACAAGCCTTCATCATGCTTTGACATTCCACGTGATATACACTCCTGGAAATGGAAAAAAGAACACATTGACACCGGTGTGTCAGACCCACCATACTTGCTCCGGACACTGCGAGAGGGCTGTACAAGCAATGATCACACGCACGGCACAGCGGACACACCAGGAACCGCGGTGTTGGCCGTCGAATGGCGCTAGCTGCGCAGCATTTGTGCACCGCCGCCGTCAGTGTCAGCCAGTTTGCCGTGGCATACGGAGCTCCATCGCAGTCTTTAACACTGGTAGCATGCCACGACAGCGTGGACGTGAACCGTATGTGCAGTTGACGGACTTTGAGCGAGGGCGTATAGTGGGCATGCGGGAGGCCGGGTGGACGTACCGCCGAATTGCTCAACACGTGGGGCGTGAGGTCTCCACAGTACATCGATGTTGTCGCCAGTGGTCGGCGGAAGGTGCACGTGCCCGTCGACCTGGGACCGGACCGCAGCGACGCACGGATGCACGCCAAGACAGTAGGATCCTACGCAGTGCCGTAGGGGACCGCACCGCCACTTCCCAGCAAATTAGGGACACTGTTGCTCCTGGGGTATCGGCGAGGACCATTCGCAACCGTCTCCATGAAGCTGGGCTACGGTCCCGCACACCGTTAGGCCGTCTTCCGCTCACGCCCCAACATCGTGCATCCCGCCTCCAGTGGTGTCGCGACAGGCGTGAATGGAGGGACGAATGGAGACGTGTCGTCTTCAGCGATGAGAGTCGCTTCTGCCTTGGTGCCAATGATGGTCGTACGCGTGTTTGGCGCCGTGCAGGTGAGCGCCACAATCAGGACTGCATACGACCGAGGCACACAGGGCCAACACCCGGCATCATGGTGTGGGGAGCGATCTCCTACACTGGCCGTACACCACTGGTGATCGTCGAGGGGACACTGAATAGTGCACGGTACATCCAAACCGTCATCGAACCCATCGTTCTACCATTCCTAGACCGGCAAGGGAACTTGCTGTTCCAACAGGACAATGCACGTCCGCATGTATCCCGTGCCACCCAACGTGCTCTAGAAGGTGTAAGTCAACTACGCTGGCCAGCAAGATCTCCGGATCTGTCCCCCATTGAGCATGTTTGGGACTGGATGAAGCGTCGTCTCACGCGGTCTGCACGTCCAGCACGAACGCTGGTCCAACTGAGGCGCCAGGTGGAAATGGCATGGCAAGCCGTTCCACAGGACTACATCCAGCATCTCTACGATCGTCTCCATGGGAGAATAGCAGCCTGCATTGCTGCGAATGGTGGATATACACTGTACTAGTGCCGACATTGTGCATGCTCTGTTGCCTGTGTCTATGCGCCTGTGGTTCTGTCAGTGTGATCATGTGATGTATCTGACCCCAGGAATGTGTCAATAAAGTTTCCCCTTCCTGGGACAATGAATTCACGGTGTTCTTATTTCAATTTCCAGGAGTGTATCATCACGTCACTCTGGTCTCATGCTAGCCCGTGCCTCCCATCTGTTTGTGTCGATTCCAAAGCTCTCCATATCTCGTTTACAGGAGCCCTTGAACCTCAATACAGGACGGCCTACAGGTCTTTTGGCTACAGAGATCTCTCCAAGCATCACCTCACATGGTAATCTGTCAGGATACATACGGTGGACGTGTCCCAGCCAGCGGAGTCATCTCTGCTCCAAGATATCTGAAATACTGTTGCGGTTAGTTTTAGATGGCACTGCTTCGTTGGTTAATCGGTCCTTCCATGTTATTCCGTGGAAGGATCTCAGGCACCGCATATGGAAAGCATTAGGGGGACGTTCTTGTTTGGCATAGGTAGTCCATGTTCCCGATACATACAAAAGGATGCTGAGGACGCAAGTTTGATATACAAGAATTTTGGTGGTCAAAGAGAGTTTGTTGTTTTTCCAAACACGTGTAGAGAGTTTGCCAAAAGTTGTCGCAGCTCTTCCAATGGAAGCATGAATTTCCTTGTCAACAGACATGTTCGATTCTATAGTAGATCCAAGATAGCAGAAGATATCTATGACTTGCAGAGTAGTGCCATCTAGTGTGATATTCGGCTTTGTGTTAGCACCTTGAACCATAATTACGGTCTTACTGCTGTTTACACTCATCGAGAATACGTGGCATGCGTGAATAAATATTGATACTAGCTCTTGCAGCTCTTCTGCGGAGTTCGCAACAATTGCAGCATCATCAGCATACAGGAGTTCACGAGCGACTATGTCGTAGCGCTTTGTCTTTCTCTTCAGAAGACTGACATTGAAAAGCTTTCCATCTTTCCTAGTATGCAGATGTACTCCAACATTGCAATTCTCGAAAGCCACTTGGAGCAGACCCGAGAGGAAAATTCAAAAAAGTGTAGGTGCCAACACACAGCCTTGTCTTACGCCACAGTTCATACTGAATGGTTTAGATGTGCTGCCATCGAAGATTACGGAACCATGCATATTGTCGTGAAAAGATCTTATTAAAGACAGCAAAGTTGGGGGACATCCAATTTTTTCCAATATGCTGTAGAGTCCCTCTCTACTGACGGTGTCAAAGGCTTTGTTGAGGTCAACAAAAGCCACATATAATGGCACTCTGTGTTCGCGGCACTTCTCTTGTAGTTGGCGCAAGGTGAATATCATGTCACTTGTGGATCTGCCAGTTCGAAATCCACACTGTGACTCAGGGTAGATCCGAGCACCCAAGGTTTCCAGTCTCTTCAGGATTATCCTTGCAGCCGGCCGCGGTGGCCGTGCGGTTCTGGCGCTGCAGTCCGGAACCGCGAGGCTGCTACGGTCGCAGGTTCGAATCCTGCCTCGGGCATGGGTGTTGTGATGTCCTTAGGTTAGTTAGGTTTAAGTAGTTCTAAGTTCTAGGGGACTTATGACCCAAGATGTTGAGTCCCATAGTGCTCAGAGCCATATGAACCATTTGATTATCCTTGCATACGCCTTTCCAGCAATGCTCAAGAGAGATATTCCTCTATAGTTGTTACAATTACCTCTGCCGCCTTTTTCCTTATAGATTGTTACTATATTTGCATCTCGCATGTGTTGAGGTACTGTGCCTTCTTCCCAGCACTGCAGTAGGATTTGATACAATATCGGCAAAACGCAGTCAAGTTTGATGATTTCTGCTGGTAAGTTATCACGGCCTGTACTCTTGCCTAGCTTTCGACTTTTAAGTGTTAGTTTTAATTCATCAACAGTGGGAGGATCATCAAGCTCAGACATAACAGGGTAAATTGGTAAAGTACCCAAAGCTTCTGAAGAAACGTTGACCTCTTCTGAGTATAATTTAACATAGAGCTGCATCCATCTAGCTGCTGGTTTTTATTGTTGATTGGGTCTCCATTTAGATCTTTTATTGCAGCGAACTTCCTGCTTGTTGGTCCAATGGCCTTTTTGATGCCTTGATACATGCCACTATAATCTCCTTTGTCTCGGCAGATCTGAATAGTTTTACAAAGGTTGGTCCAATATCTATTTGCGCAATGGCGAGAAACTCGTTGCAGATCTGCTTTGCTGGCCTTGTATTCACCTATTGCTCGTTGGTCTTTAGGATTATTCATAACCTGTATATGAGCATTACGTTTCTTGTCTATATATGGACGCAGCTCACTTTCACATTCAGTAAACCAGTCACTTTGCGTCCTACCCTGCTTCACCGTAATTATTATGTAATTGCACTACTATTTAAAGACAAGATGCGGTTTCCGAAAATACTCGAAAACTTTTGTGAGCGATTACCTTCAAATTATTACATGGTGCTCTGATAAACATTCTGACGGACATGGGCTGCGTATTATTTTAACCAACAGTGTAGAACTTGTCTGTTTAAATGGACTGCAAAAAAGAAATTGTTAAGCAGTGCTGTGAAGATGCGTGTTTTCGTTTTCTCCCTCGCAGTCATGGTTGCAGACACAAAATCGCTCTTACAGTACGTTACGGAAGCCAGTTCATAGATGTTTGCCGTTGATGGGATCGTGTATATGATTGGAGTTCATCCAGCCGGCGTCAGTTAAGGCCTGAAGGTGGTGTACTGAGTCACCAGAACTGGTAACAATATAATAAGATAACAGCAAAACGACAGCTGCAGGTGTTTCGTTTTATTACGTAAGTGAACGGCCAAAGTCCCGCAGACCATCAGTCACAAGCATGGACATACAAAAACTTACATACCAGGAATACAACATATCGATATTTAAGAAATAATATTATCGACGCTCGTCTTTTCGAAGAAAGTACGAAATACCGATAGAGAAAATATCGATGTACCGGCCTATAAAAATATCGGCTGCACACTGACCATTTTAGAGCTGTATATATAAATATTCATTCGTTATTAGTATTCTGTACATCAACAAGCTAGTAGCCTGCTTATTCCCCACAGAGCAAGAAATGAAAGGAAAACGGTGCACGCTAACGCTTGCCGATAATAACGTTGCTAACAATGGTAACTGCATGTAAGTGGCACAATAAAAGGTGTTCAGTGGGTCCCGTCGTTCGGTATCGTCACATATCGGATTTGCCCAGAACACTTCATGTCGACTTCCCAGTTTTTTCATTTCTGCAAACGTCAGTGACCTAGCAGTTTTAGTGTCAAAAACTGCTTGGTGAAGGTGAACATTGCAGTTTCTGTTGGTATCGCCGAGCGCTGACTAAGTCAACATTTCCCCTCAAACGTTTCTGCCCACCCCAATGACCAAACTCGTCATTTAGGTTTTTGTTCATAATTTTCAGCAACTGTTCTTGAAGAACATTTGAGGAAACATGTGAAGAAACAGCGTGCTTTGTGCAACCTGTACTTGCTTCCCACAGTAAAAGAGAAAGAGCGAGGACTGGATGTGATGAAAGCTCAAAAAGTAGTAAGACTCCTTCACACAGTTAAAGTGAAATTATGTTCTACTACAATTCCAAAAGAACAGTTTCAAATACTTACCGATAATTGCGAAAAAATAATGTAAAGTAAAGATATCTGCACTCGATATCGTCATTTCACTATCGATATTTCGCGGAGGCATGAGTCGCCGAAAATATATTTTTGGGAAAAATTGATCATCGATATTTCATCAACGGCCAGTCACGGAATCTGGGGGGTGACGAGTTCTGTTGTGTTTAAACTATCATACAAGATGTTGAAACTCATCCATCACAAATTTTCACTTTTTCCGCTATCGCCTCGATTGTGATACGCCGGACTTCGAGCACCAGAATTCACATCTCTTGCTACTCTTCACAGAGAGATGGTCTGCTGTTTTGTTCTTCCTCATGGAGACTTGTTTTGCCACAATGGAATCATCTGTACCACCTAACCACTTGTGGAAAGAGAGGATATCGGTACGGTAGGAACTTCTTCCAGTCACTCGACGTAGTTAAGGTAATGAATACTTTATTCACAAGGACCACTTTACACACGTATACATCGAACTATCGGTCAGAACACGCTCTCTCTCCTTTCTCTCGATCGAAAGATTGTTGACCACGGGTGGGCCAGCAACGTTCGAGTCCCCTGTAGAGATCGACATACACACACACTGTGTCATATGATCGTGCATTGTTGCCGTGCACCTCCACCAACTCACCACGCATTTTTGTAGCATTACAGGAAACGAATTACCACACAATACTCAGCTTTATTAATGGCTTTCCTGGAGGCGTCTATGGCACTGTGTACTAGGTTCAAATGGTTCAGATGGCTCTGAGCACCATGGGATTTAACATCTGAGGTCATCAGCCCCCTAGAACTTAGAACTACTTAAACCTAACTAACCTAAGGACGTCACACACATCCATGCCCGAGGCAGAATTCGAACCTGCGACCGAAGTAGTCGTGCGATTCCAGACTGAAGCGCCTAGAACCGCTCGCCACCTCGGCCGGCTGTGTACTAGGACATGTTACCTGAAGTGCAAATATATATATATATATATATATATATATATATATATATATATATATGTAACATTATTTCTTTTAGTTCAGAAATAAAACTTTTACTACGATTTGCAACAACCGGCAGTAAAGACAGGTGCTTCTGTTTCATGTATCGCATCACTTCAGTGCGGCTGTTTTTTGAGACAGACACCCAAATGAAGGAAGCAGAGAAAACTTCGTAAATTCTCGGGACTACCGTGGTTCACGAAGAAAAAAAAAGTCCTGCAGTGGATGTGATAAGCTTTATTCGCCGCGATCAGACAGGAGGGTCTGAGCGTTTTCCGAGGAATTCTTTTTTGCGACAAGCAGCTTTTGATTCTGTTATAGAAGGATTTAGTCACAATCTCGAGAATGCGATCTGGTTCATGGTCTTAGAAATAATTTAAAATTAAGAAACACTAAATCCACTAGCATAAACAGATTTTAAACGTCATTGGCAGCATCAAAACGTTCTCTGAAACATGACAATGCTTCACAGCTGGCTAATTCCACAACGCCCTTTTATTAATTGTTACGCCCTGTTTCGGTTGTATGCCGTTATCAGACTTCTAAAATGTATACCAGAGTGCAAAAGTAAATTTTTACGAATTAAAGAAACCGAATCTATAAATGTGGTAAAGAATGGTATGGGAGTTAGTACTTCTTACCTCACGTAAGAGTCAGCAAGTTGCTGTTTTGTGAGAAATATTCAGTGTTCTGCGTAGAGCCCTGAACGGACAGAGGGCATATGATATTTCCTGTAGATGGTTCTACTTGTGAGCATGATCATCCATATGCGTGCCGTTTGAAAATATTTTGAAGATTCATGACCAGTAATCAGAGTTACAACACTATCACGATATCTAAAACGCTGTGCGTAAAATACTGTAGGCAGTAGTCGCAACAAAAGAACAAGAATTTAGTACTGACCCATACAAGTGAGCAGACGTTAGTCCATTGACATTGATATATAATTTTTTTCTATTTTAGGGCTCTTCATAGGAAGCTGGGTGTAATAATAAATATAATATATAAAACGTGGTTTGTAAAATACTGCAGATATCCATGACAACGAAAGAGTAACAAGTTAACGTCGACCAATATAACTGAACAGACATTAGTTCACTGATATTTTTATATAAATTTTGTCCATTTTAGGACTCTTTATGGAAAGCTGTGCGCTATTCACAAAGCTTTGTAGTGATGACAGTTGCTTACTCATAGCACACGTAAGTCATATCAATTCCCATACTACTAAATTTGCATATTGCAACAAAATATCTAAGGAAAAAAGGTAGGCTATTACACAACATCATGCCTCAAAAATCGCTGAGTGCGATTTGCGCGTAATACTGAGAAACACCAACACGAAGAAACACGCAATAAGCCTCTTAGGATGCGGAGATATCTAAAAGATGTACAGGGTGATAGTAAAGTTACTCATATCTGTAGCTGATGCCATCAAACTTGAGTGGCCCATCATCGATTACTTCATCATACGAGAATTACGATAACAAGGAAAGTACTTCAAGGAATCAATAGACCTTTTAAGCACTTTTTCGAGTGCTTATTTGTTTAGAAACTGAAAAATGTCATTTTTTCGTCTCTGATATCAGCCTTTGGTAGCTGCATAAGGTCATAAGTGCCTCTATTGCTAATATCGGAATATAAGAAATAACATTATATACCGTATCTCATCATTTGATAACTATAATTTTTTGCGAGTAGAGAACCAGGGATTTACTCGTGTTAGAGAATTCCTCCCGCTCTTACTATTGCTTTCTCAGGTTCAAGCTAGGGTTTGGAAAAACCGACCGGTTGAACGCCATACCGGTATTTTAATTCTAAATAACCGTTTTTAACGGTATTATTTTGGTCTCTGTTGATCAGCTAATTTTGGATATTTGCTAATAACTAAGTAAAAAAATTAAATATAGGTTAACTGTAGCAGCAGTGCCCAAATTTTTAATTTTTAGCCGCGCGGTTAGAGGCACCATGTCACGGATTGCGCTGCCCTTCTCGTCGGAGGTTCGAGTCCTCCCTCGGGCATGGGTGTGCGTGTGTTGTTCTTAGCGTTAGTTAGTTTAAGTAGCGTGCAAGTCTAGGGACAGATGACCTCAGCAGTTTGGTCCCGTAGGAATCCACACACAGACACACACATTTAATTTTTAAAGAATCCTTTTTTCCAAAGAAGTATTTTTTATTCGTAAAATATGCATTGATTTGAAACATTGCGTTATAATAAAAATGAAAAAGGGTCAGTGGTATTTTAATAACAATGTCAAAAGAAACAAGCAACAAACACATTACATGAGAATTGCTACAGCATAACAGAGACTATAATATGAAGGGGTGAGAATGACATAATCCAAAGCCACAAAATGTAAATTTTTTAGGGGAGCATTTTAAAACTTCGAATAAATCCATAAATCATATTTCAACTTTTCGGGTTTTTTGACAAAACTAGTTTATTTCTCTAATGTGTTAATATACATGTTTTGCACAGTTATATTGTGAACAAAGTTAAACATTATTAATAAAAATATATTTTATCGCTGGGTGACACAACATTGGGCTTTGGCCTGTCTCATACTAAATTTACACAAGGCTTACAAAAATTTGTTCATCAATATACAACATAACTTATAATGATAGTCACTACAGTGTTTCACACAATATAGCCAATATCTATCACCTCTGTTTCATTTTCATCACTTTGTTCCTTTGATTCACTCAGACTGTTGAAGTATCCCTTCGAAACAACTGTTATGTATGGCATTAATGACATAACATCTTTGAGTTTTTGTCACAAATTGGAATGGGCTTTAAGTATTTCCTTGACAGCTGGAACAGATTACACCCCTGATGTGCTCATCCTTTTTTAGTGATATTTACAGTTCTGAATTCTTCAAATTCAATGTACTGATAATTCACTTCTAAATGTGATGGCATTCCTTCATCAAACGGAAAAGCTGTCGCTTCAGAAAGTCGGAACTTAGATCCATGCACTTGCGGCATCTTAATATTGCCCAGAAGGTAATTATTTTGGCAATTGAAATCACCCATATCTAAAAAAGAATTGAATATTTGTTCTACACATTCATGAATTTTGCTCCAACACTTGTTTTTACATTTACATCCAGGACCAAGAATTTTAGTACCAACAATTTGTCCTGTTTTATCTCTCTGCCATAATTTCTACGACGTTTACATTTTTCCCTTTTCCAATTGCTCATATTTCTCCTATTTTTTCTGTCTTTGCCCGCATCTCGTGGTCGTGCGGTAGCGTTCTCGCTTCCCACGCCCGGGTTCCCGGGTTCGATTCCCGGCGGGGTCAGGGATTTTCTCTGCCTCGTGATGGCTGGGTGTTGTGTGCTGTCTTTAGGTTAGTTAGGTTTAAGTAGTTCTAAGTTCTAGGGGACTTATGACCACAGCAGTTGAGTCCCATAGTGCTCAGAGCCATTTGAACCATTTTTTTTCTGTCTTTAGGTTCTGTAGCAGGTGATACTTCAGGAGACCTTTCACATTCATCAGCATCCTAAGCCAAATAAAGTATTCTGAATGAGAAAGACCAAAGCCTCTTTAACACATATACCAAACGTTAACATATTATACAAATGGACTTATAATATTTAAATTATTACCAATAACGCAGTAATTAATAGGTGAAGTAAAATTGTTCATGATTCACATGTACATATTTGAATTAGCGAGTATATAACAGTTATAATTACGCAATAATAATTCACTGTGATATAGACGTAAGCCTCAATGTTTTAAATGTTTAAAAAAGTAAGTATTTTAGACTTGCCATGCCATTTTCAGATGAAAATTCAGCAGAGGGACAATAATTGCTGCCACTGGATGAAAAATCGTCTTCAGAACTAGCCATTTCTGTATCAGAATCTTCTTTTTCGCTTATGCATGGAAGAAGCCTCTTCTTTGGAAGCGCCATTGTGCTATGGCTTTGGGTTGTTTCAGACGCGAGAAAGACTGCTTCCTCACAGTATGAGAACAGCAAGTGTGAACTGCTCTGCTATCTAGTGAGGGAAAGTTAAAATATTTACGCAGTAGCTTCCTCTGTTGAGTAGAAGTTGAACTAACACAAAAAACATATTTTGAGAAAAGTGTGGCTTTGGGCTATATCATTTTCACCCCTTCATGTCTCTGTTGCCGTGTGTCGTGATTTACGGTATGCGTGAATGTGCGGCGTGCAAGACTTGCCCCCATCCGGGCGAGTGGATAGGATTGGACGTGAATGTATGCATTTAACCATACCCTGTGAGGGGCACACCACGTGTACGCCTGCCACGAGATCCATACCGATTCAGGGCTGTGTTAGTGCAAAGGGGACGATGGTAGTCACAGTGCAGCGTCGGGTGTTCGTTGTGGAAAGTTCCGTGACAACCAAGTCGTAGAAACGGTGTGGTCAGTTGTTTGCTGAGAAGTTTTATAATGTCAAAGTGTCAGAAAAGAGTTCTGTGCAACGCTTAGTGCGAAAATGGCGTCAGACAGGATCTGTTTTATCCAAAAAACATTCCGCACAGCAGAAAATGTGGCTACAGTTGACCAGAAAATATTTCAGAGCTCTACGAAATAAATCCGACGCCTGTTACAAGAGCGCAAGAGACCGGCATATCACGTCAATCATGCGGACAAATACTCCATCTGGACCTATACATGTTTCCCTACAAAGTGTTTGTTGTTCATACATTAAAACCGGCAGATGTTCCTCAGCGCCTCCAATTTTGTAAGTTTTTGTTCACTGAGATAGCAATGGATGGCTTGGACATTGATCTGTTCTTTATGTCTGATGAAGTCTGATTTCACCTGAGTGGTTATGTCGAGTCACAGAATTGCAGGTTCTGGGCAGTGGAGAATCCGCATAACTTCCACGAAACACCATTACGTTCTCAGAAGGTTGCACGTCGCATTGCTGGTCCCATTTTCTTTCATCAGACTCTGACTTCGGCGCGTTACAGTGCCAACATTTTCAAAACCATTTATGGCAGCATTAACGGAGGAGTAAAAGACCTACCGTTACTTCCAACGGGATGGAGCAACTGCCCATACAGCCAGTCGAACCTTGGAGCACGTGTACACAGTCTTCACTCCTGAGAGAGTTGTCAGCAGAGCTCAGTCCGGTCGCAGCCTTAGCTGGCCACCCAATTCACCTGAAAAGTCAGTGAGCGATTACTTTGTGTGGAGAGCCCTCATAGACTTCCAAGAAATGCAGCAGAACGTTTCGAATAAGACTGCAGAAATTCCAGCAGTCCTATTTCGATCCGTCTTCAGCAATTTGCTGGCCAGGGCCCAAAAGTGCCAAGAGGTGGATGGTGGTCTACATCTACATCTACATGGATACTCTGCAAATCGCATTTAAGTGCCTGGCAGAAGGTTCATCGAACCACCTTCACAATTCTCTATTATACCAGTCTCGTATAGCGCGCGGAAAGAATGAACACCTATATCTTTCCGTAGAAGTTCTGATTTCCCTTAGTTTATCGTGGTAATCGTTCCTACCTATATAGGTCGGTGTCAACAAAATATTTGCGCATTCGGGGGAGAAAGTTGGTGCTAGGAATTTCGTGATAAGATTCCGTCGCAACGAAAAACGCCTTTCTTTTAATTGTTTCCAGCCCAAATCCTGTATTATTTCTGTGACACTCTCTCCCATATTTCGCGATAACACAAAACGTGCTGCCTTTCTTTGAACTTTTTCGATGTACTCCGTCAGTCCTATCTGGTAAGGATCCCACACCGCGCAGCAGTATTCTAAAAGGGGACGGGCAAGCGTAATGTAGGCAGTCTCCTTAGTAGGTGTGTTACATTTTCTAAGTGTCCTGCCAATAAAACGCAGTCTTTGGTTAGCCTTTCCCACAACATTTTCTATGCGTTCCTTCCAATTTAAGTTGTTCGTAATTGTAATACCTAGGTATTTAGCTGAATATACGGCTTTCAGATTAGACTGATTTATCGTGAAACCGAAATTTAACGAATTCCTTTTAGCACTCACGTGAATGACCTCACACTTTTCGTTATTTAGGGTCAATTGCCACTTTTAGCACCATTCAGATATATTTTCTAAATCGTATTGCAGTTTTTGATCTCCTGATGACTTTATTAGTCTATAAACGACAGCGTCATCTGCAAACAACCAAAGACGGCTGCTCAGATTGTCTCCCAAATCGTTTCTACATCTACATCTACATTTATACTCCGCAAGCCACCCAACGGTGTGTGGCGGAGGGCACTTTACGTGCCACTGTCATTACCTCCCTTTCCTGTTACAGTCGCGTATGGTTCGCGGGAAGAACGACTGTCTGAAAGCCTCCGTGCGCGCTCTAATCTCTCTAATTTTGCATTCGTGATCTCCTCGGGAGGTATAAGTAGGGGGAAGCAATATATTCGATACCTCATCCAGAAACGCACCCTCTCGAAACCTGGCGAGCAAGCTACACCGCGATGCAGAGCGCCTCTCTTGCAGAGTCTGCCACTTGAGTTTATTAAACATCTCCGTAACGCTATCACGGTTACCAAATAACCCTGTGACGAAACGCGCCGCTCTTCTTTGGATCTTCTCTATCTCCTCCGTCAAACCGATCTGGTACGGATCCCACACTGATGAGCAATACTCAAGTATAGGTCGAACGAGTGTTTTGTAAGCCACCTCCTTTATTGATGGACTACATGTTCTAAGCACTCTCCCAATGAATCTCAACCTGGTACCCGCCTTACCAACAATTAATTTTATATCATCATTCCACTTCAAATCGTTCCGCACGCATACTCCCAGATATTGTACAGAAGTAACTGCTACCAGTGTTTGTTCCGCTATCATATAATCATACAATAAAGGATCCTTCTTTCTATGTATTCGCAATACATTACATTTGTCTATGTTAAGGGTCAGTTGCCACTCCCTGCACCAAGTGCCTATCCGCTGCAGATCTTCCTGCATTTCGCTACAATTTTCTAATGCTGCAACTTCTCTGTATACTACAGCATCATCCGCGAAAAGCCGCATGGAACTTCCGACACTATCTACTAGGTCATTTATATATATTGTGAAAAGCAATGGTCCCATAACACTCCCCTGTGGCACGCCAGAGGTTACTTTAACGTCTGTAGGCGTCTCTCCATTGATAACAACATGCTGTGTTCTGTTTGCTAAAAACTCTTCAATCCAGCCACACAGCTGGTCTGATATTCCGTAGGCTCTTACTTTGTTTATCAGGCGACAGTGCGGAACTGTATCGAACGCCTTCCGGAAATCAAGAAAAATAGCATCTACCTGGGAGCCTGTATCCAATATTTTCTGGGTCTCATGAACAAATAAAGCGAGTTGGGTCTCACACGATCGCTGTTTCCGGAATCCATGTTGATTCCTACATAGTAGATTCTGGGTTTCCAAAAACGACGTGATACTCGAGCAAAAAACATGTTCTAAAATTCTACATCAGATCGACGTCAGAGATATAGGTCTATAGTTTTGCGCATCTGCTCGACGACCCTTCTTGAGGACTGGTACTATCTGTGCTCTTTTCCAATCATTTGGAACCGTCCGTTCCTCTAGAGACTTGCGGTACACGGCTGTTAGAAGGGGGGCAAGTTCTTTCGCGTACTCTGTGTAGAATCGAATTGGTATCCCGTCAGGTCCAGTGGACTTTCCTCTATTGAGTGATTCCAGTTGGTTTTCTATTCCTTGGACACTTATTTCGATGTCAGCCATTTTTTCGTTTGTGCGAGGATTTAGAGAAGGAACTGCAGTGCGGTCTTCCTCTGTGAAACAGCTTTGGAAAAAGGTGTTTAGTATTTCAGCTTTACGCGTGTCATCCTCTGTTTCAATGCCATCATCATCCCGTAGTGTCTGGATATACTGTTTCGAGCCACTTACTGATTTAACGTAAGACCAGAACTTCCTAGGATTTTCTGTCAAGTCGGTACATAGAATTTTACTTTCGAATTCACTGAACGCTTCACGCATAGCCCTCCTTACGCTAACTTTGACATCGTTTAGTTTCTGTTTGTCTGAGAGGTTTTGGCTGCGTTTAAACTTGGAGTGGAGCTCTCTTTGCTTTCGCAGTAGTTTCCTAACTTTGTTGTTGTACCACGGTGGGTTTTTCCCGTCCCTCACGGTTTTACTCGGCACGTACCTGTCTAAATAATATAGGAACAGCAAAGGGCTTATAACATTACCTTGGGGAACGCCAGAAATCACTTCTGTTTTAGTCGATGACTTTCCGTCAATTACTACTAACTGTTACCTCTCTGACAGGAAATCACAAATTCAGTCACATAACTGAGAAGATATTCCATAAGCACGCAGTTTCACTACGAGTCGCTTGTGTGGTACAGTGTCAAAAGCCGTCCAGAAATCCAGAAATACGGAATCGATCTGAAATCCCTTTTCAATAGCACTTAGCACTTCATGTGAATAAAGAGCTAGTTGTGTTTCACAGGAACGATGTTTTCTAAACCCATGTTGACTGTGTGTCAATAAACCGTTTTCTTCGAGGTAATTCATAATGTGCGAACACAATATATGTTCTGAAATCCTGCTGCGTATCGACGTTAACGATATGGGCCTGTAATTTAGTATATTTCTCCTACTGCCTTTCTTGAATATTGGTGTGACCTGTGCAACTTTTCTGTCTTTTGGTACGGATCTTTCGGCGAGCGAACTGTTGTATATGATTGTTAAGTAGGGAGCTAATGCTGCAGCATACTCCAAAAGGAACCTAATTGGTATACAGTCTGGACCAGAAGACTTGCTTTTATTAAGTGATTTGAGTTGCTTCACTACTCCGAGGATATTTACTTCTACGTTACTCGTGTTGGCAGCTGTTCTCGATTCGAATTCTGGAATACTTACTTCGTCTCACATACGACCAGAATCTCTTGGGATTTTCTGGCATGTTTCGAGACAAAGTTTCGTTGTGGAAACTATTACAGGCGTCTCGCATTGAACTCTGCGCTAAATTTCGATTTTCTGTAAAGGTTCGCCAATCTTGGGGATTTTGCGTCTGTTTAAAGTTGGCATGTTTGTTTCGTTGTATCTGCAACAGTGTTCTAACCCGTTTTGTGTACCAAGGAGGATCAGCTCCCGTTTGTTAATTTATGTGGTATAAAACTCTCAATTACTGCCGATACTGTTTCTTTGAATTTAAGCCACATCTGATCTACACTTCTATTACTTTCAACATCTGCTGTTGTCAGTTTAGTACTGTATTTCCTTTCCTGTATATGTTTTTTTGTACCCTGGACTCTTCTCCGGGCCACTTTTATTTGCCCACCCTGTACATTTATTACAGGAAAAAATAGCAATAAAAAAAATCGAAAATCGGTTGATTTAGGAACGGGTTATTTTGAGCGGTTTTAACCGTTAGGTTGAACTACCGTGGAAAAGACCCGATATAACCGAAAACCAGCTAGTTCATCGATAACCACCATCGCTAGTGCGACCTGGAAACGAAGACTGCTTTTTCTTCGAGTGCGCTTGTTGTTTCTGGTAGACTGGATGGGATTGGTGGAGCAGACATATTACGACCACTGGACACCGCGAGAGTGAATAGCGCCTCGTGGTGCTGGGTGCAATTGGCGTGATAAGGAAAGTTTGTTAGCGTGGCTGAGTCGAATGGGAAAGCATCTTAGAGACGACACGGGCCCCACGAGGGGAAATCCACTGACATCGCAACATTTTATGGCACGGCGCCTGGGCGAGAGCATTTCAGAAACGGTGAAGCTGGTCAGGTGTTCGCGTGCTGCTGTCTTGAACGTCTATGGAAAGTAAAAGGCGGTTAACCAAAACACAGGATTTGATGCTAAGAAAAATCGAATTTATTTATTTGAAAGAAGCAAACAAAACACGCCATTATCCTCAGGAGCTGGTGAGGTTTAAACATGGAACACAATATCGGGCATATGAAGCTCCCCCTCTCCCTTTGTCTTCCCACCTTCCCGCCCTACTAGCCCTATACGCGATCGCTCTGTCCATGAAACTAACAATCACCAGCTCACAAATTTCCCCATCAATTACTTGTTTGAGGTCAAACAGATTACTGAGTTAGTTCTGGTAAATTCATGACTCAGCGTACCCTCGATAGGAAAAAATCACAAGGTGTCAGCTCACAAGATCGAGGTGGGTAGGTCTGGTCTCATAGTAACAAGTTTAGTCTGTCTGGGAACTTGTCACGCAACAGAGCAATTGTGTCTCCTGAAATGTGGCAAGTTGCGCCGTCTTATTGGAACCATAAACTCTCGGTGTTCAATTGATACTGACGGGGCTAAAGCAAAGTAGCGAGTGTCGCACGATAACGAACTCCATTCACCGTGACAGCCCATCCTTCTTCATCTTCAAAAAAGTAATGATCGATGAAGCCCAAACCAAACCGTAACTCGCTGAGGATCCGTGTCATTTTCCTGATTTACTCTTGGGTTCTCTGATGTTGTGCTTATACACAATGTCGTGAACTTCATCTGAAAAAAAGAATCTGCTTATGTGATTTGTGAAACCATTGCTGTCTCGTCCCTTTTTCAGGATCCATTGCTCAAATTGCCGTCGTTTTCAGTGATCCGCTGCTTTAAGTTCCTGTGTTACCTAACTCTGTTCGGGTGTAAGTGCAATCTTTTGTTAAGGATCCTTGGATTGTTGCTGTACATATGCACATTTCTTGAGGACGACGGCGAAACGATTTTCTCGAACTCACAGTAACAGAAGCACGCTGAGCAACATTTACCTTACTCCGGCCACTTCGAGCTCGTCCAGGTCTTTTGATGTCTACTGTTGAAGCAGTTTTTCTAATTTCTTGATCAACGTAGGAACAATGAATTCAATCGGTGCATTGTTGTGAACAAGAACAGTACAGTTTCCGATCTTTAACCATTCCTGTTGTGATATTTCACAACCAACAATATGCTGTTCCGAACTGTATCTTTGCCGATACTTCACAAACGCTGGACTAGAAAAGAAGTTCAGTCTGAGAACATAACCTCTATTATCGTTGATAACAAAGCATGCAAAAACAATGTGGCCAACTACATTAAATAAAAATAACGCCCTTTTCAGCCTGGGCGTTCTTTGTGAGACACAGAATACACTGAGGTGAAAAGTGTTGGGATAGCGATACGCGCATATACAGACAGCAGTAGTATCGCGTACAAGTGTAAATGGGCAGTGCATTGACGGAGCTGTCATTTCTACTCAGGTGAATCATGTGAAACATTTTCCGACGTGACTCTGGCCGGACGTCGAGGATTAACTGACTTTGAACGCTGAATGGTAGTTGGAACTAGACGCACGAGACATCCCATTTCGGATATCGTTAGGGAATTCAACATCCCGATATCCACAGTGTCAAGAGTGTGCCGAGAATACCAAATTTCAGACGTTACCTGTCACCATGGACAACGCAGTGATCGATGGCCTTGATTTAATGACAGAGGGCAGCGGCTTTTGCGTAGAGTTGTCAGTGCTAATAGATAAGCAACACTGCCTGAAATAATCGCTGAAATAAATATAAGACGTAGAAGGAACATATCCATTGGGACAGTGCGGCATAATTTGACGTTAATGGGCTATGCTAGCAGACGACCAACGTGGGTGCATTTGCTAACAGCACGACATCGCCTGCAGCGCCTCTCCTGCACTCGTGAGCGTATTGTTTGGCCCCTAGACGATTGGAGAACAGTGGCCTGGTTATATTAGTCCCAATTCCAGTTGTCAAGAGCTGATGCCAGGGTTCGAGTGTGGCCCAGATCCCACGAAGCCATGGAGTTGTCAAGAGGGCACTGTGCAAGCTGGTGGTGGCTCCATAACGGGTGGGCTGTGTTTGCATTAAATGGACTGGGTCCTGTAGTCCAAATGAACCGATCATTGACTGTTAGTGGTTATTTTCGGCTACTTGGACACAACAAAGTTGGAATTTTTGTGGATGACAATACGCCACGACATTCGGGAACAATTATTCGCGATTGGTTTGAAGAATATTGTGGGCATTTCAAGCGAATGATTTGGCCACCCAGACCGCCCGACATGAGTCCCATGGAACATTCTTGAGACATAAACAGGAGGTGTCCGCCCCTATAAGCTAACTGGTCAGCACGACGGAATGTCATGCCTAACGGCCCAGGTTCGATTCCCGGCTGGGTCGGAGAATTTCTCCGCTCAGTGACTGGGTGTTATGTTGTCCTTATCATTATTTCATCCTCATCGACACGCAAATCGCCGAAGTGGCGTCAACTCGAAAGACTTGCACCAGCCGAACAGTCTACCCTACGGGCGACCCTAGCCACACGGCACAATATACTGGACTGGCAAAACTTTCGCAGTTATGGTTATAGAGGCAGCTTGGCTCAGTATTTCTAAAAGGGAGTTCCAACGACATATTGAGTCCATGCCACGTAGAGATGCTGCACTACGCCGGGAGAAAAGAGGTCGGACACGATTTTGGAGATACCCAATGACTTTTTGTCACCTCAGTGTAGTTGAAGGCCGGTGAGACTACGAGTAGGCGATAATGTTTTGGAGGTCCACCCCTCATCACACGACATCGACAGAGGCTTGCCCGCTCTGTAAAGCAGGACTGGTAGCGTTCTGCGGCGGATCTGACGGTAGAACGCAATGCCAATACAAGCACAAGTATATCGGAGCACACGTTCACCACACATTGTTGAACACGGGACTCCAAAACAGACATCTGCCACGTGTATGTTGATCCAACGACATAGACAGTTAGCACTGCAATGGGCACAGGAACATCGTGATTGGCCCCTGGATCAACGAAAACGTGTCGCCTGGCAGGATGAATCACGCTTGTTGTGACACCAGATCGACAGTCGTGTCCTGATACGCAGTCAGTGGACGGCTGCACGAAACATCAATCACGCCACGCACGCAGATTGGTGAGGGCAAGTACTATGCTACGGAGTACATTTACCTGAGCTCCCAAGTGGCAGAAATCGAAGGCACCAAGAGCACTGTGGACTAGGTGAACGTCCTTTCCTGTTTGATGTCTCCACCGACGGCGATGGAATCTTCCACCAAAATAAGTGCCCGTGTCATACACCCGAATCGTGCTACAGTGATTTGAAGAGCACGATAGTGAGCTCACGTTGATGTCTTGACCACCGAATTCGCCTGGTCTGAAGCCTGTGAGTTTGACCTGTAACGCTATTTGGCACCAGTTCCACGTCCACAAACATCGATACCACCGTGTGGAACAACTGCGCAGCCATAGATTTAATTTCCATGCATATGTTACACCTCTTTGCCGCCTACCAACGTCTCTGGCGCCTTATGTATCTTTGCCGCATACGCAGTGGTTCAGTCCTCAGGTTTAAAAGGACGGAGCAAGTGCTGGAGCATCAGTCGCCAGATAGTCAGTGTTTTGTTCTTAGTTGCACCCAGATGAAGAGTTCGCAGAGATGATTGTGTGGTCTGATGAGGCACAGTTCAAACTCAGTGGTACAGTAAATCGCCACAATTGCATCTACTGGGCCGCCGAAAATCCGAACGTCCATGTAGTCACAGCCGTGAATTTGCCAGGAGTAAATGTGTGGTGTGGGTTGTCTTACCGGGGCTTGATTGGGCCATTCTTCTTTGACGGCACAGTTACCGGTGAGGCGTACCTTCAGAAGCTTCAGACATCCATTTTACCTGCCATCCGAGACTTGTGTGGAGACGGATGAGTTTACTTTCAAGAAGCCCACTACCAAAATCGTGTTAGGGCGTATCTCGACGAAAATCTACAGGAAAATGAATAGGCCGTAGAGGTACTGTGGAGTATCCACCACGTTCTCCAGACCTAACTTTTACCTGCGGGGAACGCTAAAGAACGCAAAAGCCACGCACATTGGATGAGCTTCGAGAATCCATCATACATTCATGTGCAAGTGTCCAACTGAACACGTTGCAGTCAGTAGTTCGTGCTGCAGTTCGGCGGCATCGTTTGTGTGTGGATGTTAATAGTGACCATTTCGAACACCTACAGTGATATCTTTAAGTTGTACTTTAAGCTACACTTTCACCATAAATGAGACAACTCCGTCAATTAGTTTGCAAGTTATGGACTTTTAAACAGTGGATACATTTTTTTGGACTCCTCTGTATATCCTGTAAACTAACTCGTTCCGCATCGTTTCGGTAAAAGAACGGTTCAAATTATTCATGGAACATGTAACTAACTAACTAAATAAATCCTTTACTGACAACCTGCTACTTGTTATATTCACTAGCTCACAGAAGAAAAAGGATGTTAGGGTGGAACATTCCTTCACCGAAGAGGTTGCTGGAAAAGGAGCGCAAGCCGGCATTACGGAAGGATGTGAGATCAGCGGTATCCTTTCAAAAGGAATCATTCCAAAACTTGCGTTACATGATTTAGAGAAACCATGGGAATCTAAATCTGGATGACCATGTTGGGATTTCAGGAGACGTTTTCACGGAACGAGTCCCAGTGAATGACCACTGCTTCTCCTAAATCATTACCTACCTACATGGATTACGTTTTTCAGATATTTGGTGTGATGATGAAATGAAGAAATCGTATGGAATTGATGGCCGGGAGTCACCGCCTGGGGAAGTTCGGCCGCCGAGTCGTAATTTTTTTCAGTTTACGCCGCATTGGGCGACTTGTGTGTAGATGATGATAAAATGATGACAACACAACACCCAGTCCCTTCTAAGCTCTCTGTCTTTCTGCAAGTTTTCTGCACCATGCGGCGTCTCTCGCAGCCAAGTTTCCATCACCCTCTATCCTGTCAGTTCTCTTCTTGCATGGCCCTGTCGTGATTTGCAGGCCTCACTCCATCGTTCCTATGTAGCTGGTGTCTTCCTCTTTTTCTGTATCGTGGAGGTCTCCAGTGTGATATTTTAGGGGGCCATCTTCCCTCTGCTATTCTTCTAAGATGTCCATACCACGTTACCCGTTTATTTTCAATTGCGTCTATTTTTTGTAACTCCCATCTGTTCTCGTAGCACTTCATTTCTTGTTTTGACTTTTCTTGTTACTTCACTACTTCGTCTCTAAAACTCCATTTTCCATTGGATTTGATTTCTTCTCATTGTCCCTGGAGACTTCCCACAATTCTGGACCAATACAGATCAATACTCTCAAGTATAGTGAAAGGGTACAGTACTGCCCGACATTGAAAATAGGTACAACATTCTTCGTTTTTCTTGTCAGAACAACATATTTTTTGTAATAATAACTCAATTTCACTTAATACACCAAAGCCGGATACCAGTGTAGGAAAGAATGACAATTTATTTATTTAATTGATCACATGTGCACTCCCACAAAATAAATCCCTACATCCAGTTTGGTGAGATCTGCGAAATGAATGAATGTATGGTTGTGTGCTAACTACAGATAGTGAATGTGTAATATATGATCATCTTTGAGACGGTACTTGGATCACCTTTTGTGGGACCAAAGAGATGAAATTTACCTGAGCTTTGAGCGCCTGAAATGTGGCTGACCAATACAGTAGCAAGGTGCTCCCCCACTTCGGCAGAGGTGCGAGAGGACCTGAAGAACAGCCATGCTTTCAGCACTCTGCCGCTGGGTCTAGTGTTGGTAAGACCTTTCTTAGGTGTGCTCTGTAAAGACAAAAGAGTGGAGATGTGGTATGCATGTGAAATACTTAAGAGTAGTGTAGAATAATAATTTCTCTATTTCAGGAACTTTTGTGGGGAGAATTAAATGTCAGGCAGATAATATTAAGGGGATCGTAGTAACCTTCGGAAGTGACCAACGGTCACAATGAAACCACGTGTAGCAATAAGTTGAAATACTTCAGAGTGCTTAAGTTAAGCAGAATTACTAGCGTATGTACTATAAGTTGGAAATATTTAAGAAATGGCGTGCACAGGACTTGAAATTAGAGACGAGTACCTCCACGTGGTGTGTACTGTGTGAATCTCAATCTGTGTATGAGACAAAGGACAAAGAGAAATACTCGTCCATGGTATCAGTTGAGGACTCGCGTGTGTGATGAATATGTTCTTAATATTACTTTGCGTGTTATGTTTCCGTGTGACGCTTGATTAAAACTATAATACTCTGAGAGAGAAGCAAGGTGAGTCAGCCGTCTATCCAGCAACGCCACTTGGCTTGCATTGCACAAGAAGACGTGCATATATCCTCCTGAGTTCATAGTGGGAAAGAAAAATTACGAAGTGGGGAAGTGTCGTGTGAAACTGGGATAAATACTAATTGAAGTGGGAAAGCTGAAAGTGATGTGATTATAATGTTGTGACTATTCCTTGTGTTGTATTCCATGTTGCAGTGTGGTGTATGTCATGTAATTTAAGTATGTGTGGTTTGCATGGGAGAGTAGCAAGGTAGTTTCAGAGGTAGTGGGTTATTCATGTTCCTTTTGTACCGCTCGGTCTGGAGGAAAGTTTCGTGATGATGGCTGTGGGAGTCGAAGTGTGAGATATAGCAAAAGATCCACCATCCTATCCAGAAAGTGCACTGTAGCATTAAATAATTACGAGACCATAAGATAGAGAATCACCAATGTAAAGCCATGCCCACTGGGCGAAATTTCTCATGTGTTATTGTTGTAGGTTATAGAATTTGTGTGTTTAGATTATAGAATTTATCGGAGTAAATAAGATAATGAAAAGAAAAAGATTGGTGGCCGTTTCCTTGGAATAGTATGTTGTCACGATACCCAGAATTTATAATGTGTGCGCCATTCATATTCAGTGCGATGGCCACGTATTGATCAAAGCCGTTAAATAAGAAAGAAAATGTGGTATTGCCAGTGCGTAGTGAACAGTCAGAGTTGTGTAAATTACTAATAGTCAGATGGGCGTTTCCGTACCCGCTGCGTAATATTCAAACAGGAGAATAACTTGTAACTTAATTGTGAGTACTAGAGTTCATGTTACACGATAAATAAGAATGAGTCCACTCGCTTGGCAGACCACTCATCTTGCAGGCCCGACTGCTTGATGCCACAGTATGAGCAAGGCATGTGGGTGCCTCTCAATAGTTTTATGTATCCTCCTTTTCAAATTTTTTGACGTCGTTTTATTCCAAATAATGGAGTGTAGCTGAGTAACTGTCACCTTTCCCTTCCCTAGTCTGTGCTTTATTTCCTCGCTGCTTCCACCTTTATCCGATATATTGTTCCTAAATACTTATATGAACGGCTACACATCAATGTAGATCTGTCATCCGTAACAGGATCCCTTCCTGTACCTCTGACAACCAAGAATGAAGTCTTCGTAAAGTTAATTTCCGTGCCGCACTGCTCATATTGTTCTTTAAGCTTTTTTTACATATAAGACACATCTTATTCTTCCTCGGCGAATATGACCTGATAGTCGCCTGAATTTAGGCAGGGCAGGATGTCATGACCTTCTCTAATGACATGTTTTTGCACTTCCTTTTCCAATTTTTCAGTGCTATATTTAAAAATATTTTAAAGAGGGTAATCCCTAAACAGCATACTTGTCTCAGTCCTTTGCTAACCTTAAGTTTCTGTGATAGCTACCTCCCAACTTTAAATCGACAAGTATTATCTGAATATAGATTTCTAATTGCTTGTACTTAGCATGTATGAGTGTCCTCGTCTTTTATTGCTTCCCACATCCTAGAAAGCCGCACACTACCATAGGACTTAAAGAGAAGACAAGTCACTCTCACACTTATTTTTGTATTCAAGACTACTCTTTAATGTTGTTAATACACCCCAGACATGATCTTCTGTGATACGACAGGAAGTTGTCAACTTGAACAGGCATTGATGGGACTTTGTACATTGTTAATGCATGGAGGATATTTCTGATAGCTCTCCTTCGAATAGTATTTTCTGGAGTTGAGAACAAGCAGGCAGTTTGGTAATTTAACACTAAATCGTGCATTGGACATTCAGGGCATGGCAGTCATGTGCAGCTGTTAGGGAGAGGACCATCTTAAGCTACTTACTGGGGACAGAATGCTGGTCCCGAGTTCGTGGTGAAGTCCTAACTGTACCCACAGTTTGAACCTCAATTATCTTAGACAATTCGCTGTGCTGAGGACAATCTTATTCGTACCAGGCCTTGGCCTCACGGGATTAGCCGAGCGGTCTTAGGCGCTGCAGTCATGGACTGTGCGGCTGGTCCCGGCGGAGGTTCGAGTCCTCCCTCGGTCATGGGTGTATGTGTTTGTCCGTAGAACAATTTAGGTTAAGTAGTGTGTAAGCTTAGGGACTGATGACTTTAGCAGTTAAGTCCCATAAGATTTCACACACATTCGAACACTGGTCCCTTTGGAGCTCTGTAGATGGTGCAGAACTGTCGAGTTCAAAGGTGTAGATATTAGGAGGAATGATTATGAAAGATGTATGCACATGAGTAATGATAGTATGTTTGGTACACTTAACAGTCTGTTTGGAATGTTTGCCACTATGATAATCTTTGGATGGATGAACTCGTGAGAGATACGCATTCTTTGCCTACCAGAGGCTGTAGTACTGAGTAGAGCTCAGTGGAGCGAAGGAATCGGAAACAGCTGCAGGCTGCTCAGAAAGAGAGAGGGAGAGAGAAGGAGAGAGAGAGAGAGCGAGTGTGTTTTGAGTCGCAGCAGAGTGGGGAGTTTGGATGGCGGACGTGCAGCGCACAGAGAGGACCTTTATTTCAGATGCTCCCTGATATGTAGTTGGAGATGGATACTTTTTAAGAGGATCGTGCAGAGAGGTGGTTCATTTGGAAAAAGGTAATTTGGATGAAGTTTATTTTGCTGCACGCACTAGCCGATTAATTATTGTAGTGTCAAGGTTTCGTAGTGTCTCACAATATCTACGTGTTAGTATCCAGTGTGAATTATCAGTCATGTGTTCAGTATTCTGATTAGTATATGACAATGCTGAGAAAAGTTATTGTTGACGCGAGTTCTAATTTCTTTTCTGTCTCATTAAATACAGACTGAGTAGAGCCGAGTTATTCGTTGTAGGGTCTAAACGAACATTTGAGAGAAAACTAGGAGCAGCATTCGTTTGCAAAAGCTCTCATAAATTCAGTAGATGTGTTTTATAACAGGATGCGGTTCAGTAGGCAACAGTTAGACATTGTGTGTGATTGATGCAAAAGCTATTCTGGGTACTATTGATAACCATTATTTATATTCAGTCTCATTTACAGATAGTCAGATGCAATGTATGAAGTTCCAACATAACGAAGGATAGAACAAGAAACTTGAGTATGAAATATTTTTATTTTTTTCTCCAATATCCGTCACTGTTGCGATAATAGTTATTTCTTTCTGGCGACTAATTTCGGACCATCACGTCCTTTTTTGAAACCATAGTGTTAAACGTAAGTGTAATCATACGATTCACCAATGCACATATGACTAACAAATGTTCAAATTCGTCGTTAGACATCATTACGTGAGTACAAAATTTTAAACATCATGTGAGTATTGGAAGGAAACCGTGGTATATGCTCATATGAAGTTTAACATACTGTATTCATGTAATGATCTCTAACGAC